>NC_134354.1:191144894-191501769 GCF_048569485.1 Anomaloglossus baeobatrachus | reverse complement strand
GGTTTTGGTGTGTCGTTTGTGTACAGTACATGTTTAAATAAAATTAGTTTCATTCACCAGAAAACACAGCAAAAATGCAGCAAAAAGACAAATTTGCGTTTTTGCACTTTTTCATTTCTTTTAATGATGAAAAAAAGCTGCAAATCCACTGAAAGAGTTGTCATGCTCCTAATTTCAAAAACATAACAAGTTTCCATGCCAGGAAAAAAGCAAGTGTCTGTGTGTGCATGAGATTTCTGGAATCTTATAGGTTTTGCTTGTACTGTAAAAAAATAGCTTCTAATTTGCATAAAACTCATGAAAAAACATGCATTGAAATGTACCAAAAACGCAACATGTGAACACAGTCTTAAAGGCCAATACATAAAAGTGTTTACACCAGTTCATAAAACTTTCAATAGTTGCAAAAATTTTGGGACTATTGATGTTTTCATGCAATTTTCAAACAGGTTTGAAAAAGTGGGCAGAGCTGGGGAGAAACTGCCTGTCAAATTTATTGAAAGCAGTGGCGTTTCTTATACCAGAAATGTTACTCCAGTCTATCCTGGCATTTCCGGTTAGGCTTACGTAGGCACATACTACTGATAAGATGTGGGTGTGGTCCTTGGGCAATTAGGGAAAATAGACAATGCAGGCCAAATACAGGCTAGCGCTGACCCACATGTACTATCTTGGGCATGCGTTGGGCATTGATAGAGTAGCTTTCAATCTGTCTAAAGTGAAATTAGTGGAAAACAGTTATTGTGGTGCAGTTGTTCTGTTGGTTCATTCTAGCTCCAACTATTGTTGAAAAGAAGTTGTTCAACTATTGTTGAAAGTTGTTCAACTATTGTTGAAAAGAAATGGAGCCATTGGATGAGATGTGTATAGCTTCTGTGGATCAGCCTAGCCAAAGGGATTTTAAGTGTTCAAGAGTTCTATAGATGTCTGCTTTGAGTACTGATTTTGCCACTCGTGAAAACACTGTCTTTTTTAATTATATACAGATGGCAGCTTTAAGGGAGTGGGAGCTTTACTCTACCAATAACAAGGCAGTGAGAAATGTATGATATCCTCTGGGAGTCAAAGCCTGTTTCCTGCTGAGAAAAACCTCAGTAATTACGGCCAGTTCCACATGAAGCTGTGACTGAATGTGCGTATGCTTCAGAGTCTTTGAAATCCGTTAAAGTCCTTGACTATATAAAAAACAGTCCCCTAACCTATAAAAAATCAGCCAGGCTATGAGCTATGAAACATCAGTGAGCCTTAAAGATGGATTGCTCTGACTACATGATTTGTTACAGGCTGAGACACTGAAATATGAACGTGTGGTTAGTTGTGTGGACCATTCTTCAAATTCACCAATGTGGTCATTGAGCACTAGAGTGCTCTAACCATGGTAGAGGTCTTGTGGGCCCTTGTAATACTGACCTATGGACGACATACCCGGAGGATCATTTTTGATCAAGGATCCATCCAATTTGAAACCTTATCTGGTAGAAGAGCTCTACTTCAAGGAATAATAAAGGTTTATGTGACTCATTATCATACCCAGAGAAACACAGTGTGTGAATGTTTTGATTGGACTTTACTACTTCTGGTCCAGATTCTAGATTGCAAATTCCTGTAGCAGTTGCTGAATCATTTGATCAAAGTGGACCTATAACCACAAAATACCACTGCAACTATGCTATTCCCTATCCCCCTCAAGAAAATAGTATGATTGTTTTTATAGGACTTATGTGATGCCCTGGCCGGGCCAGGTAGTCACAAATAGGGCCCCGCATTACACCTGTCCCTCATAGGTAACATACAGCCAAACATTTAAACCCTAGTCACCCCCCTCAGGGCTTGATGGACACACCAGGGGGTGGAACCAGGCGGTTGGAAGAGGCCCACTGAGGAGTTCAGAGAGCCTGAGGCGGGAAAGTAAACAGTGCAGTTTGAGAGCTCAAGTTGGAGAGGTGTGTGGTCTGGAGCTGTGTGCAGCTCCAGCAGTGGAGAGAAAACCCAATTTGAGCAGGTGCCAGGGTAGGAGCCCTGATACCTCTGGCTAGGAGGCAGACGGAGGCCTCTGTCTGCAGGAGCCAGGAAGACAGCTCGGTGGAACTGAGGTGGACCGGGAGGGGAAGTGGCCCGCCGGTACCGACCCGGGGAATTGACTCGGAAACCGGAGCACAAAGGGAGGTACTCAGACCCTGAACCTAGGTCCAGAAGCTACTGGGGACTAGCTAATTAACTGATTGCGGCCAGAACTAAAGGTCCTGTCCCACCCAAAGTCCCGACTGAAGGCAACATCCCAACAAGGGGGATAGAAAGCCACCGCCATGGCTAAGAGATCCCACGAGCCAGCATCTGCGGGCAAAGGGCTCATTAGGCAACCACAAGCTGGGAGCGGACTCCTGACGTTGCAAGCGCAGGTAGTCCACTATCACAAACAGGTGCGGGAGAAAGACAGAGACCACCAGCTGGGTGGGGGACCAGACTGCAGCCGGCTGTGGGCACCGACCACCATCACCTTGGTTTACCAGAGACTCGTGTGTTTACTAATAGTGAGTACATTAGTGCCCCCCGGCCACCCATCTCCCTGCACCACCAAACATCCCCCCAACGGGTCCCGGGGCCACCATCCCTGCCCACGGAGGGGTTAACAACTTGTTGCGTAACATCTCCCCTGGGTGCCCCGTAACTGCAGCGGTGGTGTCCACCTTCACCACATCCCGTGGGTGGCGTCATGAACTTAACACAGCTCCAGCCGTACAACTACATCCCCAAACCACAAACCCCCTTTTGATTGGAGTGACCGCAGGACCCCCGGGTCCGGAGACCCTCGAGCCACCCACTGAAGGTCCGGATCCGAGCGGATCGGCTGCCGAGCACAGGGCGGTACACTTACAGCTGGTCTAGACTCCAGTATTACATGGTTGATGCCATCCTCACCACCATCATCGTCATCCACCACTATGATGCCCCCGTCTCCTTCTCTTTCACATCAGCATATACCCATCCCCAACTGTGTGTTGAGGAAAAAACATATGCTCCCTGCATCATCTACTGGTTTGCCAACTAAACTCTTACCTAGTCAAATTGCTTGTGGTACAGTCACTGTCATATCACCTACTGGAGTCTGCTGCTTTTCGAGGCATGTGCTTAGTTTCACAGTAAGATACACAGTCACCATTATTACTTCCAGAGAGAGGTACCCCCTTTTTGTTCACATGCACTGGAGAATGTATGCCGCACTCTTGACTTGTCTTTGAGTTCCAAAGTGCAATGAACTATAGATGTATGGAGCAGCAACTATTTGCAGGGACAATACATGAATTTTCTGGTTCACTGTGTAAATGTGTTCAGCTGCAAAAATGTACCAAGGTAACAGAAACAGATGGCAAAGCCTCTGCAACTACGAGCTACATCTGTTTCCACCTATAATTCGCGGTTTTTGGTTTTCTTCTACCAAATATTCAAATGGCACATTGTTAGTTCCACACACTACTCTTATTTTTTCTACTCATGTGACACCCTGGCCTATCAGGTCGTCACAGGGTATCGTGCAACAGGCCCATCTGCATGGTATCCACCCTCCTTGATTGTCCTTTGGTGTTGCTAACAGCTTAGCCAATCAAAATCCTAGGAACACTTCCCACTTTAACCTACCAGACACACCATTGGGGGGCCTGAAGGGAATAGGAATGCCTACTTGGGGGGTTGGTGAGGGGAAAGTGAGGAAAGTGACAGTCGAGCTAGAGTTGAGCAGTGGAGAGTGAAAGGAGAGGAGGTGGAGTGGTGACTCTCGTGAGGAGAGGCCACGGAGGAGAGCTCCTGTGTACTAGGTGGCAGAAGTTGGTCTGGGCCTGGTAGGAGCTGTTACCCCGGTCACAGGGGACAGTGTCAAGGGGCACGGACTGCCGAGGAGGGGGTGGCCGGCGGCCTTGAGCTATCACCAGGCAGGGGCCAGGGCACGACGGGGTACGTGGACCCTAGACCAGAAAGTAGCTTCACGCGTTCCGGTAATTTACCCGACGGGGGTGAAAACTTCAAGTGTCATCCCTAACCCACTCCAAAATCAGGGTACTAGTGCACCGATGGGATAGGACTTTCCCAATACAGTCCAAAGAAATCCTACGCGTGAACCCTGAGAGCAAGCTCACTCCGTTAGCCATATGGCTGAGCGTGACCCGAAGATTTTCCCAAGCGTGCTCCATGAAGAAGACGGATATGTCTTTGAAACGTGTTGACCTGCAGAAATAAAGAAAAAGGAATCTATTATGCCTGCTTGGATTCCTGTGGTTTCTAGCACAGCATCAAACCCGTATTTCTCTTTTTACCCTCATTGTTGCATGCTCTGTATATTAGAATTCTAAGGCAAAGTGACTCACTCTCCACGAAGGGCCAATGTCCTGAATTTAATTAATTAACATTTCTTTTACAAATATACCCACTTAAGGAAGGTGGTGGTTATGGCAAGGAAAGTGTAAGCTCATTTCAAATTATCTGAATTTGCAAAACCAAAATGGTTTGCTACAGCACCTCTAGGTTTTGGACATCACAACCTGTTGATATTGATGTTGTATGTATTGCAGTGTCTGTCTGAACAGTGTAAAATAGTGACAGACTACAACATGCAACAGGCAAATTAGAGTGTAAGTTACTTGGAACTCTGACATTGGCAGCTGATGAGAAACATGTTGTCTTCTGAAGACTTGTGAAGTGGCAGCAAAATTTAGCAGTAGGAACAACTAAATCAACAATGTAATCTCACTTATATCTATCCTGGAAAAAAACTAGCTAGAATGCAAGAGACATTGGAGGAAGAACAGCAACTTGCAACTTTTCAGTACCTCCTATTGTCTGTTGGGCCCCTTCAAGTCCATGTTCTATGCTGCATGACTTGGTGAAGGAAAAGGAGGAGGAACAGCAACATGTGGATGTGGAGGGGGCATAGACTTGTCCTTTCCACAGTCAAGGCTGACTGTCAGAATAAAAATTATGATGATAACTACATTGGCCATGACAACCAACCATTGGATCAAAATGATCGGGAAAAAAAGGAGTTCATGGTCATGCTGGAAAACATTGCAAACTGTATGTCAAACACAGGGATGACTATTGGACAGCCACACTTTTAGACTTTTGCTATAAAAGCAAAATATGATTTTTATTCACGGTTTCTGAAAAATAGTCCAAATCAGCTTATTACCAGGATAAGCTGTTAACTGCTCTGTGCAGTTGAGCAGGCGCCTTCCAACCACATGACAGACCAGCAGATCCCTCTGAGATCCCTACAGTCACAAAGTTCCTCCACATGTGCTACCAGTAAGCTACAAGAAGTAGCTAAGGCAACAGCCAAAGTATGTGTGACATAATGCGGCAGATGTTTTATCTGCCACTGCAATAACCAGACGCACTTCAGCAAAATGGTAAAGCACCAGCTGAACAGCCTAATTTAGTCATGCCTAGACTGTATCCTTTCTCATGCAGATATCTTGAGCCCTGATCTCATGGTCTTCTTGCTCAGCAGGTTGGACCAGTGTGAAGAACTAGCTCAGTTTGCTATGTTGTGCTGTCATGTTCAGTCTCCTGTGTAATGTCAGAGAGGGTGTTGAGCATGGCCATTTTTTTGGTCACACTCAAATGGACTTGGTCATACACCAAAAGTGTGAAAATCTACTATTTGTTAAAATAAATTGATCAGTGCCAACGTTTATTCATCCACGACTTATGCCAAAGAATAAACCTGCTCTACTATGTACCTGCCTTATTGTCCTTTTTCTGTATTTTATGCCAGATTGCTCTTTCAACTGCCGATAACACACGCTAGATGGGGCACTTACTCCCTGTGTATCCTGTTACCTGTAGTACTGATGCTTTCAGGCTGCTGTTTCTGGCCCTAAACTGTCACTGCCATACTTTCCTTGCCTGACCTGTCTTAATTGTCTACCATACACCTTCTGTCACTTCCACCATGCAGCTATGCCAGCCACACATACCGTATCTCAGCTGCCCACCTGCCACACCTGCTGTGTTTTATAGTGCTGAACTGCACTGCTGCAGGCAGAGTTACCATTGCTGACTTACACTGCCAGACATCTCCTTGCCTGTCCCATCCTATTTCTCTACACTGTGGCACTTGTCACTACCACTGCTACTGCAGAGCCACGCCAACTACACATCTCCTGCCTGTCTACTGTGTTTCGTAATGCTATATTGCACTGCTGCGGACAGCGCCTGACTTTAAATTACCATACATCAACATGTGTGCACTGTCCTAATTCTCTCACTTGCATCTTCTGCTTCTGAGACTGCCCAACTACCCCATTCACAGATCTCCTGTCTGTCCTCCATGTTAAATAATGATAGACCATCCTGCTGCTGTCAAGAATGTTGATGCTGGCCCTTACACTGTCAGACATCTTTTTGCCTGCCCTGTCTTATTTTTGCACAGCTACTAAAACACCTTTGTACTTATTTAATCATTTTGTGAATATCAAACTGTTGCAAATCCCTATAATACATTTTTCACTTCAAGTAGAGAAGCCATTACATCTTCACATTCAAAACAGTACACCTATTTTGTTTCTCTAAATAAAGGGATAATTTTTGAAAGGCATGTGAAAAAGTTATCACTACTTCATTTAGCAAAGAACTAAGCTCCTCATACTCTCAAGCAGAGATAATTTTTCACTCCCTGTGTGAAATGCCATCTTTCACTTCCACTGTCTGTGTATAAACACCAGCAAGGCAGGCATTTCCCCCGCAAAAAAGGATACTTTTTGGGCAGTTTATACAATTTGAATAGCTAAAAGTCTGAAACTGCAGTATGTAGTTAAATTAGATGCTAGCTACCATCTGTTATCATCCTATTTTTTAAGTCAAACAGGTTGAGGTTAGACACTAAGGCTATGTGCACACACTGCGGTTTTTTACGCTGCGTTTTTGTGTGTTTTTAGCTCATTTTGGTGCATTTTTGGCTGCGTTTTGCTGCGTTTTTGCTCACTGAGTTTTTCTGCGTTTTTTATCAGTGAACAATGCCATTAAAGATTGTTGTAAAAAAAAAAATGGTCTGATGTCATTTCCTTCTTCCATATGTTCTTCATTCTCCACTAGTGTATGCAGGAGAGCAGACAGCTGCAGAACTACAAGGCTCAGCATGCTCCATCCAGGACTGTATGCTGGAGGGAGAGTCAGGGGGAGCAGACCTACAAGGCTCAGCATACTCCATCCACTAGTGGATGCAGGAGAGCAGACAGCAGCTGGAGAACTACAAGGCTCAGCATCCTCCATCCAATAGTTTATGCAGGAGAGCAGACAGCAGCTGTCGAACTATAAGGCTCAGCATCCTCCTTCCAGGACTGTATGCAGGATTTCTTTGCCCCCCCAAGCAAAAAAAAATGAAGTTGGTTTCGCCATATTTTTGTATGCTAGCCAGGTACAGCAGGCAGGTACGGGCTGTATTTGTATTACAGAGCTCAAAACAGGTTCAATACACACCTACGAGCCCTTAGGGTGTTATATACTTAGTTTTCCAGACGTCAGAGGCCTTTCAGTAATATGATTTGTGATGAATTTGCACCCCACAAATCAAATTTACCTGAATTACATGGCAAAGCTGGCTGAGTTGAATCCTCAATGATACACTTACTTCTACCATCGGTAAGACTAGGCATTGCAGTTTGTATACTGTATAGACCGTGAAATTTGCATGTGTGCATCTATCATAACTATGGTATAATTGTTTGGCTTGCTCTGAAACTTTAAATAATTGTTCTTTACAAAAAGTTATTTAAATGGTCTTGGATTGTCTTCTTTTTACATGGGAACCATTCGAGAACCCCATATTATAAAAAATGGAACGTTTATGTAGTTATCGTCTTCTGTCTAATGGAAACATTAAGAAACATAAAGAAAAGTAATTACTGAAGTTTGCACAGGTTAAAGACATTAGAAAGAATTGCATATAGCTGGTATAAGACACAACACATATATCTTTGTACAGAGAGCTATTTCTAATTGATTTTTCTGCCCCATTGTGCAGTAGTTTTACTTCAATATTCATCAGGAAATGTTTTCATTACACAGAAAGCAATGAAGCTATGGGTGCTCAGTGGAAAGTAATGACATGAAATACCCATCTCATTGGAAACAGGCAACATCAGGTGTTTGCCGGTGATAAATAGGTCAAATAAAGTGTTAGTTTATATTTAAATTCATTTGTGCCGATGTGACCTTCCGGATCTATGTAAAGCTGTAGGGGGGAAAAAGCGCAATAGGGTCTTACCCGGTATGAGGGTAGAGAGACAGGACAGAAAGAGATACACTCACCTGGTAGGGTTGTGCCAGTCACAACCCCCTATGATCGCATGTGAGTGGTTTTATGTGGTTTAGCAGCTGCCCCGGAAAGCAGGTTATCATATAAATCAAATAGAAAACCGGTTCTAAATGCCGCGCTAAAAACCACAGATGCTGTAGATAAAGAGATTTCCTTTATTTCACAGTTCTACGCGTTTCAGAGACATCTCCGTCTCCTTCCTCAGGAAAAGAAATCATATTGACTTCCGGATCTATAGCATGCCTTTTGGGCAATATAGCTACACCTTGGATGTCTGATGGCCCGCTGGAAGAGATATCACTGCTCAGATTGTATGAAATGTCTTTATCATTTCAGATCCACATTTTTTTCAGTTGTTTGGTGAATTTTTAATGTTGCAGATTTTTTGCGCACCTATTAGCTAAATTAGCTTGAGTGCATTTGTGGCACCCCTGAGGGTTCAGTCATCACAGAGGTACTGCACCTCAGCCAGAGGTGTGGTATCCCGTTCCCGGGTAAGGAGGAGGCCACAAGTCGTTACACACACAGACACACACACTCTTAATTTAGCAACACTCCATTAGGCCGTGGTTAGGGCAAGTTGCACCTTAGAGAATGCACAGTCCCGAAGCCAATCTGGAGGTGGGGTTTATTTAGTGGGAGCAGACTGTAGAACGTTAGGCAGTCAGTAAGTGAACGTGGAGGAGAATGGTCCTGTGGTCTGGAGCTGGAGCAGCTCGTCCAAGGATCAGAAAAGAAGGAGTCTTAGACCCATGGGAAGGGAGTCATCCACCCGTGGGCTCGCATCCACAGCCGGTATACTGGTGTGGAGGGACTTGGCTGCAGCGGGGACCTGGTCCCACTCCCTAGACTAGTGGAGAACAACCGGGCTTAGCTAGTAAAACGGAGGCTGAGGTTACTTCAAGTACCGAAGCCACCACCGCACACATCCAGTGAAAAGGTGACCACATAGGATCAAGGGACAAGGCAGGAAAGCCACCCATTAAAGGGATCGACAGACACCAGCTCAGGACATTGTGTGTGAGGCGCGGAGCAGGCGGGAGAGGCCAGCACAAGAAGACGACAAGGGAAGGAACACAGAAGGGTGGACCGGATTGTGCATCCAAACTATCTGGGGATCGGCTGGGGCCTGTCACAGCAGGACTCAGCACTCCGAGGGCAGCATCTGACTTGTCGTGTAACCTGGAACTATCAACAGTGAGTAAAGAACTTGTGACTGCATTCCTGTGTTGCCCTGTTATTGTCTTGCACCCCGCCATTACATCTCAATACCATAGACTCTGTCCCCATCGACAGCCCTGGGGCTCAGCTCTGCCTGTTGTGAGCTATATTAAATCAGCTGCATCACCACTGACCCCAGGGGAACCAAATAGCAGCGGCGGCACCTATCTTGCCGCATACCATGGGTGGCGTCACAAACTCATCTCCCTTTGTAAATAATAACTCCACTCACCCATTTAAAAACGACACCGCTGGGGTCACGTAGCTGGGCCCTGCCACCGTGACATCCTCCCAGAACAGAGCCGGCCCGGTAACGAGTGCCCCAACAGCCCCGGTGGGTGTGTCATATGTGACGGGGTGTACAGCAGAGCAAGGAGAGACAACAGGCCGAGGATGATCCAACAGGTTTACTAACAGGAATATAGGAACAGCACACGACAAGTCCAAATAAAACAGATTCGGGGGCACCTCCCGATAATCCAAAGTGCCAGATCACGACGTAATAGTCCTTTTCAGAGTCCCAGAAATCCCACACAATCCACTGGACGGCGAGATCTGTCCGCAGAATCAGATCTCGCTCCCTTCCTCTTCAAAGCTCAGCTCCCAACTGCACTTAGAAACAGGAGTGTATTGTCTGAGTTCGTGGGCCCGCCCCTCAAGGGTAGGGGTCTTTGCAATGGTTGGGCCCACTAGAAGATTCTAGAAGGTTGGCTCCGAGATGTCTACAGGTTTGTGTAGTTGGCGTTATCCACTGCTTACGAAACAATGGGAAGTTCCCCTGGCTGTGTGGACAAGAGATAATTGCATTATGGGCCCAGAGACACAGGAGATGGGGGGAAGGTATGGTTACTAAAGCTGGTGTCACACTAAACGACAGCGACAACGACGTCGCTGTTACGTCACCATTTTCGGTGACGTAACAGCGACCTTGTAAGTCGCTGTTATGATCGCTGCTTAGCTGTCAAACACAGCAGAAGCAGCGATCATAAGGTCGCTGTGCTACATGTTCAGAGAGCAGGGAGCCGCGCTTAGCGCTGGCTCCTTGCTCTCCTGCAGCACACATCGGGTTAATTAACCCGATGTGTGCTGCAGCTACATGTCACAGTGCAGAGAGCAGGGAGCCGCGCGCACTGCTTAGCGCTGGCTCCTTGCTCTCTTTGCTACAGTATGCATCGGGTTAATTACCCGATGCATACTGCAGCCACATGTCACAGTGCAGGAGCCGGCGCTGGCAGCAAGAGCGGAGGCTGGTAACCAGCGTAAACATCGGGTAACTAGGGAAAGGTCTTCCCTTGGTTACCCGATGTTTACGCTGGTTACAGCTTACCGCAGCTGCCAGTGCCGGCTCCTGATCGCTTCATTTCGTCGCTCTCTCGTTGTCACACACAGCGATGTGTGTGTCACAGCGGGAGAGTGACGACCAAAAAATGAAGCTGGACATTCAGCAACGACCGGCGACCTCACAGCAGGGGCCAGGTCGTTGCTGGATGTCACACACAGCGACAGCGACGGGACGTCGCTGCAACGTCACAGAAAATGGTGACGTAGCAGCGACGTCGTTGTCGTCGTCGTTATGTGTGACACCAGCTTTACATCCCAAGACCTTTCAAAGTGTTCAGTAAGTACAACCAAAGGAAAGTTACATCACATCCTGACATAGTATTACAGCACATACAGTGAGAAGGTAAAATACATCACATGGCATCTTATACAAAAAATATGGGATGGAGAAAAGCACATACATCATGACAATCCCTTTCCATCCCAACTTGTGTACGTACTAGGGACCTCTACAGGTCGCTGGTTAAGTACATGCAGGCATGGCTGACAGGACTCAAGGCTCCTCTTGCCTGGACAGTCCATCTGCATTTTGGTGTTGGCTGCCTCTTCTATACTGTATGGTAAAGTTATAGGGCTGCAGAGCCAGGCTCCATCGTAATAAGCGTCCATTGTCCCCAGAAACTCTGTTCAGCCAGGTGAGGGGATTGTGATCAGTAACCACAGTGAATTCTCGCCCATACAGATACGGCCTTAGTTTCCTAAGGGCCCACACTACAGCCAGTCATTCTTTTTCAACAGTTGCATAGGCCACTTCTCGGTCCAGCGGTTTCTGGCTGAAATAGGCGATGGGGTGTTCGTCCCCAGCTGCATTCACCTGGCTGAGGACAGCTCCCAGTCCATAAACAGAGGCGTCCGTTTGCACAATGAATCTCCTCTTGTAGTCTGGAGCAGCCAGGACAGGATCGCAGATCAGAGCGTCTTTCAGCCGGTTAAAAGCCTCACCACAGGCTGGAGTCCAGATCACCAGCCGGGGCATTGTTTTCTTGGTCAGGTTGGTAAGAGGCTTGGCCACAGTGCTGAAATGAGAAACAAATTTTCGGTAATAATTGGCAGTGCCCAGAAAAGCCATAACTTGTTTCTTAGTTTGGGGTACAGGCCAGTCTCTAATAGCCTGGATTTTGGCAGGCTCAGGACGGAACTTCCCTCCTCCCACTCTATGCCCTAGGTACTGGACTTCACCCATCCCCAATTGGCATTTATCGGGTCGAATGGTTAGGCCGACTGCAAGAATCAGGTCCAGAATAATGGCTACTTGATGCAGATGTTCCTCCCATGTGTGGCTGAAGACGGCGATATCATCCAAGTAGGCACAAGCAAAGTCACCACATCCCCGGAGGATCTGGTCCACCATTCTCTGGAAGGTGGGCGGGGCATTTTTCATTCCAAAAGGCATGCTTAGAAATTCATACAGACCAAAGGGGGTTATAAAAGCGGACCATTCTCTCCCTTCCTCCGTTAGAGGGATCTGCCAGTATCCCTTACTGAGATCCAAGGTAGTGACATATCGGGACCCAGCCAGTCGGTCTAGAAGTTCATCAATACGAGGCATTGGGTAAGGATCGCTGACGGGATGGTCGTTTAGTTGCCGGTAGTCCACACAAAATCGAGTACTCCCATCCTTCTTGGGTACTAACACCACAGGGGAGGCCCAAGGGCTATGGGAGGCCTGGATTACCCCAAGCTGTAACATCTCCTCCAGTTCGTGCTGCATGGTGTTTCGAACTGATTCAGGTACCCGGTAAGGAGCCTGTTGCATGGGACGGATGCCCTGAGTGTCCACAGGATGTTGGGTGACGGTGGTTCGACCTGGTTGGGATGAGAAAGCAGCCCGTCTCTGTTGAAGCACTTCCAGCATCTGGATTTTCTGTAAGGAATCCAGGTGATCTCCCAGGGGAACCTGTTCCACAGTGGATGGGGCTCTCGCTGCTTCAACGAGATCAGGTAGAGAGTCCTCATCCTCTTGACCATCTTCTGAAGTCAAGCGACAGCTTGCTATCATTGGAATGTTCCGGTCATGGTACTCCTTAATCATATTCACATGGACAGTCTATTGCCTTAGCCCCTGATCATCTAAAGCAAGAAGGTAATTGGTATCATTCAGTTTTCTGAGAACCCGGAAGGGACCCTCCCATGTGGTCTGCAGTTTATTCTGCCAATGGGGAACAATCATTAAGACTTGTTGTCCTTCTACAAACTCCCGATAGCGTGCTTTACGGTCATACCATGTCTTCTGTCTGGTTTGAGCCATACGCAAATGACTCTGGGCAAAACTAGCAAGTTGGGCCAGGGTTTCTCGCAGCTTTAGGACATAAGGGACAACAGGGGCTCCTGTATCTTCAACTTGCCCCTCCCAGTATTCCTTGAGCAGGGTTAAGGGTCCTCGGACCTTTCTTCCATAGAGTAGTTCAAAGGGGGAGAACCCAGTGGACTCCTGGGGAACTTCCCGATAGACAAACAAGAGATGGGGTAGGTACTTCTCTCAGTCTGAATCTCGGTCCGTGAAGGCCCTCAGCATATTCTTCAGAGTGCCATTGAATCGTTCACAAAGTCCATCTGTTTGGGGATGATACGGGGTCGTTCGGATCGCTCGTACTCCACAGGTGCGCCACAGACACTGGACCAACTCTGACATGAACTGGGAGCCTTGGTCCGACAAGATCTCACTGGGGAATCCTACTCTGGTAAAAATAATAACCAAGGCCTCGGCCACCTTGGCTGCAGAAATACTTGACAAGGCCACGGCTTCTGGCTATCGGGTGGCATAGTCCACAACAGTGAGAATGTACTGCTTTCCAGATTTACATGGTTTAGCCAATGATATCAACAGCTACTCTTTGAAAGGGTTCTTCTATTATAGGGAGCGGTTGCAGGGGTGCCTTTGGGTGATCTCCGGGTCGCCCTCTACGCTGACATATGTCACAAGTTCGGCAGAAATGCGCCACTGCTTGGGAAATCCCCGGCCAATAAAAAGTTTGAGTCAATCGTCTCTCGGTGCGGGTTTTGCCTTGATGGCCAGCAGTAGGAATGTCATGAGCCAGGTGTAATAGGGGAATTCTGTACTTCTGAGGAACAATCAGCTGTTTGCTATAAGTCCAGGGCTTATATAGGGAGTCGGCATTGGCAACCCGATACAGCAGTCCATTTTCTCTGATAATTCTTTCTCCGTTCTCCCCTAGCTGCCCTATTTCAGCTCAAGCTCTAAAACTAGCAAGGGTGGGGTCAGTCTTTACTTTTTGTCTAAACTGAACTTTATCCCAAGTAACATTCATTCATATTATCCCCACAAGAAGAATCACTCACCGGCTCTAATGGCAGTTCTGGTGGCCTCATTTCCATGGATGGGTTGTACACGTCCACATGGGCTGCTCTCTTGGCTTGACTTCTGGTTACCGCACCGACAAAGTGGCAATGAAGATTCCCCACATCATTTCCTAGAAGAACGTCTGCAGGGAGGCCGCTTATCACACCGACCACACATTGTTTGGCCCCAAAGCCATAATCCAGGGTCACACTAGCTCTTGAAAAAATATCTCTGGGTACCTCCTGCCAGTTCAATGGCAATTCCTGGTCCCTTTTGAATTGCTTCTGGTTGAATTACTCGGGATCGGCTATGGTGAGGAAAGCCCCAGTGTCACGGAAGCCAACAACTTTTTGGCCATCCAGCACGACCTCCTGTAGATGTTTGTGCTGAAGATCAGAAGAACAGGTGGCTGGAGCTCGCACCCCATAGACTCCGGGTAGGGGAGCCAGGATATCAGAGTCACTTGGCAAGTCATCAGGCACAGAATCCAGCTCTTCTCCTGGTGAAGGTGTCTGTAGATAATGAACAGGCAAAGGCGGTCTGTAGCTGTTCTGCCTCCGAACACCTGGACATTGGAATTGCATGTGCCCAGGCTGCCCACATCCATAACATCTGCGCTCTGGGATTCTTCCTCCACGTCGTATTCCCAAAGGTGGAGCAGGAGTAATGCGAGGCACAGTCACACGAAGGTCCCCATGAGTTGACGGTCTAGAGTGATGGTGAACATTGGGGCCAGAAGGACCAGGGGCCGCCAGCGTTGGGGGGCTGGTGTTTTTTTTCTCACTGAGTAGTAGTTTTTTCCACTGAGGCTTGATGGTGAGAGCCTCATCAGCTAGAGCTGCAGCTTCCTCCACAGTGGCTGGTCTCCTTTCACGCACCCATTCCCGGATCTCAGCGGGGCACTTGAAGTAAAACTGCTCTTTTAGGAGGACCTGGAGGACGGTCTCTAAGGTTAAGGCCTCCTCTGCCTCCAGCCAACGATGCCACAGATGTTTGAGTTTGTGGGCATACATCTTGAAAGACACTTCCTCATCACATGCTAAAGTACGGAACTGAGTCCTGTAAGTGTCTGGCGTTACAGCATATTGTTCTAGAATAGTCTGTTTAATATCCGCATACTCACAGTTCCACCGAGGGTCCATAGCTCTATAGGCTGCGGCAGCTCCACCCTCTAAGAGCCCAACCAGATGACGGACGCGCTCCCTTTCTGGGACTTCCATTAATCGACACTGATGCTCAAAGTCCTGGAAGAAGCCCTCAATGTCACCAGCAGCCTCATTAAACTGCTTGAAGTCTTTGCGGGACACTCAGGGAAGTTCCCTCATGGTGGGTGCTGGGGTTACAGTCTGTCTGGAACCTCTAGCGGCTTCCACAGCGAGCTGCTTATCCAGCAATGCCATCTCCTCCATCCTGCGCTCCTTCTCTTTAGCTCCACGCATGACCTCCATCTTATATTCTATGGTGGTCTCCTCTCCCAGCAAGGCCATCTCCTCCTCATACCACGCAACCCACTGATTTTTTGGGGTATTTACCTCTGGCTGCTGTCTTTCTTCCGTTTGCTGGGAGGATCCTTCCTCAGCGTCATTTTGCGAGCAAACTCCTTCCAACGCCTCAATCAGCTGCTCCTTGGAGAGTCCTATGTAGCTGACTCCCAGTTCACGGGCCTTTGTTTGTAGGTTCACCGCAGTCCAGTTCTTGTACTCTGAGGTTCTGGTTCCAGCTGTTGATGGGCCGTTGTCCTCCATTCCTTCTGCTCTGATCCCACTGCTTGCCACCAGTTTGTGACGGGGTGTACAGGAGAGACAACAGGCCGAGGATGATCCAACAGGTTTACTAACAGGAATACAGGAACAGCACATGACAAGTCCAAATAAAACAGATTTGGGGGCACCTCCCGATAATCCAAAGTGCCAGATCACGACGTAATAGTCCTTTCAGAGTCCCAGAAATCCCACACAATCCACTGGACGGCGAGATCTGTCTGCAGAATCAGATCTCGCTCCCTTCCTCTTCAAAGCTCAGCTCCCAACTGCACTTAGAAACAGGAGTGTATTGTCTGAGCTCGTGGGCCCTCCCCTCAAGGCTAGGGGTCTATACAATGGTTGGGCGCACTAGAAGATTCTAGAAGGTTGGCTCCGAGATTTCTACAGGTTTGTGTAGTTGTCGTTATCCACTGCTTACGAAACAATGGGAAGTTCCCCTGGCTGTGTGGAGAAGAGATAATTGCATTATGGGCCCAGAGACACAGGAGATGGGGGGAAGGTATGGTTACTTACATCCCAAAACCTTTCAAAGTGTTCAGTAAGTACAACCAAAGGAAAGTTACATTACATCCTGACATAGTATTACAGCAAATACAGTGAGAAGGTAAAATACATCACATGGCATCTTATGCAAAAAATATGGGATGGAGAAACGCACATACATCATGACATCACATTTTATTTTTATACATTAAGTTTTTACCTGCATTTTTTTTTTAATCCAGTGCAATCCGCACATAAAAGTTCTTCTATCGTTGTGACTGGCATAGGTGGCATTGACGGTATTGTGACTGAGATAGGGTCATTACTGACCTACGGGAACTGTGATTGGAATGAAAGGCATTGTGTCATTTCTTAGGACAATCTGTGAATGAATTGGGAAGTTTCTGGTATAGAAGCAAGGATCCTGGGCAGCAAACTTTGCAGAGGTACATTCATAACAGGAAAAAGTCTTACAGTTTAGTCCTAGGGGACATTTTTTTTTAATTACAAGTATATGCGTGTAATTGGTGTAATTGATTTGATAGAAACATTTGTATAATGTGGTCTCTATAGCCTTTGTGTTACAGTATCTATTGATCCATTGCTGGCTGCAAAATGACAACTGAGAATGCCTCAGTGGGCTTGTTCTGATGGGTTCTAACTTTTTATCTTTCCTTTTCAGCTCATCTCAGGTAATGTCCATGTACCACCCCTGCAACAGTCGAACTGCTCGGATTCAGGGTTGCTATGGCAGACGGTCTCCAGACCCGGGGGCTTACGGCCACTCAAAAGTAAGGGGGGTATTTACAGAGAATAAATGTTCGTGACACCACCTGCGGGTTGCGGTAAGGGGAGTACCGCCGCTGCCGAAGGGAGTACCGGGGCAGATGGTGTGGGGCAGCAAGGTGTCAGTCCCTCCGCATGTAGGGAAGGTCCTGGACAGTGGGGCGGGTTTAATGAGCGGGGCGTCTTGGCCTTGGGAAAGCAGGGTGCAGGGGTCAAGTTACTCACGGTAGTCTTAGCGCTGGATTAGGTGGAATAAGCAGACACTTACACAGATGGTAAACCAAAGTCTCTAGGTTCCGCAGTTTCTGCGGGGGAGCCCGTCCAGGTCTAGCTCCCACCGGTTTCTCTTGGGAAGTCCAAAGCCCTGCCTCCGTGCACAAATTGATTGACCATTGTGGCACCTCGGCTTGAAGCTTTCAGGGCCCTGCTCACTATGTGTAGTGTAGCTGTGCTCTTGATGGCTGTCACTGCATTTTAGTGGGTCGTGTACTTCGGAGAACTCTATCTCCCGCGTTGTGCTGATGCCTTCAATCTCTGAGCTCTTGGGGAAAGTTCATAAACAGACTATCCTCCACAGGTTAATTATCAGGACAGATGAACCTGCTCCTGACCTAGGGTCCTGTACCCCGCCGTGCTCGGTACCGGTAAGGTAATTGGGCTTTCTGGTGCCGACAGTCCTCCTAGACATTGTCCGTCACCCCCTTGTTCCTACTACCGGTCCCCGACTCCTGTGGGTCCAGACCACCGTCTGCGACCCAACCTGTCGCCTCTCTGGGAGCTACAACGCCTCACTTTTCGAGGGCTAACTCTCAAATCCCTGTCTCCCCTCCCACCAGTCTGCCTGACCCCTAGGTGGATGGCCCTGCTCCAACTTGACCAACCCACTGGTGTGTCTGTACAGGTCATGGTGTGAGGTGGGGTTGGGATTTGTAGTGTGGATGTTAGTGACACCGTTGTTGGGAACCTGGAACCATGAGGGGCAGGCCCTGCACCCTGGGGAACAAGATGCAGTTCCCTGTAGTGTGAAGCCCCTCACCTGCAGCGGTCGCCTCAGGGTCTTCACGTGCTGGGAATCTTCTGGCCACAGGTATGTCAGGTTAACTTTAATAGGAATCGTGACGCCACTCTCGGTTTTGCGGTCAGGATGAGGGGTGACCGCCACTGCAGTTTAACGAGCGTCTGGGGCTGATGGTGTCTGCAGTCTGCTGTTATGGCCTCCCGAGAGTGAGGCTGGCCCTAGGGGCTCGAGTGTATGTGCGTAATACTACAGGTCGCAGAAGAACTCACACACAGTCCAGAAATGTCTTTCAGCGTTTTTACTCATGCTCAGTTGTTTCTGTGAGGTAACCGAGGCAATACTGAGATAGACTGCAGGGAGAACCAGGTATCCTTCAGGCTGATCCAGGGGTGACTGTCAACTCGCCTTCGTAGCCCTTCTTGTTTCGGATGTCCCCTGACTTGAATTACTGCAGGAATCACCCAGGGAAATCGCATCTGCCTTTTTTCCCCTTTCTGGTCCATTTGCTAGCAGCGTGGACCAAGTACAGATGGCTTCTTGCCCTATCTCACTTATGGGCCCCCTCATTGCTGCTGATGCTGCGGACTCTGTGTTGGTTGGCGAGGTACATCCAGCACCCTCACCAGCAGCTTTAGCAGGTCAAATAAATGGAGTTCTGCTCTAGGGACCTGTTTCCCCGTGCGGGCCTGGCCTACTTCAAAAGTCCCCGTACTCAATCACCCCGCTTATTCCTGGGGTGACTTTCAGGCTGACTACTTGATAGCCGTTCTTCCCCACCGACAGCCACTTACAGTGTCTGACTAGTGACTCTGCGCACGTCCTCCTTCGGCGACTGCTTCAGACTCGGCTCACTACTGCCTCCCTTCTGTGCTTGCCTCTGCAGCCTAGCAACCAGCTTCTCCACCTCACCACTAGCTGAGATGTGGAGGCCACGCCCCCTCTCGGGTCTGCCCAGGGGTCCCCTCTATGATGTGTGTGAGAACTGGCCACTATGTGTCTGTGTGTTCACACCCTATTCAGCCTTTTGGATTACCTGTTTGTACAGACCCAGCATGGGTGCAGTACTCAGTGGTGCCTGACAAGGTCAGGAGCACCACAGTAGCACTCTGATGTATTCAGGGGTGCTACATTCCCCCTTGGTTAAACGTAGCTCGTCCCCGAGGTACAGAGCACCTAGAGTTTTATTAAGCTGGAACTGGAAAAGATAACATGTTAAATATTCTTCTCACACAGGGGAGGCAATACACTTTAAACGTTACAAACGCTCAGAGTTTAACTTGAGAACAACTGGGAGCGTTACTGGTTGTAGCGGTAGTTGGAAACTCAGCCTGCTCCACTGCAGCTCTTTCCTGTGACAGTCCATTCCCATTGTCCCTTTCCCTTCAACAAACCACCCAAAACACCTGAACCATGGTGCCACCTCTAGTTATGGTGTCGCACTACCCAGAGTTCCTTGCTGTGTGCATGGTGACAGGGATTGAACCCCGGCGGTTCAAGGGATGACTCTGGTAGACACTCTAGGGGAAACTATATACAAAGAGCACAAGTTCGTGCTGGCTGCTGTCAGTCCTGCAGCTATGGTCCATTTTTTTAACCTTATAATCATCAGAAAATCAGGTGACTTTCTTGGTTAATTAATACATTCAACATTTTTGATTATGCAGATTTTCAACCATTAAAGCATCATAACAATATAACATTTTTAATGAGGTAACCAGGTTCCGCTACCATTCCTCTGTGAGGTAATCTGTGGCTGTTGCAGGGGCTGGCACTATCTTCCCTTCTGTTATGGCATACTTATTCACTTCCAAGGCGTACCAGCCCCTCTCCCCACAATGCCGGCAGTATGAAACCAAGTCACCTGGTTTCAGGTTTCAGTCAGGGTGTCCCTTTGGGAGGTGCTCCAACACATTCCTCCTTAAGACAAACACCCCAGCAGCAAGGCCCGCCTCCGCAATAAACCCCCACCCCTTGACAGGGTCAAAACGCTCCACTTGGCCATGGTACTGCGGCCCTCTGACCCGGAAAGTAGCCTTTCTCAGATGCTCCTTTTCTCTGTGGGTGCAGGCGGCGACCTCCATCTGGTGCTGCTCTCTAGCAGACATTTTTGCACGTGGCCGCTGCTGGTGTCTTCCCAATAGGGGGCACTGACCTCAGGTTCCGTCTCCTCCAGGGGAACCGGCTGCAATCAGACTCCGGCGGCCCCGGCAGCTACCGAGAGGCCGCGCGGTGGTGGAATCAGGATGGTGGCAGGCTCCTCCTCTGCAGAATTGAACAGATGAACTGGCTGTTACGCAGCTGGGTTAGCAGCGGCCGGGTTCGCTGTACCGAGGTACGGGCCCGGTGATGCGGCTGGGTCTGGTCTAGCCGTGGATGGTAACGGAGATGTTGCGGCCTGTTCTGGTCTGGCCAGTGGTAGGGGTGGGGTTTTGCAGTCTGTTCATCTTCCACGGGGGCTGGAGGTTCCTCTGCCGGTGTTGAGGGTAGCGGCTCGGCTGCAGCCGCAACCAAGGGTGGAGGAAGTGGCATGGCTATTGCGGTGGCTGGCAGACCGGATTCTGTGGCCAGGTAGGCCGGATCAACCGGGACTGGGTTACTGCTTACCTGCTCAACATGCAGGGCATCCGCTTCATGGGCCCACACTGCTGCGGCCACGCTGTTCATCTCGACTCTCCAGTTGTCCAGCATAAACAAGATCTGCGTCCGCATCCTCCTGCAGAGCTGCTCCGTCTCCTCCTCAATCCAGGTAGCTGTCCCGGGAACAGCACGTTCCAGTGACCAGTCCCTTGATGCCGACATCTTGCTGCAAGTTGCAGGAACTTATGAGCAGAGTCCTGGCGTCCCTGCGCCCCCTTCCGCTCTTACATGCTGTCACAACCCCCTTGATTCTCGTCACCAATCTTTCTGGATGAGGGGCAGGGCTTCAGCTTCACGCCCTTTTGCTGAGGATGATGGCACAGTTGTTGTTTTTAGCGCCAAAATATGGCGGGCAAGATGGCTGCAAGGTAATTTTACAGTCACTTTTCAGATTTGGACAGTTCTGTAAAGCACACGTCACCCGAGTTAGTGGGACAAGTTCTTATCCTGTTCGTGATGTTTGTAGAAATTTGAGTTGTCCATGTGCAATCCGTGATCCGTGATTGCACATGGATATTACTCACCTGCCTTTGCTCCTGCTGTCCATGGTGCTGAAGTCTCCAGCTCTGCAGCGTCCGCCCACCGCTCTCAGCACCTACTTCCTGGTCGGCTGTTCCTGCTCTCATCAATATTCATGAGCCAAGCAGGAGCTGCCGAGAGCAGAGGCTGCAAAGCGAATCGCAGGAAAGGTAAGTTGAAAATATTTAATATTTAATATGTTCATGATTTTCTGGTGTTTCACTGATCACACACGGATCACACCATAGTGTGGTCCGTGGGTCATCAGTGATGCCAGAAAAAAACTGACTTGTCTCCGTGCAGAATCACGGCCACGGGTGTACGCTGCATGGAGACAAGTTCAGTGATAAATCACTGATGTGTGAGCAGACCCATTGATTAGAATGGGTCTGCGTATGTCAGTGATTCTGGTACGTATACAAAAAAGCACAAACGTACCAGAATCACTGACGTGTGAAAAAGGCCTAATGCTGTGTAATTAATAGCACTTTATAAGTGAGTAAATATTATATTATTATTATTATTATTATTATTATTAGTACACTGGTGGCCTAAACACTACATGGATGACTGTGAGGTGTGCATTATTTTGTATGGATACTATGGGATGTAATTATGCTTTATGGAGAACTATGGGCTGTGCATTATTCAATATGCAGAACTATGGAGGCGAATTATTTTATACTATAAGGTGGCCCAATTCTAACGTATTGGGTAGTCTAGAATGTATAGGTTAGCAGATTGAATAATAAGGTAATGAATGGACTGGATGGGTTAGGTTTAATTTAGTATTCTTATAATTGTTTATTGGTTTTAAAATGACAAACAACAGAAGGAACAGTTTTAATAGATGAGTCTAATGTTTAATGATGTCCATGGCTTGTAAAGAAAGAAGGCGCCATGAACAGTGTAAAGTTAAGTAAAAATATGCTGATGCTGTGATGTGGCCCAATGCTGGTATGTGCCCACATCGTGGTGCAGCCACCATCCTGACATATGCCCCCATGCTGTGGGGTAATGTGTGCAGGGGGCGGAGTGCGGGGTGGGTGGAGCCGAGCTGGGCCATGGCGCTGAGGACGTCAGTGTTGGGGACTGCATGGCTGGGGACAGGTAACTATCCAGGTGTGTGTGTGTTCAGTGTATACACACAGAGTGCGCGGGGGGGCTGTAGCCGAGTTACGCTGGTAACCATGGTACACAATCGGTAACTATGCAAAGCGCTTTGCTTAGTTACCCAATGTGTACCATGGTTACCAGCGTACTCCGGCTCCCGGCACGATCCCAGCAACGCAGGGGTATGTCTCGGCTGGGTTCCCGGTGTGGGCTCCCGGGGGTGCAGCAGTCAACAGGAAATCGGGGCTCCATGTGGGTGCGGGGAAAGGTGTCGGGCGTCGTCCTGTCACGCCGTAGTTCGTGCTGTTCACTTAGCTGAGCCGTTGGTCGCAGGCTCTTTAGCTGTGGTGGCGATTGTCACTGTAATGACGTCATTTTGGAGCAAGACGGACAGACAGAATAAGGCAATTATATATATATATATATATATATATATATGGAAAAATGTGGGGTGTGCATTATTCTATGTGGAGGACAATGGGGTGTGCCTTATTCCATATGAAAAACTATGGAAGTGCATTATTTTATATGGGGAAACGTGGGGTGTGTATTATTCTTTATGGAGGATTATGGGGTGTGCATTATTCCAAATGGAGGACTATGGGATGCGCATATACCATATGGTGGACTATGAGGTGCATTATTCCATATGGAACATTATGAGAAGTGCATTATTCTATATGGAAGACTATGGGGTGTGCATTAATTTACGGAGGACTATAGGGTGTGCATTACACTATATGTAGGACTATGGGGTGCAGTAATTTATATGGAGGACTGTAAGGTGGATTATTCTTTTTGGGAAGTAAATATGCCTTGTGTTATTTTATGTTAGTAAGTGAAGCTATAAAGCTATATGCGCACACTGCGGATTTACCGCGGATTTACAGCGGATTTGCTGCAGAATATGTGTCTAACATTTGTGCAGTCATTCCCCAGCAAAACCTATGGGTATAAAAGAATGCTGTGCGCACACTGCGTTTTTTTATACCTGCGGATTTACCTGCGAAATTTCCGCTGCAGAATTAATGTGCATGTCATTTCTTTTCTGCAGGTACCATTAATTATTGATAAAAACCAGCAGGGATCAACCTGCGGAAAAATCGCAGCAATTTTGCGGCAAATCTGCAACATCCCGTGGTAAAACCGCATGCGGAATTTGCATGCGGATTTCTGCCGCGGGTGCAGGATTCTTGCAGAGATCTGGAATTTTCTTAAGAAAATTCAATTTTCTAGTGCGCACAGGGCCTTAAGAAGGAATTGCCCAGCAGAAAACAACCTCATTAGAGCACATGCACAACATGTTGAGCATTTGGTGAGTTTTTTACCTCAGCATTTGTAGCCAAAACCAGGAGTGGGTAAAAAATACAGAAGTGGTGCACATGTTTCTATTAGGCCGGAGTCACACTTGCCACTCGCCCCCCATGTTAGACAATGCTGCAGCTCAGAACTGCTTCGAATCTCTGTGAGAGCCGTGTGACTCGCACCCATTCAAGTGAATGGATGCGAGAGAAACATCGGACTGCACTCAGATGTTATCCAAATGCAGTGCAATATACGCACAGGTTGACAATGGAGGAGATAGGGAAATTAACCCCTCCCTCTCCTCCGCAGCACCCACCCTCAGCTTCGCAGCTGTGATACAATCGCAAGATCGGGTCACAGTCACATGACACTCGGCTTACGCTCGCAGCAGAGCGGAAGCCGAGGGTCATTTGCATATTGCATCTGTTGCTCTCACATCAGAAGCGATAAACAAGTATGACCCCAGCCTTATATGTTTCCTTTGATTGTTCCACTCCTGGATTACAAATACTGTGTTAAAAACTCAGCAAATATTGAAAGTGTACATGTGGTCTTAGGCGACATTCCCAAAATGAACTTTTGGTGAGTTTTGATGTTGCATAATTTCTGCACCTATTACCGTATGTAAATTAAGTTACTTGTGTTTTTTTACATGTGTTTTTACCACATTTTTGATGCTGCATTTTTTTACCTCTTTTGGTATGTAATATTTAAAGTTTAGCTGCTTTGTTTTTGATAGTTCCGGGTATTTAGCTTTGACAAACCTTTATTGATACAATTATGTGTTGATTACATGCGTTGTCTATTTGCTTCCGCAGCATAAATACATTGAAAGCGCATGTGTGTTTTTTACCTGCAGATTTTCCGAATCTAAGTCTATAAGAAAAATCTGCATATAAAACGCTGCGTACCTGCAAGAGAAATTGACATGTTGCAGATTAGAAACACGCATCGCAGGTGAGTTTATGCTAAGTTAAAAAGAAGCACAGAGGGCAAGAGATTTCTATAAATCGCATCCACTTTCCTGGATCTGTAAAGCTGTGTGCCCACGAAGCGTTTTTACAGTGTTTTTTTCATGCATTTATTCTTGCAGATTTTAATAAATACTGCAAGGAAAAACGCATCCCAGCAAAGTCTATGAGAATCCTGAATTGCTGTGTACATGTCGCAGATTTTTTCCTTGCAGACTTTGGTGCAGAATAAAATCTGCAGAATATCAATTCTTTCTGAGTTTTTTTCCTGCGGATGTAATCCACTGCAGTGCTGAAGCTCGATCCCCTCAGTGGTTTATATCTGTCAGTACTGATACTTCGTCTCACAAACCATGCATCTGGCATGGTCTGTGAGGCTCTCTGTAGTTCAGTAACCCAATTATGGTGATGACCCAGGATTGCCATGGCAGTGATCGGCCCCTGTGATTGCATTAGCGGTATCCAATCACCAGGGAGAGGTAAGCGATCCCTTTCCCTTCCTCCTGAATGCTGCAATCGAATTGATCGCAGTATTCAGGGGATTAAATTACTGGGAGTGGCATGGGTACCACTATGGGTAGTAAGAGCCGGGTCCTGGCTGTAACATCAACTGGAAACCCAGCGGCGATTGCGGGTGTACAGCGCTTGAACCCTGCGATCACCATTGCCTAAAAACTCAGAAAAAAACACATAAAAACGTGATAAAAAAATGTGCATTTTTTTTCTGCTGTGTTTTCCTGCTAAAATATGTAGTTTTGTGTGCAGAAAATCTACACACAAATCTGCTATGTGGGCATATACCCTAAGGCAGTGTGCCCATGCTACAATTTTTTCACGTTTTTTCATGCATTTTTTCTTGCAAATTTCAATGAATACTGCAAGGAAAAGCACATGCCAGCAAAGTCTATGAGAATCCTGGAGTCCTATTTCCATATTGCCGATTTTTTTCTGGGCACATTTTGGTGCAGAAAAAATCTGCACCAAAGAATTGACATGTCAGTTGTTTCAGTGTTTTTCCAGAGTTTTTCCTATCTCAATGCAAAAAAAAAACCGCATGAAAAACACATCAAAAACCACAAAACCACGGCAAAAAAATGCATGCTTTTTGAGCTCTCAGGGGAAAACTTTTCTCCTCATGGAGACTGACAAACTAATCTGGTTGTCAGTGATGAGGAGTCTTATAGCTGCAATGCTCCTCTGGGAAATATTCAAATTTTCTCTTCAGGGAGGAAGGAGACAAACTCTAGCGCCACCTAATGGAAGTAGCAATCCTAAAAGTCAAAAGTGACCCTCTAGCGAGCCTTGTCATATGCCTTAGGATTTATGCCAAATCAGAACCTTAATTTGCAGACACGGTGTTTCGGGATGATTGTCATTCGTCAGTGCAAAATATGAGAATCCAGCTCTTCAGGTGAGAAAGATTCCAGGTTTATTTCAACATGCATGTTGGAATAAACCTGAAGTCTTTCTCACCTGAAGAGCTGGATTTTCTTTGCTTTTTTGGATTATTTTGGGTTGTGGCGGTGCCTGTCCATGCTCCAGGGAAGACACTAAAAGGAGTGGGTTCATACAGTGAGCTGAATATCATACCTATGGACTTGCAAAGTATGTTGTCTGATCTGGCTAAATGAAAAGCTCTACTGGGGTCTCAGGAGAAAACTTTTCTCCTTGTGAACACTGACAAACCCCAGTAGAGCTTCTCATTCAGCCAGATCAGACCTCATACTTTGGACTTACGAGGGACAATTGTGGCACCCTGGACAAGCCAGGGGCCACAGAGAACAACACCTACACCACCCACACTCCTGGTGAGGCACACCGAAGTCAGACAGAAACCCTTGTTGCCTTCCTCCAGGGGCTGATGTTCACACCAGGGGGGTGGGCCAGGCGGTTGGCCCCGCCCACCAAGGAGTGCACAGTCCTGGAGGCGGGAAAAGTAGACAGATCAGTTTGAGAGTGGAAAGTGGAAGGAAGGAAAGTGGTAGTAGAGCAGACTGAAGTTGGTCCGGGTGTGTGGCCCGGACGGATCAGCAAGGTTGGTAGACGGTGGTGACCGTCTGCAGGAGTGGCCTATTGGAGCTTGCCGTAAGGACCGTGGACGGGCGGTGGCCCGGCGGTACCGGACCGGTACGCAAAGAGAAGCCAGCACCATCCGGCAGGGGTTTACGGACCCCGGCAAGGCTAGGAGTCGCCGTGAATTTGCCAAATCTGTTAGCGAAGGGAACCTCCTGGGTTTCCCAGCAGCCAAGTCCCGACAGAAGGCAACCGTCCAACCGAGAGAGGGAAACACAGTCACCGCCAAGGCTAAACTTCCCAGGGCCAGAGCCTGCGGGCAAAAGGGGCTTCTCCAGCACCCATCCAAGCTGGGGAGCGGGTTACCGGTGGGAACCCATTGGAACCGTTACACTACATAGGTGCAGGAAAAGGCAGTCACCATCAACCTGCCGGGAGGAACAACACCGCAGCCGTCTGTGGGACCCGTCCATCCAGCCGAGTGTTTTACCGAGAACTGTGTCCTCATTGGCTGAGTGAGTACCACCGTGCCATGCGGCACAGCACTGCCCCCGCGACCCTGCACCTCGCCAGGCCCCGTAACCCGCCTGCCATCCATCCCTACTCCATCACCGGGCCCCGGGACAACCAGCCCCCTACCCACAGAGGGGAGAACTAACATCAAAGCTGCTCCCTGTCACCGCTCCCGGGATCCCCGTCCAGAGCAGCGGTGGTGTCACCAACTTCACCACAACCGTGGGTGGCGTCACGGACAATAACCAAATCCCCACCATCCAATCCCCACCCTTTTCACTCACGGGCGAGGAGCGCCGCTCGAGTCTCCGGGATCCGGACCACCGCTCGAGCCACCACCGAGCAGCCGCAGCCACAGCAGCCGCGGCCGGACCCGAGCAGTGGGAGAGCGGAGCGTCCCCTCCTCTGCCCGCGACACAATCATCTCGAAACACAGTGTCTGCAAATTGAGGTTCTGATCTGGCATAAATCCTAGGTCATATGAAAAGGCTCGTTGGTGAGTAAAGGGGGCTTTACACGCTACGATATCGTTAATGTTTTGTCGTCGGGGTGAAGTTGTTAGTGACGCACATCCGGCGTCATTAACGATATCGCAGCGTGTGACACTGACCAGCGACCTTAAGCGACCTCAAAAATGGTAAAAATCATTCACCATGGAGAGGTCGTCCCAAACTCAAAAATCGGTAAGGGTTGTTTATCCAGGTGGTTCATCGCTCATGCGGCAGCACACATCGCTATGTGTGACACTGCAGGAGCGAGGAACGTCTCCTTACCTGCCGCCGGCCACAATGAGGAAGGAAGGAAGTGGGCGGGATGTTACGTCCTGCTCATCTCCGCTCCTCCGCTTTGATTGGCCGGCCGCTTAGTGACGTTGCGGTGACGTCGCTGTGATGCCGAACGTCCCTCCCCCTTGAAGGAGAGATTGTTTGGCAGTCACAGCGACGCCGCTGACCAGGTAAGTATGTGTGACGCTGCCGTAGCGATAATGTTCGCAACGGCAGCGATCACAAACAATTGCATGCGCGACGGGGGCGGGTACTTACACGCTCGCTATCGCTACAAATTGCTAGCGATATCGCTACCGTGTAAAGCCCCCTTAACTTTTGACTTTTAGGACTATTACTTCCAATAGGTAGCGCTACAGTTTGTCTCCTTCCTCCCTAAAGAGACAATTTGAATGTTTTTTGAGCAGCGTTTTTCCTACCAAAACATGCAGTTTGATTGCAATCTGCACACAAATCTGCTACGCGGGCACATACACAAAGACTATGCATTTTGATGCAGTATCAAAACCTGACCAAAAACACATTGTGGGCACACAGCCTTCAAGTTCATTTTGCCCAATAGTATCTACAAAATATAAAAGTTTTCTCATAACCTTTGTGTTTCTATACTTGTTTTACAGACAATATCACCCTTGTGGCTTTGTGTTCAATGCAGCATATAAAGCTCAATTTTACAACCTCTTGCCTTGCTAAGCCTGGTTTTCATTATTTGTATCTTGGTTTTGCTTATAGTCGCATGGTATTTCTATGATATCGATGGTGTCTTAGAAGGGATTTCTATCAGGTTTAAGGGATCATCTGAGATATTGATTAGAACTTGATTATCTGCACAGATTTGCTGAGGCTTGAACTTGCCGTTTTTGTTTGTTGCCTGCTCTGTAGGCTCTAAATAGGCGAAGTGCTGCATTTCACACTGTTTGTCTTCCTTTTGCTAACAAGCCATATAGCATTACAGCTTTAGGCCTCTGCCACACTCACATGAAATTCACGCACGTGCCGAGAGACACGTATTTCCCCTGCGTGTTGCGTGCAGGTAAATACGTGTCTCTGGTATGTGCGGGCCTCGTGTGCTCTACGTTTGCTATCCGCGATAGCACAAGTAGAACCGGTAATTTACATACTCACCTGGTCCTTCCTGCTGTCCGCGCTGCTGTCCGTGGTGCTGATCCTCGGTCTCCAGCCCTCCCGTCTCCTCGCTGCTGCTGCTGCCAGGCAGTGAAGTGAATATTAAATGAGAATAATGAGCGGCGGTCGGCAGCAAGAGGCAGCAGCGGCAGAGACAAGAGGGCTGGAGAAGGTGAGTTAATGTTTTGGGTTTTTTTCACAGACACGTGTGTTTTCTCCGGCGCGTGTCACACGGGACCGCATCCACACTACACCCGTGTGGTACGGGTGCGGACCGTGTAACACCCGTGCTGCTGGAGAAAACACTGACATGTCAGTGCTTTGAAAAACGCACACACGTACAAACGCACACGGACACACGTTCCGTGTGGTTTTACATGTGTGTACCTGCTACAATAGCATTGCTTAACGTGTCTCCGTGCCGCCGGTACGTGTAAAAAATGACAAACACGTACCGGCGGCACGGATGTGTGTCGCAAGCCTTAGAATGTAGTAATATACAGTTAGGTCCAGAAATATTTGGACAGTGACACAAGTTTTGTTATTTTAGCTGTTTACAAAAACATGTTCAGAAATACAATTATATATATAATATGGGCTGAAAGTGCACACTCCCAGCTGCAATATGAGAGTTTTCACATCCAAATCGGAGAAAGGGTTTAGGAATCATAGCTCTGTAATGCATAGCCTCCTCTTTTTCAAGGGACCAAAAGTAATTGGACAAGGGACTCTAAGGGCTGCAATTAACTCTGAAGGCGTCTCCCTCGTTAACCTGTAATCAATAAAGTAGTTAAAAGGTCTGGGGTTGATTACAGGTGTGTGGTTTTGCATGTGGAAGCTGTTGCTGTGACCAGACAACATGCGGTCTAAGGAACTCTCAATTGAGGTGAAGCAGAACATCCTGAGGCTGAAAAAAAAGAAAAAATCCATCAGAGAGATAGCAGACATGCTTGGAGTAGCAAAATCAACAGTCGGGTACATTCTGAGAAAAAAGGAATTGACTGGTGAGCTTGGGAACTCAAAAAGGCCTGGGCGTCCACAGATGACAACAGTGGTGGATGATCTTCGCATACTTTCTTTGGTGAAGAAGAACCCGTTCACAACATCAACTGAAGTCCAGAACACTCTCAGTGAAGTAGGTGTATCAGTCTCTAAGTCAACAGTAAAGAGAAGACTCCATGAAAGTAAATACAAAGGGTTCACATCTAGATGCAAACCATTCATCAATTCCAAAAATAGACAGGCCAGAGTTAAATTTGCTGAAAAACACCTCATGAAGCCAGCTCAGTTCTGGAAAAGTATTCTATGGACAGATGAGACAAAGATCAACCTGTACCAGAATGATGGGAAGAAAAAAGTTTGGAGAAGAAAGGGAACGGCACATGATCCAAGGCACACCACATCCTCTGTAAAACATGGTGGAGGCAACGTGATGGCATGGGCATGCATGGCTTTCAATGGCACTGGGTCACTTGTGTTTATTGATGACATAACAGCAGACAAGAGTAGCCGGATGAATTCTGAAGTGTACCGGGATATACTTTCAGCCCAGATTCAGCCAAATGCTGCAAAGTTGATCGGACGGCGCTTCATAGTACAGATGGACAATGACCCCAAGCATAGAGCCAAAGCTACCCAGGAGTTCATGAGTGCAAAAATGTGGAACATTCTGCAATGGCCAAGTCAATCACCAGATCTTAACCCAATTGAGCATGCATTTCACTTGCTCAAATCCAGACTTAAGACGGAAAGACCCACAAACAAGCAAGACCTGAAGGCTGCGGCTGTAACGGCCTGGCAAAGCATTAAGAAGGAGGAAACTCAGCGTTTGGTGATGTCCATGGGTTCCAGACTTAAGGCAGTGATTGCCTCCAAAGGATTCGCAACAAAATATTGAAAATAAAAATATTTTGTTTGGGTTTGGTTTATTTGTCCAATTACTTTTGACCTCCTAAAATGTGGAGTGTTTGTAAAGAAATGTGTACAATTCCTACAATTTCTATCAGATATTTTTGTTCAAACCTTCAAATTAAACGTTACAATCTGCACTTGAATTCTGTTGTTGAGGTTTCATTTCAAATCCAATGTGGTGGCATGCAGAGCCCAACTCGCGAAAATTGTGTCACTGTCCAAATATTTCTGGACCTAACTGTATATATATTTTTTCCAAGGGGAGAAGGGGGATTTAAGTCTTGGTCGATTTTCATTCACTGCATATTCTAAGACTTGGCTACATAGCAACTTCTTCATCTGGCCATAAAGATTTGATTAAATTTACAATTTGGCTTCTTTTGGATGATTATCATATTAAGGCTAGGTTCGCACACTGCGTCTTTTTGACGCTGCGTTTTTGTGCGGTTTTGGCCGCTAAAAACGCACAAAAACGCACCTGCGTCGATTTGCGTTTTTGCCGCGATTTGTTGCGTTTTTGGCTGCGTTTTGCTGCGTTTTTGATCTCTGCGTTTTGCTGCGTTTTTCAAATGCATTGCATGGGGGGAAAACGTAGAAAAATGCAGGAAAGAACTGACATGTCCATTTTTTTTTTAACTCAAAAACGCAGGTAAAAAAAAACAGATGTGTGCGGACAACAAAAATGAAAACTCATAGACTTTGCTGGGGAAGCAAAGTCCTGCAGTTTTGAGGCCAAAAACGCACCCGAAAAACGCGCAAAAACGCTGCGAAAAACGCACTGTGCGCACATAGCCTAAAAATGTATAATTTGCAAAGATCAATGGCTGACTGTGCTCTGTTGTTCTTACAGCTCCTAAATTAGATTTTATAATTGTTGTCTGAAAAACATCATCTCTGGCATTATCATTCCTCATTTTGCACATACTCGTTATCTTTTTACACTTCAGATCTTTGCTATATCTAATTGATGCAACAATTCTGGGGTGGTTGCAGGCAGCTATTTTTTGGCTGTTGAGGGTCCAATAACCATGGGCTTCCCCAGCCTGAGAATACCAGCCCCAGCTGTCCAATTTATCTTGGCTTAGTATCAAAATTGGGGGGGACCTCAAACATTTTTTAACTATTTATTTAAAAAGTAAAAAAAATCGATATGGGATACCTCATATTTTCACAGCCAAAATAACGTGCACAACTGGGGCTGCAGGCTGTAGCTTTTTACTTTATCTGCTCTGGGTATCAAAATACGTGGGTCCCTGCAACATTTTTTCCAATTATTTATTTATTTTTACACTCTACTCCGGGGATCCACATAGCTAGTGTGAGGGCAACCAATCACAGATGATAGCAGAGAGAGTGGGTGGAAGCAAAACTGCAACCAATCACAAACAGTGTCACAGAGAGTAGTCAGTGGAAGCAGTGCATATTCATGAACCTTAATGATTGGACCAGGAAGCAGTGTGACAGCCACAGGGAAATTCAGTAAGTATTATTCTTCTGCTTTAATGACCGTATGTATTTTTTTTTTTTCACTTTTTCTCACAATCATAGTAATTCCAGTAGCAATCAATGATGTCTACAGCATTACTGTGATTGGTAAGCAATCCCAGCATGCCTAGTGGCTGAAAATCAGGCGTCAAATATGCTGGGTGGAGAGTTTAATGTTATGAGGTGAGGAGCACCATTAAGGCTGCTTTACACGTATCAATTTATCGTGCGTTCGCATGTGCGATCGCACCCGCCTCCATCGTTTGTGCGTTACGGGCAATTTGTGCTCCTGGTGTGTTAAATTGGTCAATTAACTACCCAATTTGTTTATTTTGCTTAAAACACCTTAAAAAACATGGCTTCAGAGCTCATTTTCACATTAGACACACTCCAAAATGTCTCTCTCCAATGAAGCAACCATGTATTTGCTGTGGTTGATATCTAGGAGATTTGGGGTTAGGCGACATATGATTGAAGAAGTGCCACCACTGGAGAAAAGGATGTGGATTCACCCCCTTGTGAAGCTCAGGAAAACACATGGGCATTTTAATATTTTATATGGAGAAAAGCGGAAATTTCCTCCTAAATTCCAAGCCTACTGCCATCTCACCGTGAATTCATTTGACAACATCCTTGGCCTTGTGTACCATCGTTTGAAGCATCAGGACACCTGTATGCGCCTCAGCATCTCCCCTGAGGAACGACTGTTGGTGACTTTACGGTAGGTGTTGTCATGTATACTCATGCTTTATCGGTTATATTGAAATACATGTTAAGTCGCTAAGGCATCATTTTGTAGAAATTAAGTAATTTAAAATTATGGTCTTTGTAGAAAACTTATATTGATCACATAACCACAGTGCAATTTAAAATTAAGATCTGAGAAGTCACATCTACCATTCTATCTCTACCAAAATTGAAGAAACAAGAGGCTTAACTCAATCAAGCTTGTTTATTAAACGCAAAATTAAATATTTTTCCAATATGGAAAGAAAAGATCACATATGCTTTTACCAACCAAAGAAATTATAAATAAACATACACAGTATCTCGCCAGTCATTGGATGATACAAATATTTGGTGTGAAATACAAATTACAGGAATAGTGAAAGTAATGTCATATTTTTATTCTATTTCAGCTACCTAGCAACTGGGCAATCCATCAGCAGTCTGCACTTCGAATTCTTATTGGGAAGGTCTACAATTGGCAAGATTATCCTGCATACCTGCACTGTGCTATGGGAGACGCTTAGGCATCATGTCATGTAGCTGCCTTCAACACAGGAATGGATGCACATTTCAGATGAATTTGTTGAGAAAACAGCTTTCCCTAATTGTATTGGCGCCATTGACGGAAAGCACATTAGAGTGAAGAAACCACCAAACTCTGCATCAAGATATTTTAATTATCATAAGTTTTTTTCTGTAGTAATTTTGGCCATGGTAGATACAAACTACTGCTTTTTATTTGCTGATATTGGGGCCTATGGCAGTGCCTCAGATGCACGCATTTTCAGAAGTTCACGTTTAGCAAGACGATTAATGTCTGATAGTTTAAGTTTGCCTGCACCAAGACCATTGCCTGGTACTAATGGCCCTATTGTCCCTTTTGTAATGGTTGCAGATCAGGGGTTTGCATTGTCTAGGCATTTGATGCGTCCATATCCCAGAAGGGGGCTGGACAGATCAAAAGCCCTATTTAATAGCAAATTGGCAAGAGCACGTTGCTATGTTGAATGTGCCTTTGGCATTTTGGCCTCAAGATGGTGCATTTATCAAACCACCATCCAACTCCAACCAACCACCGTCAAGGCTGTCATTAAATCGACAGTAGTGTTACATAATTACTGTAGATTACATGAAAGCAATGACGAAGACATTGAGGAGTTGCCTGCTTTAAATGCACCATTTGTAGACAATGGTAGTGTCAGAACCACTGTGTCCACTTCTGGTCTACAAGTGAGGAATCAGTTTAAAGATTATTTTAGTTTAAATCGCCATAGTCATGTATAAATTTGAAATTGTTATAGTTTTTTATCACTTGGTTACATAAGCACAAACACATATGTATTACAAAAGAGAAAATGACCATACATAGGTATAATTTGAGGTTTTTTGGTTGGTTGGTTGTGTTTGTGGTCCCCATAAGCTATTGTGATATACAGTTAGGTCCAGAAATATTTGGACAGTGACACAAGTTTTGTTATTTTAGCTGTTTACAAAAACATGTTCAGAAATACAATTATATACATAATATGGGCTGAAAGTGCACACTCCCAGCTGCAATATGAGAGTTTTCACATCCAAATCGGAGAAAGGGTTTAGGAATCATAGCTCTGTAATGCATAGCCTCCTCTTTTTCAAGGGACCAAAAGTAATTGGACAAGTGACTCTCAGGGCTGCAATTAACTCTGAAGGCGTCTCCCTCGTTAACCTGTAATCAATGAAGTAGTTAAAAGGTCTGGGGTTGATTACAGGTGTGTGGTTTTGCATTTGGAAGCTGTTGCTGTGACCAGACAACATGCGGTCTAAGGAACTCTCAATTGAGGTGAAGCAGAACATCCTGAGGCTGAAAAAAAAAGAAAAAATCCATCAGAGAGATAGCAGACATGCTTGGAGTAGCAAAATCAACAGTCGGGTACATTCTGAGAAAAAAGGAATTGACTGGTGAGCTTGGGAACTCAAAAAGGCCTGGGCGTCCACGGATGACAACAGTGGTGGATGATCGCCGCATACTTTCTTTGGTGAAGAAGAACCCGTTCACAACATCAACTGAAGTCCAGAACACTCTCAGTGAAGTATGTGTATCTGTCTCTAAGTCAACAGTAAAGAGAAGACTCCATGAAAGTAAATACAAAGGGTTCACATCTAGATGCAAACCATTCATCAATTCCAAAAATAGACAGGCCAGAGTTAAATTTGCTGAAAAACACCTCATGAAGCCAGCTCAGTTCTGGAAAAGTATTCTATGGACAGATGAGACAAAGATCAACCTGTACCAGAATGATGGGAAGAAAAAAGTTCGGAGAAGAAAGGGAACGGCACATGATCCAAGGCACACCACATCCTCTGTAAAACATGGTGGAGGCAACGTGATGGCATGGGCATGCATGGCTTTCAATGGCACTGGGTCACTTGTGTTTATTGATGACATAACAGCAGACAAGAGTAGCCGGATGAATTCTGAAGTGTACCGGGATATACTTTCAGCCCAGATTCAGCCAAATGCCGCAAAGTTGATCGGACGGCGCTTCATAGTACAGATGGACAATGACCCCAAGCATACAGCCAAAGCTACCAAGGAGTTCATGAGTGCAAAAAAGTGGAACATTCTGCAATGGCCAAGTCAATCACCAGATCTTAACCCAATTGAGCATGCATTTCACTTGCTCAAATCCAGACTTAAGACGGAAAGACCCACAAACAAGCAAGACCTGAAGGTTGCGGCTGTAAAGGCCTGGCAAAGCATTAAGAAGGAGGAAACCCAACGTTTGGTGATGTCCATGGGTTCCAGACTTAAGGCAGTGATTGCCTCCAAAGGATTCGCAACAAAATATTGAAAATAAAAATATTTTGTTTGGGTTTGGTTTATTTGTCCAATTACTTTTGACCTCCTAAAATGTGGAGTGTTTGTAAAGAAATGTGTACAATTCCTACAATTTCTTTCAGATATTTTTGTTCAAACCTTCAAATTAAACGTTACAATCTGCACTTGAATTCTGTTGTAGAGATTTCATTTCAAATCCAATGTGGTGGCATGCAGAGCCCAACTCGCGAAAATTGTGTCACTGTCCAAATATTTCTGGACCTAACTGTAAATATATTGATATAACATCAGAAATTTTTGTTATTCTAAAAACAGTACTACTGAATGTACATGACTAATAAAAATATGGCAAATTTGAATTGAAATATTTAGTCCAGAATTATTATTTTACCTATGTATGTCTGTTATCTTTTGCAAGACACCCTGTATTTTTTTTATTTTTTAAAATACAATTTTGTCAGGGACATTAGCCCATACAAAACACCATACTTTATTATGCAATAATGTCACGCAAACATAATTTGTTTGACACTATTGGAATACAAGTATGGGACCAGACCATATGCAGATACTGCATAGTGGCTGGATTTTTAATAATAAAGGTGTCTGAATGTTAGTGTAGTAGTTTATGTGCGTGCATTTTTTCCCTAAACCCAGTTTATTCTAATGGATGGTCCAAAAAACATGTCCAGAGCAAGGCATCATTCTAACAGGCAGGTATTGTTTTTGAAGCGATAGAGTAATTTCTATTGAATTTTTGTAAAGGAAAACAAAAAATATGACCACATGTATATAGAGTAAGTAATGTGTTACATTTTGATATTTTTCCCCACCAGCAATACCCTAGAAAACATACCAAAATGTAAAAAAAATACATACAATATCACATTATGATTCAACTAAATCCTCTAGGCTATTGATGCTTTCCTGTGTAGGCTCCATTGCATTGACATCTACAGAATATGTTTGCTGCACAACAGTAGATGTTGTAGTGAGTGACTGATCAGTGTTTCCAGTAGTAACAATTGTTGTACTTGGAACAAATAATGAGGCAGTTTGAGCAGATGGAAGACCAAGTGTAGGTGGTACATAATGATGTGTTTGAAGAGGCTGAGTATGTGTGTATGTGAAGTCTGTTGTTGAAAGTACTGTTGTTGTGGATTATTAGGAACATGGTATGCTGTTGGTTGTTGATCATTTGAGGTAGTCTATGAACATTACTACCAATACTAGGATAGTTAAAAGAGGTTTGCATTGGTGTTTGTTGGGGTATTTGTGGGACAAATGTTGGCTGTTGAGATGGCCTTTGTGTCATTAATGTACCTGTTTGGTGTGGGACAACTGTTGGCCTAATTTGTACATCAGTTACCATAGAAGAAGATGGACACTGTATATGTGTTTGTTGCACTACAGGATTTAGTTGAAAATTAGAGAAATGTTCATCTGATTGGGTTTCCACAGTTTGTTGAGTTGTGTTTGTGTGTGGGCCACGTGGATTGGCTCTCCATTGTTCTATCACTTCAAAACAATAAATGGGTTCTGGCTCACGTTGGGTAGCAGATATTAGTGTTATTAAGGACGCCCGCAATCTGTCCTGCCTATCAGGTGCAACCAATGCAAGAGAGGGAGAAAGGGAGCGGCAAAATCTCTCTCCATCACTCTCTGGTATCAGTGAATTCATCATGTGTATTATTCTGGTATCAATGATATCTGGCAGAGAACGCAAATTCTCATGACGCCTATGTCTGCGACCACGGATAGATTGTGCTACTGTGCGCATGGTATTAGTTAATATTCTTGGCTGTGTGCCTGCATGTTGCTGTGGACTACTCTCTGCAAGAACTGGTGAAGAGCCACTTTGTTGCCCAGTAGACTGGCCTTGTGCCCAAACCCAAATCAGAGGACATTTCTTCTGCGTCTGGCTGGCTGGTGTTGGGGATTGGTGGAGGTTGATATGAGGTTGGCTCCATCTCAGAAGCAGAGGTCACTGTTAATACTGCTAATATTTCAAAAGACTGACCTGCACATCCTACAAGTGTGTATAGGTGCCAGCTGAAAAAACCTAGCAAATACAAAATGGATACAGCCGCACACTAAATGCCATCAATGTATAAGGGAACTCTGGTACTGCAATACTGCTATATGAAAAAATGAGATTTTTAGTTTATGAATTGGCCAATGCATGTAAGCCCGGAAACCAAACGGCAAGGTAAATCTCAATATTCCGGGTCCCTAACAAAAATGCCACTATCTAGGTTAAAAACATCCATGCCTGGGCAGCTAGACTAAAAAAAGATTTTTTTTCTGACTGAGCACTCCGTTCTATAAACTAGGCTGTGTTCACAATCCTTATACCAGGAGTCCTAGCTGCCCAGACATGGAAGTTAGTCCAGATAGTGGCATTTCAAGTTAGATTTTTACTTCCATAATGGGCATAAGGAAGCTCAGTTTTTCATAATGAACATACTTGTTCTTTTTTGCAGCGGCAGCTGTGGTGGCCACAGGGTTATACTCTCTGCGGAACTGGTCACGGGCTGAGCGCCATCACCGTTTGACAAGATCCACTGTAAAAAAAAAAAAAAAAAGAACACAAATTCAAACAATTGTAGATTCCAAAAAATCAGACATTATTCTTGTATTGCAGCAATTGTAAAAAATAGGAACACACATCCATGTGTATGAAAACAACAACCCATAACTCTCATATAGTGACATAATAACACAATAAGCATGGGAAAGAAAACAAGTTCACCAGTAAAAATCTTAAACCACTGAATAATCATTCATCTCTTTTTTTAATTTAAAAAAAAAAAAAACCCTACAGTAAGCCATGAGCAACAAAATGACTACTAACCCATGAAGTGCCATATGTTCCACATATATTTTCAATTATACACTACACATTACTGTTACCATTGCAGACATGGTGACACCAAGGAACATGCATAATAAACCAAACATAGAAATACAAAAAATGTATAGACAATTCACAGCACATTTGCAATAGAAAAAGCACAGAAATTCAAACCAAAACAAACCCCAAACATGTTTAACCCCTTAGTGACGGAGCTAATTTTCACCTTAATGACCAGACCAAATTTTGCAATTCTGACCAGTGTCACTTCATGAGGTTATAACTCTGGAACGCTTCAACGGATCCCGGTGATTCTGAGATTGTTTTTTCGTCACATATTGGACTTCGTGTTAGTACCAAATTTAGGACAATATTTTTTGCGTTTATTTATGAAAAAAATTGAATATTGGCAAAAATTTTGAAAATTTTGCAATTTTCAACTTTTGAATTTTTATACCGTTAAACCAGAGATTTCTGTGACACAAAATAGTTAATAAATAACATTTCCCACTTATCTACTTTACATCAGACCAATTTTGGAAACAAATTTTTTTTTTGTTAGGAAGTTAGAGGGGTTCAAAGTTTATCAGCGATTTCTCATTTTTACATCAAAATTTACAAAACCATTTTTTTAGGGACCACATCACATTTGAAGTGACTTTGAGAGGCCTAGATGATAGAAAATACCCAAAAGTGACACCATTCTAAAAACTGCACCCCCCAAAGTACTCAAAACCACGTTCAAGAAGTTTATTAACCCTTCAGGTGCTTCACATGAACAAAAGCAATGTGGAATGAAAAAAAAGCAAAAATTAAATTTTACCTAAAAATGTTGCTCTAACCCAAATTTATTCACTTTTAGAAGAAATAACACAACAAAATGGACCCCAAAACTTGTTCCCCACTTTCTTATGAACGCGCCAATACCCCACATGTGATCAGAAACCTCTGTTTGGACAAATGGGAGGGCTCGGAACAGAAGGAGCAATATTTGAATTTTGGAAAGCAAATTTGGCTGAAATAGATTGCGGGCACCATGTTGCATTTACAGGTCCGCTAAGGTACCTAAACAGAAGAAATCCCTCACAAGTGACACCATTTTGGAAACTAGACCCCTCAAGGATTCTATCTAGGGGTATAGTGAGCATTTTAGATCCACAGGTACTTCACAGATTTTGTTAACGTTACGTTGTCATATTGAAAATTTTAATAATTTTCTCAAAAATGTTGCTTTAGCATCAATTTTCTCACTTTTTCAAGAGGTAATTCCAAAAATTTGACCTCAAGGTTTGTTAACCACTTTTTTATGAGCGCGGTGATACCTCACATGTGGTCTGAAACCTTTGTTTGGACAAATGGGAGGGCTTGGAACGAAAGGGGCAATATTTGAATTTTGGAAAGGAAATTTGGCTGAAAAAGATTGCGGGCACCATGTCACATTTGGAGGACCCCTAAGGTACCTAAACAGCAGAAACCCCGCACAAGTGACCCCATTTTGGAAACTAGGCCCCTCAAGGAATTTATCTAGATGTTTGGTGAGTACCCTGAACCCCCAGGTGCTTCACAGAATTTTATAACGTTGAGCCATGAAAAAAAAAAAATAAAATTTTACCACAAAATTGTTATTTCAACCAGGTAGCTTTTTTTTTTACAAGAGTAAAAGGAAAATATTCAGCATAACATTTATTGTGCAATTTCTCCTGAGTTTGGCGATACCTTATATGTGGTGGAAATCAACTGTTTGGGTGCACAGCAGGGCTCGGAAGGGAAGGAGTGCCATTTGACTGCAAAATTGGCTGGAATCAATAGCGGACGCCAGGTTGCATTTGGAGAGCCCCTGAGGTGCCTAAACAGTGGCTGTCCCCCACAAGTGACTCCATTCTGGAAACAAGACACCTCAAGGCTTTTATCTAGGTGTATAGTGAGCAGTTTGAATCCACGAATACTTCACAGATTTTGATAAGCTTAGGTTGCCATATTGAAAATTTTCATTTTTTTCACAAAAATGTTGCTTCAGCATCAAATTTCTCACTTTTTCAAGAGACAACAACAAACCGTGGACCCAACAGGTTGTTATCCAATGTCTTATGAGCACAGGGATACCCCACATGTGGCCAAAAACCTCTGTTTGGATAAATGGGAGGGCTTGGAATGGAAGGAGCACCATTTGAATTCTGGAAAAGTTGAGATAAATTGCGGGCACCATGTCACATTTGCAGGGCCCCTTGGGTACCTATACATTCGAAACCCCCCACAAGTGACTCCATTTTGGAAACTGGATTTTATTCAGGAGTATAGTAGCATTTTGAATCCACAGGTACTTCACAAAAATGTTGCTGTAGCAACAAATGTCTCACTGTTAGGCTCTGTGGCCATGATCCAGCGACACGGCATCTAGTACACAGTGTCAGCCTCCTGCAGAGATGTGAGTGTTGTCCACGGGAGAACGCAGCTGCCCATGCCCACGATTTGGGTTCAGGCCGCTGTGGAGCTCTATGCTACCTGCAGAGAACACTCATCTCCGCAGCATAAATTGACATGCTGAGGCTCGGGAAGCTGCGCCACAGGTCGGTTTATGCTGCGGAGAAGAGAAGTACATTGGGCAAGCACATTGGGCATGGGATTTCTAAAAATCCTTCCACTGTGCTTCTACTGCACAATGCAGCGTTATGGACGCAGGGAAAACACTCTGCGCCCAAAACGCTGCAAATCCCGATTGTGGGCGCACAGCCTAAAATGCTACAATGGATGAATGGATAGATGTCAAACAAATATAACGTCCCACCCCCTGCATATTCTAAGCTGGCGCCCTTTAGTGCCTTTCATGTGGCACTAAAGGGTGCCTAGCCTTGTATTTAGCCCCCCAAAAAATTAATTAAAATAAACGACGTGGGGTCCCCCCTATTTTTGATAGCCAGCTAGGGTAAAGCAGACAGCTGTAGCCTGCAAACCACAGCTGACAGCTTCACCTTGGCTGGTGATCAATTTGGAGGGCTCCCCAGGCGTTTTTTAAAAAAAAAAAAAAAACGTGGGGTCCCCCCAAATTAGATCACCAGCCAAGGTGAAGCAGACAGCTGGGGTCTGGTATTCTCAGGGTGGGAAGAGCCATGGTTATTGGACTCTTCCCAGCCTAAAAATAGCAGGCCGCAGCCGCCCCAGAAGTGGCGCATCCATTAGATGCGCCAATCCTGGCGCTTCGCTCCAGCTCATCCCGCGCCCTGGTGCGGTGGCAGACGGGGTAATATATGGGGTTGATACCAGCTGTAATGTCACCTGGCATCAAGCCCTGGGGTTAGTGATGTCACGGCATCTGAACAGATACCCGACATCACTAACCCAGTCAAGAAATAGAAAAAAATAAAGACAAAAAAAAAATTTATTTGAAAAAAAACTCCCCGAAACATTCCTCTTTTACCAATTTATTGTAAATAAATAAATTTCGGTCGCTGTAATCCATTTTTGAGGTCCCACGCCGTCTCTGGATCTTCTAGAATATGGGGGGCACGTTCAGGGAACGTATCCCCCATTTTCTGGAAGAGCAAGCTCTCCATGAGCAGTGTGGGTGCAGTAATCTGAGAATACTGCACTCACACTGCCCCGGTCCAACCTAGGGCAGAGTGACCTGCAGTAACCTCATTCCAGAATATGAGGGGCACGCTCACAGAACGTACCCCCCATTTTCTGGAACAGCAGCCTCTCCATGTGAGGAGTGTGGCTGCAGATCACTGCACTCACCCTCCCCCGGTCCACAGTGGAGCCTGTGCATCAGCGACGTCAGCAGGATCCCTGCTTGCAGGGATCCAGCTGACAGCCGCTGTCTGCGCATGCGCCGCCAGCATTCAAGAGAAGGAGGCGGCGTGATCGCGGGGCCGGAGCACCAGCAGACAGGTAACGTATGACCGGGGGCTGGGGGGGGTGACGGGGGGGTGACGGGGGGACCTGGGGACAACTTTCTGCCGCATGTGACGTGTCACATGCGGCAGAAAGTGCAGGATGAATGCGGCCGCCATCTTCCACGCTCCGGAGGGGGGAGGGGGGAGGGTGGAGGGGGGAGGCGGCTCTGGAGAACCGGAGGGGGCTCCGGGGACCAGAGATCTCCGGTGTACCGGAGGAGGGGTCAGGGGGAGGACATTTCCCTCCGATCTGAAATGTTTGATCATTTCAGATCGGAGGGAAATGAATGCAGAGCCGGCGGCGGCGGGAGTTTTCAGCGCGCGTCGGCGCCATCTTGGATTTTCCGGAGGGGGGGTAGGGGTGGTGGGGGGACTCTCCGGTACCGGGGGCTTTGGGGGCACTAGAGGATTATATTTATTTCTCATCTGACATGTTTGATCACGTCAGATGAGAAATAAATCAATTTTACCGGCCATTTTTTTTTTTTTAATGTTGTCGCCGGTATACGGTGTATACCGGCGATCGCATTAACGGGGTCCAAAAAAAACACCCCGATTCATAATCTTGGGGGTCTCAGCTACCTCCGGTAGCTGAAACCCCCGAGATTTTTCGTCACTGGGGGGCGCTACAAGCTTTTTCCGGCCTGACGTCTCAAGACGTCGGAACAGAATAAGTACCCTGTTTTTCCGACGTCTTGAGACGTTAGGCCGTCGCTATGGGGTTAATAGTGGCTTCCCCACCCTGAAATGCCTTTTGTACATGCATAACATGCTTTGCAGGCCACATATACACATGCTGACATTACTAGTAAACTGCAATGAATACTTCAAAAGGCTAAATAAATACACTCTCCTGTTTGTGAGTCTCCAGTGTATCTCAAAATGAGTCAGGCCCATTAATACATGCCAAACAAACTATACAAATATGTTTCTAATCTGCCTACAGAATGTGCACATGTAGGTAAAGACAGAAGCAATGCAAATATCTGTACTCACCATATCTATTTTTCTTTCCAGGGGTACATTGAGACCATCCATTCCTAGGGTAGACTATCTCTGCCACAGCCATCCATGCTCGTTCCACCATTAACCTGTCATGATAGCCATCAACACGTGTGTCCCACAGCTCTGGATGCCTCTCCACTTCTCCAATCAGCCTCTCTGTATCGATTCTGGGCGCCATGCTCAGTACCTGTGTTGTTCTCTGTGCTCAAAGTTCCCCTGCAGTGAGAGGACAGGTGCCCAGCTGCTGTCTGGCGTGCAAATGAGACAGGAAATGTATGTTTGGTGCCAGAATTAATGACCATCAATTGACCTGATAGATTGGTAACAAGTGTTTCAGATTTTGTGATGAAAAAAGGAAACACGGACGATACGTACTGGACACGGACATACTCCGTGTGCGGTCCGTGCAGGCACGGACCCATAGACTAAAGTGGGTCCGTGCGTGCGTGTTGCCGGTCAAAAACGGACATGTCGTCTGTGTAGAAAAGCGCACACACGTACTTACGACACGGACACACGTTCCGTGTGATTTTACGTACGTGTGCCATCTTCCATTGAAAAACATGGGTCTCCGTGTGTACGTGTCTCCAGTACGTGCAAATACGTACCGCACGTGCAAATACGTACCGCACACGTACAAATTACACGGATGTGTGTTGCGGGTCTAATGTAGTTTATTGTGACGTGTGTTTAGAAGCCATCCTCTTTCAACTTCAGCTTTTTTACAGATGGTGATATGTTTGAATCACAAATTTGTTGACATTTCATTGAATCAATTCTTCCCTCTACCCACTAAATTTTTCCTGTGCCATATGTGTGACGCCCTGGACTAGCCAGGTAGTCACAAACATACCAACATACACACCCCCACCCTAGGCAGTTACAGCAGCCAAACACAAAACCCTTGTTGCCTCCCTCCAGAGTCTGATGTCCACACCAGGTGGGGCGGAGCCAGGCGGTTGGCCCCACGCACCGAGGAGTTCACAGGCCTGGAGGCGGGACAAGTGCAGTTCAGTCTTGGAGGTGAGAGTGAGAGGAGTGAACACTTGGGTGTCTGGATTGGAGCCCAGACACTGACAGCAAGGTTGGCAGATGGTGGTGGCCGTCTGCAGGAGTTAGTGGAACTCTGCAGAGCCGTAAGGACCGGGGTCGGGCGTCGGCCCGCCGGTACCGGACCGGGGAATGGAGTGAAGCTAAGCACACAGGCAGGGCCATCGAACCCCGACCAGGCTTGGAGCCGCCGTCAATAGTCAAATCCGAATGTGACAGGAACCCCAGGGGTTTCCCAACTACCAAGTCCCGATTGAAGGCAACCGTCCACCCAGAGAGGATATACAGCCACCGCCACAGGCTAGAAATCCAAGGGCCAGCGCCTGTGGGCAAAACGGGCTCCTACGGCACCTATACGCCGGGGAGCGGACTACCGGTGGGCAACCACAGGAGTCAAGAACATTCTTAAAGGTGCAGGGAAAGACAGCCACAATCAGCCGTCCGGGGAGAGCACAACAACAACACTGCAGCCGGCTGCTGGACCCGTCCATCCAGCCGTTTTGGTTTACCAGAGACTTTGTCAGTGATTGTCTGAGTGAGTACACCAGTGCCGTCCGGCACCGCGCCGCGCAGTCCCTGCACCCCAGCCATCCAGCCTCCCCATTACACCATCGGGCCCTGGGATCACCAACCCCTGCCCACTGAGGGGACAACATCTCAGCTGCACCCTACCATCTCTCCCGGGATCCCCGTTCCCAGCAGCGGTGGTGCCATTATCACCACGACCTGTGGGTGGCGTCACGAACAATCTCCCTAACCAAACCACCCCGTTTTCACTCACGGTTGGGGAGCGCTGCTCGAGTCCCCGGGTCCGGTCCACCGCTCGAGCCACCAAGCAGCAGCAGCAGAAGCCCTGGACCTGAGCGTGGCGAGCGCGTCCCCTCAGCCTGTGACATATGCTGCAACACAACCCCAAAGCATGATTGTTTCACCCCAATGTTTCCTGAAAATGTGTTCCCTTTTTTCTTCTCACATACCTTTGATCATTGTGGCCAAAGAGTTCTATTTTAACCTCATCAGTCCACAGGACTTGTTTTCAAAATGCATTCGGCTTATTTGCATTCATTCTATGTGACTGGTGACTTGTGCATTTCTTCAGCCCAGGCACATGCTAACAAGATGTGTGTGGCCTCATTTAATTTAAGTAAATTTAGAGAGGTCAGATACCGCTAGTCGGAATGTGGCCATAAGTATGCAAATCACATACTTATGGTCACATGATCGTCCGCTCCTGGTGCTGACACCATAGAGTGTGACTGTGGACTTGAACTTCAAGGTGGACAACCCCTTTAAAGATCTATACAACACTGATGTGTAATATGACCATCTGAACTGGCCCTAAAGACTGCATAAAAGATCTATTTAGTGAAGCGTTCCGGTCCAATGCATACAGGTCTACAAAAAGAGACAATGTCAGAAAAGAAGTTTCTAGTTTAATATTTCAACATATTCTGTGTTTTCAATAGTTTGTGCAGGAACGTACATAACCCACTTAACATTCCGCTCAATGTTTATTCACACTCTCGTAGAAGATAGCATATCCTCACTGATCCACAGCTTGTTCTGTAATGCATTCTTCATTCCATGACTGAGGCAGATATCGGAGGCCCATCCTACACATCTGACCTTAATATGAAGTCTCATTAATCACTATTACACTACTCATTTTTATATAAAAGAGAACAGGAAGCAAAATTTCATCACTATTCTGTACAGAAGATCTACCTCGTAGAAACATTATGAATCAGTATTCTAAAATGTCAGGGTGACAGATCTTTAAAGGTTGGGTCTTGGGAATAATCTGGTGGTTTAAATTGCCAATTTTCTAGGTTGTGATTTTATTTCAGTCTTTATGCATTGATAAAGAACTATGGTGACAAATATTACAGTGGTTTTATACCAGTATGGGCAATCGGATCTATACATCATATTATGAAATGAGACAACAGTTTCCTTTATAGCTTCAAGGTCTCTGCTTACTGTCATTGAATGAAAATGTTAATTAGTCCTTCTCAAGTGATGCACATACATGTGTTTATATAGTCATTATTGTTCTAGTGAGAATATAATTATCTTTCTAATAAGAAGCTATGCAGTTCAGTGATTATTACATATTTGATACTCTGCAACGAAGGTTTCTGACTCGCCCACCCCAGGGCTAGGGGACACCCGGTGCCGGGCCGGACTAATCCGGTGGTAGTCAGTGGTGGCTGGGCCCGGCTCCGTGGCCCTGGTGGGTGTCAGTTGAATATGTGGCTGATGAGTTGAAGTTAATGTTCGTGACGCCACCTGTGGTATGCGGCTATTAAGCCGCCGCTGCTATGGGAGAACTCCGGGGTGATGTTATGGCAGCTATGATGTTACTGCTCCCCACAGGTGGAGCGATGCCCCGGGATACAGTTGGTGCCCGTGAAAGTCTATGGTGTTGTGTGGCTAACACGGTGCAGGGCCGACAGGCGAGGAAAGAACCAGGCACAAACAACAGTCTCTTTACCTTCTCCTCTTTTACTCTGGGAACAGTCCAGTCCTGGGAGACCGTTACAGGTGGTGATGGGGATCCGGTCGGCCTGGAAGTACTTGGGATGATCTTTCTGGCCAGCTGAGTATGAGGCCTACTCCTGTACTTTGCTTTGTGATGATAGGACCCTGCTTCTCTGAATCCAGCAATGGCCCTCTTTGCTGCTGGGACCGATGGCACGTCCCTTCTTTCTGTAGGTGGCTGCGCAGACCCTCTCTCTGGTGCTTCTCCGCTGGAGTCCACACCGGGCCCTGATGCTGCAGCTGTACCTTGGATGTTTCTGGGCCAGGGGCTTGCAGCTCTCCTGCCCTTCGGACTCGGCTACCAGGGGCGGATTTTATACCCTGGCAACCACAGACTCCGATGTCTGAGTCTCTCTGCTGCCTCTCAGCTATTCCTGCTTCTCTGGGCCAAGCTGCTCCAGCTCTAGGCCCCAGATTCACAGGACAGCTCACTCTGCGTCTGTTCACTTCCACTACTCCCTACAGACTGCCTGCACTTCCTCCCTCTGGTCAGGTAGAGGAAGGCTCCCTGGAATTCCAGGTTCAGAGCTCCCCCTGCTGGCCGGAGGGAGAACTGTGTTGGGTGTTAAACCTGCTGGCCAATGGATCTCCCAATTACCTCCAGGCTCAGCATTAACCCTTTGGAAGGGCAATGCTGCTGTGGCGACCAGGTCCTAGGGCGCCACACTCCCCCTTAGTTAAATTCAGTACTCCCGGACTGTGGAAACAAAACATAACATGTCATACATTTCATCCCAATATGGGAGGCACATTATTTTTAACGTTACAACTTCAGACAGTACTATAAGAGTCCAGTGTGGCTCCCTGCCGGGTGTCCATTACACTGCTCCATGGGGGACCCGCCGCGATCAAACCCCCAACGTAGGCTCTGGGCGTGCGTCAGAGCATTGATGACCCCACTCTATGCACGCCGGACGGGTTTTTCTTCAGGGGTGTTGAGCACACTGGTGCTAACTATAAACAATTTAGGTGTTGGCCACCCATAGTCCAGTGGCCCAATTGTCCATTTTCGCAATCACAAAAAAAACATTTTGTACACGACATTACAGACTTTTCACATAACTATTTACATTCTAATAAATACTCTTTCTTTATATAGTTGATTCCCTATACCTTAGAGGGGGTTGTCCCCGAGTGCTGCGTTGAGACCTGCGTAGCTCTGGTGTTTGTCCCTGACTACTTAGTGTGTCTCCTATCTCAGCACTACCGGTAGGCCTAACCCCAATAGGTATGCATGATGATTGCCTATGTGGTCTAGGAGTCGCCAAGGGTATGACAGGTTCACCACTGACAGGGGGTTGATCCTCCTGTTCCACTGCTGGCGTGTCACCGCGTGTCGGGGCGGACGGTTCTTTGGGTGGATCCGGAACCTGTTCTGTTTCTGGCTCGACCAACTGTGGGAACGTCAGGACCGGTACCACTACGGCACCATTTATGCGGGTCCAAGTCTTGGGGAATTTGCCGAGGATCGTTTGTATCATCTCTTCCCCTTCTTCTCGAACTTCCTCCACTTCCCTTTGAACTTTGCACCGCTCAGGGCACGTCTTCAGGCGGTCTCTGGATATTGCTTGACAAGTCTTGCCTTCGTCCTTGCTTATGAGGCACACCTTACTGTTGTCAAAGTTGGAGGGGATAATGGTGTAGGGCTCGTTCTCCCACTGATCATCCAATTTATGCGTCCTCCGCTTCTTCTTGAGGACTTGTTCTCCAGGTGCTAAGGGAGTTGCTGGGGCCGTTTGATTGTACTGCTGCTCTTGTCTTGTTCTGGCTTGAGACAGGCTCCTCTCTACGCATTCCTGGACCTTACGGTACTGCTGCTGCCGTTCTGTATCCCAATCCTCTATTTCTTGAACCGCCTCAGGCGACACAGTCCCCATCTCAAAGTCTACAGGCAACCTGCCAGGTCTGGCTCGCATCAGGTAAGCGGGGCTGCAGTTGGTCGAATTTACTGGGATATGGTTGTACAGGTCGACCAGATCTGGCAGCTTCTCTGGCCATTGGTTCCTTTCTTCCAGAGGTAGAGTCTTCAGCATATCAATAACCACATGGTTCATTTTCTCGCACAGTCCATTGGTTTGGGGGTGGTACGGTGTTGTTCTGATTTTCTTACAACCGTACATGTTACAAAACTCTTGGAACACCTCCGCCTCGAACGCAGGGCCTTGATCGGTCAGTACCCTTTCCGGATAACCGTGAGGCCGGCAAAAGGATGCCTGGAACGCTTTAGCTGCTGTTCTGGCTGTCTGGTCCTTCACAGGCACTACTACCAGGAAACGAGAGTAATGGTCCACAATTGTGAGGGCGTACACATAGCCTGACCGGCTTGGTGTTAACTTCACGTGGTCCAGGGCCACCAACTCCAGGGGCTGCTTCGTAACAATTGGCTGTAGGGGAGACCTTTGGCTGGCATCATCCTTCCGCCTCAGGTTACACGGGCCACAGTCTCGGCACCACTTCTCGATCACCTTTCTCATGTGCACCCAATAGAACCGATCACGGAGTAGGGCCTCCAACTTCTTCCACCCAAAGTGGCCTGCGTTATCATGATAAGCTGCTAGGACCATTGGAGCATCCCTCTGCGGAACCACGATCTGCCAGACAAGTTCATTTGTTCGCCAGTTGACGTGTCTCTTGCAGAGCTTGCCTTGGTAGGTGAACAGTCGTCCCCTCTCTTTCCACAACTGCTGGGCTTCTTCTGGAGCATCTGGACCAAGATGAGTCTCAGCTTGTGCTAGTTTTTCTTTGACCAATCGCACCGCCGGGTCACCGTTCTGTGTCTCTTCCCAATTATGGTGGAGTAATGGGTTAACCGGGACCTCGTGTTGGCTCGAGCGCTTCACTCCCACAGCATGCTCACACTGGGAAACGCCCTGATGATGGAAAGCCGGTAACTCTATCTCTTCGAGTTCATCCAGGTCTTCTCCAGATTCGGGTAAGTGAGGCATTCTGGACAGCGCATCAGCATTGTTATTCTTCTTGCCAGCCCGGTACTTGATGGTAAAGTCAAAGTTAGACAGCCGGGCCATCCATCGCTGTTCCAACGCCCCTAACTTGGCTGTTGCCAGGTGTGTCAACGGATTGTTGTCCGTGAAGATGGTGAACTTGGCCGACGCCAGATAGTGTTTGAAGCGTTCAGTCACTGCCCAAACAATAGCGAGGAACTCCAGCTTGAAGGAACTGTAATTTTCTGGATTCCTTTCTGTGGGCCGAAGCTTCCTACTGGCGTACGCTATCACCTTCTCCCTGCCTCCCTGCACCTGGGACAAAACGGCTCCCAGGCCCACGTTGCTGGCGTCTGTATACAGTACAAACGGCTGGCTGTAGTCAGGGTAGGCCAGAATTTCTTCTCCCGTGAGAGCCCCTTTCAGCTGGACAAAGGAGGTTTCTAGTTGGCTGCTCCATTCAAATGGAGGGCTCTGCTTCTTAGCCTGCTTTGGCTGGCCCACCAGGAGATCTTGAAGGGGCGCTGCTATCCTGGTGAAACCATCAATGAACCTTCGGTAGTAGCCCACCAGCCCAAGGAACTGCCGCACCTCCTTTACCGTGGTGGGTCTTGGCCAGTCCTTGATTACGGTGACTTTCTCCGGATCAGGTGCCACACCTTCTGCGCTGACCACATGACCCAGGTACTGTACCTTTGGCTTCAAGAGGTGACATTTGGACGGCTTGATCTTCAGGCCATATTTTGACAAAGACTCGAACACTTCTGCTAAGTGCTTCAGGTGGTCTTCATAAGTCTTGGAGTAGACTATGACGTCATCCAGGTACAACAGCACGGTTTCGAAGTTGTGGTGGCCCAAGCAGCACTCCATCAACCGTTGGAATGTCCCTGGGGCGTTGCAGAGCCCGAATGGCATGCAGTTGAACTCGCAGAGGCCCATCGGCGTCGTGAATGCAGTCTTCTCCTTGTCCGCCTCTGCCACGGGAACCTGCCAATACCCACTGGTGAGATCCAAGGTGGAGAAATAGTTAGCTGACTTTAAGGCTGTTAGTGACTCCTCTATTCTGGGTAGGGGATAAGCATCTTTATGTGTAATGCGGTTAATTTGCCTGTAATCTACACACATTCTCATTGTACCATCCTTTTTCTTTACGAGCACTAGTGGAGCTGCCCAGGGGCTACAACTATCTCTGATAACCCCAGCCTCCTTCATTTCCCGTAACATTTCTTTGGCACGCTGATACTGTGCGGGGGGTACAGGGCGGTATCTCTCTTTAACGGGAGGATGATCACCCGTGGGGATTTGATGTTTAACCCCTTTCACCTGCCCAAAATCTAGGGGGTGTTTGCTGAAGACCCGCTCGTACTCCTGTACCACCCGGTAAACCCCATTCTTTTGGTGTGAGGGGGTGGAGTCGGTGCCCACATGTAAGTTTTGGCACCAGTCTTCCAGCTGCCCCTTGGAGCCCTTGTCTTCCGCCTGGTCGGACGGGATCAAGGGTTCCACTGCTTTGATGGTGTTGTTGCTGATAGTGTACAGTTTTGCTACAGTGGCGTACCGGGGCAATTTGGCTTCCTCCTCCCCACAATTCAGGACACGGATGGGCACTCTCCCCTTGCGGACGTCTGCTACCCCTCTGGCTATCAGGACTCCAGGCCTACTGTCTGAATACACCGGTTCTACCAAGGCATGGTAATCCTGACCCTTGAGGCCTATTGCTGCCCGACACCATATCAACATTTCACTTCTTGGGGGTATTGCAATGGGTAGGGGGTCACTTACCCTCACACTGCCAATTTCTCCTCCGGCCAGCTCCACCTGCTGCCTCCTCATCAGGGCTCTGATCTCCCTCTGTAGGGCACGCTGCTGCCCGGAGCTGGCAGTTTCAGACGCCTGCTGCAACAAAATTATCACTTCGGCAATACAATTTTCTATCACATTTGTACCAATGGTTACCAGCGGGTCAGATTCTTTGCGATCAATATCTACAATTATCATCCCCTGACATGGCAATTCCACCCGCCCCACTTTAATGGTTACTTCTTTATACCCAATTTGAGGTAAGGGCTGACCATTACTGGCCACAATTGTTAAATCATCATCTGGGCCATGGTCAATGTCTGAATCAGCCCAATATCTTTTGTACAGTTTATAGGGGATGGTCGTTACCTGGGACCCAGTATCCAGGAGGGCATTCAAAGGGATCCCATCCAGCACAATAGGAAGGACCGGTCGTCCTCCCACATACTTGCTGCGGCTGGGGGTTGAGCCGGGCTTCCTTACACCTGGGGGTCGGCTCCTGGCCCCAGGCTCGGCCCATTTAAAGGACAGTATCGTGCAATGTGGCCCGCCTGGCTGCAGCGGCGGCAAATCGGTTGTCCCGTTGAATCATACCGGTCTGTGTCTCTGCCTCGGGTCGGCGGAACCCTCCTCTGTCGCATCCATGGGACGTCATCTGGGCTGGAGGCCAACTCGATTTTTGCAGGCGATGGGGTCACTTGTAGGGACTGCACGATCTTGGCAAGGGCAGCTACAGTCTTGGTCAGCTCCTGGAACTGCTGTCTGAGCTCTGCAGTGGGATCCTTATCCAGGGACTGCGCCTCAGCCCCTGCAGTGGCTCGTGTTGCAGGCACCACCCCGGGGTACGTGATAGCAAGAGGCCGGAGGGGCACTGGGTCATTCGGTGTAGATTCTCTCAGTACCCGGATGGCCTGGTCCTTAAACTTTGCAAAGTCCAGAGCAGGGTTCTGCAGGACCATGATACGCAGCTGGGTCCTGTGGGCATCTGACAGGAGCCCCTCTATGAACTGCTCAGTTAGGAGTTTGTGTTCTTCACGTACACTCTCTGGGTCCACTTGTTTAACCGCTTTCAGGGCCTCCTGCAGGTTTAAGGCATAGTCCCTTATGCTGTCTGTGGGCCGCTGCTTGCACCCAAAGAATCTCATCTTTATTTCTGCTGCAGTGCGGGTGTCAAAAGTACTCTTTAGCTTGGCCAGTATCTGGGTTACTGTCCCTTTATCTGTATCAGGCCAGGACTTCACTTCACGCTGGGCTGCGCCGGCTAGCTGTCCCATTAATATGCCCACCTTCTGGCTCTCAGTCAGCGGATACACCCGGAATAAGCTGTGCAGGCTTTCTCTGAAGTCGCTCAAGGTATGGGACTCCCCGGAATACTGCGGCAGCCATTCTGCGCCCGGTATGTACGGCATGGTGATCGGCATTACCGGCGCTACAGCGGGGGATGGGGCGACGGCGACAGGGATCGCTTCGGCGGGCGCTGCGGCGTCTCGGGCTATGGCAGCCACCTGCCCTCCCTCTGCGTCGGACATCTTCCTCCCCCTTAGTGAACCTTACCAGGCTCCGTTCACTTTTCAAATTTCCTTCCGGGTCGCGCGGGGTTAACAGCGCTCTGCTCTGATGGCGCGCTCCCTTCGCGCTCTTTGTCAGGCACGCCCCCCTTCTTCCTGCGCTCAGTGAGGATAATGGCGGAGGCAGTTTTCAAACAGTGAAACACGCAGTAATACAGTCTTTAAAGCGCAATTATTCAGGCGCACAGTACCCGGTGGAACCGGGCACGAAATCCTGTTCGTGACGCCAAAAGTTGACTCGCCCACCCCAGGGCTAGGGGACACCCGGTGCCGGGCCGGACTAATCCGGTGGTAGTCAGTGGTGGCTGGGCCCGGCTCCGTGGCCCTGGTGGGTGTCAGTTGAATATGTGGCTGATGAGTTGAAGTTAATGTTCGTGACGCCACCTGTGGTATGCGGCTATTAAGCCGCCGCTGCTATGGGAGAACTCCGGGGTGATGTTATGGCAGCTATGATGTTACTGCTCCCCACAGGTGGAGCGATGCCCCGGGATACAGTTGGTGCCCGTGAAAGTCTATGGTGTTGTGTGGCTAACACGGTGCAGGGCCGACAGGCGAGGAAAGAACCAGGCACAAACAACAGTCTCTTTACCTTCTCCTCTTTTACTCTGGGAACAGTCCAGTCCTGGGAGACCGTTACAGGTGGTGATGGGGATCCGGTCGGCCTGGAAGTACTTGGGATGATCTTTCTGGCCAGCTGAGTATGAGGCCTACTCCTGTACTTTGCTTTGTGATGATAGGACCCTGCTTCTCTGAATCCAGCAATGGCCCTCTTTGCTGCTGGGACCGATGGCACGTCCCTTCTTTCTGTAGGTGGCTGCGCAGACCCTCTCTCTGGTGCTTCTCCGCTGGAGTCCACACCGGGCCCTGATGCTGCAGCTGTACCTTGGATGTTTCTGGGCCAGGGGCTTGCAGCTCTCCTGCCCTTCGGACTCGGCTACCAGGGGCGGATTTTATACCCTGGCAACCACAGACTCCGATGTCTGAGTCTCTCTGCTGCCTCTCAGCTATTCCTGCTTCTCTGGGCCAAGCTGCTCCAGCTCTAGGCCCCAGATTCACAGGACAGCTCACTCTGCGTCTGTTCACTTCCACTACTCCCTACAGACTGCCTGCACTTCCTCCCTCTGGTCAGGTAGAGGAAGGCTCCCTGGAATTCCAGGTTCAGAGCTCCCCCTGCTGGCCGGAGGGAGAACTGTGTTGGGTGTTAAACCTGCTGGCCAATGGATCTCCCAATTACCTCCAGGCTCAGCATTAACCCTTTGGAAGGGCAATGCTGCTGTGGCGACCAGGTCCTAGGGCGCCACATTTCCATTCAATGACATTCAACAAATGTGTATAATGGTCAAAAGTGTGTGAACATTAAACCATTACACCTATGAGTGTGCTGGACATCCCAATTCAAAGCTATGTGCTATAACAGCTTCCCACCCCTTAATATACATATCGGTTATGGTGCGGGTGTATGGAGCGCTTATATGACAAGTATCTGTTGTATTATACAGACAGCACTTGCATGAAACAGCAGTGACCAGATCTCTGCTTTTTAACCACTTAAATGCAGCTGTCAATCTCTGATGGAATTTTAGTGGGTCAATCCAGGCTGAACGGAGCCCACAGCGGAGCCATGGGCAAAGTGACTCATGACTGACTTTGAAGGGCAACGAGGGGTTAACACTGGTTGCAGGGAAAGAAAGCGGGGGCTGTGGGGGCTCAGAAGTTTAAGGGGCTGGGATAAGTGCTAGGGGTGGTCAGTTGGGAATATATGATCAGTAGAAGGGGTGGGTACTATCAGAACAGCATGTGAAGTCAGCAAAAAAGGTCTTGAGCTCTTTTCACCTCGTCTCCTGCAGTGACTGTGATCATGGTGATTTAAAACTTCTGGAGCAGCTGCAGGGGGCTGCCAGCAGCGTGGATGGAGCTGCATCAGAGCACAGGTGCTGGAGATATTGGGAGGTTCGGCTGCGGGGGGTGCTGCAGAAGATCCACTTCCCCAGCGGGCACGCAGGGCGAGGGTGCCTGACAGTCTACCACCAGGAGCAGCTCCTGAGGTCTCGGTGGTGCCGCAAGAGCCCCCTCCCCGGGGACCATCCCTGTCCATCTCTCCATCCTGTGCTTTCAGATGGAACAGGGGAGGAATCTTACAAGGCAGCCGGGACCTGCGGAGGTGGGCGGGGCCTCGGCGTATCACGTGACCGAGCCTCTGCCTCAAGCCTCTAGTGATCATGGCTTCAACAAGATGGCGGCGGTCCTTCCCAGTGATATACCTGTTGGGGGGACTGCTTGTGGTGGCAGCAACTGGACATCCGGAGAAACACTCAGAGACAGAGGTCAGCGTGGAGGGCGGCTTCAGGCTTGAGGTCAGAAAAGCAAAGGTCGACATTGAGGAAAAGGTCAGCGTGGAGGTCGTCATCGGGGGCAGAGGTCAGCACGGAGGTCATCATCGGGGACGGAGGTCAGGGAGGAGGTCGTCATTGGTGACAGAGGTCAGCACGGAGGTCGTCATCGGGGACAGAGGTCAGCGCGGATGTCGTCATCGGGGACAGAGGTCAGCACGGAGGTCGTCATCGGTGACAGAGGTCAGCGCGGAGGTCGTCATCGGTGACAGAGGTCAGCGCGGATGTCATAATCGGGGACAGATGTCAGCGCGGAGGTCGTCATCGGGGACAGAGGTCAGCGCGGAGGTCATCATCGGGGACAGAGGTCAGCGTGGAGGTCGTCATCGGGGACAGAGGTCAGCGCGGAGGTCGTCATCGGGGACAGAGGTCAGCGCGGAGGTCGTCATCGGGGACAGAGGTCAGCGCGGAGGTCATCATCGGGGACAGAGGTCAGCGCGGAGGTCGTCATCGGGGACAGAGGTCAGCGCGGAGGTCGTCATCGGGGACAGAGGTCAGCGCGGAGGTCGTCATCGGGGACAGAGGTCAGCGCGGAGGTTGTGTTCAGTGAGGTGGTCAGCGCGGAGGTCATCATCTGGCTGGTGGTCAGCATGGAGGTTGTTTTCAGTGAGGTGGTCAGCGCGGAGGTCATCATCTGGCTGGAGGTCAGCGGGAAGGTCATTTTCAGTGTGGTGGTCAATGCGGAGGTCATCATCTGGCTGGAGGTCAGCGGGGAGGTTGTTTTCAGCTCGGTAATGGTTATCGGGAAGGAGGTCGGCGCAGGGATCGGCATCTGGAAAGAGGTCAGCATTGAGGAGGAGACTGTCGTCATCACGAGGGAGGTCGCCTTTATGTTGGAGGTCAGCAGCATGGAGGGGCTCGTCTTCGCGGATGGGGTCCGTGTCGAGGAAGAGGTCGTCATCTAGGAGGGGATGATCCACGTCCTGAGAGGTCGTTCAACAGGTAGTCTGCTCCCTAGTGGTCCCGCTAGGTTTGAGCGCGGCGGCTTGCTGGGGTCTCCCTGGGCAAGCTGCTTAAGCGGCTTGAGTGCCTCAACATCCTGAGGAGAGTCATCGGCTGGAATCAGGTGTTCCGGCTGGTGGGTTCCATGCCCCCACGCAGCCTGGTGAGTTTAATTCTATTTTCTGTGTGTGTTCATCTAGTCTGATTTTCCTGGGTGGGTGTTTCATCAGGCCCAGGGGGAATGGTGGCGGTCTTAGTTTTAGCATGTTGGGGGGCCTCTGTGGGGTCAGTTAGTAGGGTCTGCAGCATGTTAGGTTTGGGAAGGAGTTGCCGGAACGTGTGGAGCAGGCAAAGGTCGGGTCAATGGGGTCCTCCGTTTCCGTTTTGGGTGTCGGGCGTTGAGGCAGGTCGCCGGTTGGTCATCAAGTTAGGCCACATCATGTGGTGGGGGTCGCGGGGTCAGGGCAGACAGAGAGGGGTGAGTGGTTAAACTTTCGATTTTGTTAACTGGCTTCAGGTGTTTGCCATTCTGCAAGCACCCAGGCACACACAAAAAAAAAAAAAGGGGGGGGGCCTGAGAATTGTTTGGGGGGTTCTGCTACAAGGAAGATTCATTGGTTTTGTGGCGATCACACCCGGTGTTGAAATGATGGGCAGTTCAGGCAGTGGAAGGATGGGTGACACTGCATAAAGCAAGATCGGAAAGCTCTGGGGGCCCTGTCGCATGCGGGGATAGATCTGCGGCGGATCGGTGGTCGCGGTGAAATTGCGAACAATCAGTGCCAGGTTTGTGGCTGTGTACAGATGGAGCGGTGTGTCCGAGGTTTCGCCGCGGATCTGCCGGGGATTTGTCTCTGTGTGTGACGGGGCCTTACGGCTCGTTCAGATACCAGGGTTTAGGCTGCGGTGGGTTCTGGAATCATAATAATAATAGTAAATGTATATAAAATATAATAATAATTTGGGCGCGAGGTATCGTGCAGGTATTGGGCGGTTCAGTTTTATCTCTGCCATTTCTGGTTCTGGTGGTTTTCTTCGATTAGGGGTGGTGCAAAAGAAGGAGCCGAATAAATTCCGGGTCACTTGGGAGTTGTCGTTCCTGACATGCCGTTCATTGCCAGGGTGTCCTGACAGCATGCATTTGTTAGGTTGTTTTGGGATGGTTCATATTTTGTGGTCTGGTGTTTACTTATGGTTTGCCCTATTTTCTTGTGCCTATTGGAAGGGTTTGGTTCATTTCTAGAATGGGGGGTTGCAGTATGGCTAAATTGCTGATGATAAGTCTTACCTCCAAAAAAAAAACAGAAAAAAAAAAAAAACTTCCTGTACATGGGGCTGTCAGCTCCCCATTTTTGCCATCTTTACTAAGGGCTGGGGCATGGATAGTTCGGCAGTTTACCAAGAGAGAAAAAAGGGCCCTGGCAATTGTCTGAACATCTTGGGAATCTCCATTGATTCTAGGAGGATGGAGAGCAGGGGAGGATTGAGTACAGGTTACGGGACAAGGAAGTGTGTCTTTCCTCACTGAAGTGCGCAAAGCGGGTTATATATTAAAAAAATAAATAAGTAAAATCAAATGCAGTGGCAGACCTTTGGTGGTTGCTGGGCATGCTTTACTTTGCTTTTGCATGTGCCCATAGCCGGTATTTTGGGTAGTGAGAAGGTGGCTATGGCGGGGCAAGGCCCCCACGCTTTGTATACGGTTGCCGGAGGAATTCTTCAACGACATGGCAGTGGGGGCCAGGATATATTTTCCTGGGTAGTTATAATGGCTGGTCGTTAGGGTTTTGGAGCTTGTGATCTATTTTGATTGTGAACTTTTACTGTAGCGGCAGGTTGGGTTAGTTGTCAGAGCTTTCAGCAGGGCAAATGGGGGATTTACATAGAGCCACGATCTTGGGTGGAGGCAGTGTTTTACCAGGAATCGGATTTTGTTGGAGTTTTTTCTTGGTAGTGGCCAGTTCCATGTGGGGGGACTACTTCAACAATAAAAACATCAGTTTTCGTTGCGTCAACAGGTGTTTTTGGCAACTAATTTTTGGTGTTTCTCCTCCGTTAAAGGGGCTATGGAGGCACTTTGGGTTACGGCGCCTTTTTTGCTTTAAGCACGTAGATAGTGGCAGTGCAGGCACCAGGTGTTTGGAAATTAGCGTTAATGCTCTTTTTCAATTGTAGTGGGATCGCTTTTGGTGCCTGGCACTAGAGGCAGAGTCCACCAGCTGCAAGTGGCCGGAGGAGCTTTGTGAGGTGGTATTTGGGCACTAGGCTTATTATGCATTACAGTATCCTTTGCTGGCGGTACTAGGTTAGCATATGAGGCGGATTGGTGAGGCAACGGGGGATCGGAGTCAGGAATTCGGCACGGGAGAGGCTGAGGAGGATTTGGTAGGGGCACTGTTGGTTACGTAGGGTGTCGGCTGAAGGAAGGTCTGAGTCTGAGGTTAATAATTTATGGCTCAGGACCACTTCTGGTTGTAAGTTTCAATGTCTGGTTGATGTCATTAAACTGTATAGTGCAATTTTTGAGGGATTTGCGGGATGAGTCCTTTAACTGGACTGGTTAATTGCTTGGAACTGTGGGCACTGCCAAGACCAGTGAGTAATTCCCCCATTTGAGGTGAAGTGGTTTCGGCTGGTTGTTCTTAGTTGCTCTTTGGGGAATTAGGGGAATTGGTGGCTCCATCGTCAAGTGGAGGTGGCATGTTGAGTCAGGATGTTGTGAGGTTAACCTGCCCCATGAAATGTTTGGTTGGAATGGTCAAACTGAATACATCTCACAATATTTAAAAAAAAAATAAAAATGGGGGGGGTCAGCTTGTGAGCAGAAAAGAGGTTGATAAGGCGGTCGGTAGATTGTTGCAGGGGTATTTATTTTTGTTGGGGGGGTGATCGCTCAGGCCCATTGGTGGTCTTGGGCCTCAAGCAAGGTGGAGCAGTGGGGGACTTCCTGCAAAAGTATAATTTAAAAAAAAAAAAAAAAAAGGAAAAATGTCCCCCCCTGTGTTTTCTACGTTCTCCTAGGCGGTGCGCCACTGGTTGGATAATTGGGTCACTGTCCTAAATTGGGGTGGGGTGGGGGCTGCTGGCAGATGAGTGGAGGAATGAGTGCCAGCGGGGTTGGTTGAGAGATCACGTTCTAGTGCTTTGGATCTGGTTTCAGATATGAGTGGTCTAAGGTAGCACTGGATTTTCACCATTTTAAGGTTGGATCGTGCCCCCGATGTGCTGGTGTTGCACACGGGTGAAAATTATGTGGGGATATCCCCCTATTAGGGATTAAATTGGAGTTATTTGCCAAGGTTTACTGCAGCTATGCTCCGCCTCCCCGAGAGGTGAAGATGGTGCGGTCGGATATTGTGCCTACAAAACCTTACTGGTGGTTCGGTCGATAGAGGGGATCGACAGGACTGAAATTAAGGTGGATAGGGCAGTGGGGAGTTTCTTGGCTTGGAACGGACAGGTCGGTGCGGTGGATGTACCTGTGGTTAGCAGGTGTTCAGGAAGGTGGAGCGAGCGCTTTGGTGGGGTGACTCGCATTATGAGGTCTCAGGTAATGCTCGTGGTGGCGGTAGTGAGGTGGGGTTCTTGGAGTTGGTGGTAAAATGGTGGTGGGGGGTTGTACATCAGGTGGATGGTAACCCCCCTTCTTTTATTTGGAATGGTAATTACCTGGCAGACTTTGGGGCTCTCCAGGGTGGGGTCCCCTGGGAGTCGGTGTTAGGGAAATGGTTTTCCGGTCATGGTGTCCCCGAGCTTGTGGTCGTTTGCGGCTGGGGACAACTCCGGATGGTTTATCAATCTTATGGGAACGTCCGCCAGGTTTTGGAGCTCCAAGAACCCTCCTCGCTTTAAAGAAAGGTATTTATTTAATGTCATGTTTGTGTAATAAAGGCCGATTTGGCCAAATTATCCAAGCGGGTGTCATGTCTTCATTCAAAGGGGAATCTGTGGGATGAAGGGATTAGTGCATAGCAAGGAGGAAGCATCTACAATAGTACAATAGTACAGTCATGTCAGTGTAATCTCAGGGTACTAATGAGATGCTTGCTAGGGACCCACACCACTGGTGTCATTGATGATCCTGTGAAGAGCAGCCATAAGGGATCATTATTTTTACTACATTCTGAAGTCTTGTAGTATATAGTATAAGCAACTAGAGATGAGAGAATAATTTTAAGTGGAATTGAATTCTACTTTAATTTTCCAAAAAATCTCCATTCATCAAAATGCAGATTCTTTGTAATTTGCCTCAGCATTGATTAAGCAAAATGACAACCATGGAATACCATTCATCTGGACCGTAAAGAGCCAATAAAAGTAAAAAAAAACCCCTTATGCTCACTTTACTACTCACCGTTCTAGCCACTCTTCTCCTCACTGTGACCTAATGTCATGATGTGACTGCCGGTGTCACACCAGGTAAAGGAGGACTCCTAGTGAGTGGCGCAACATAAAGGGAAAACCAAGGTAGCAATACAACAGAATACCCTAGCGCTAGGGAGCGGGAAGCGGGGTCAGCTCTTTAGACTCATCTGAAGCTGATCCCTGCACTCCTCACTAACATTCCTAAACGAGCACCATCACATGGCTAGGCCCTAGGCCCTTGATGGCCCTGAACTCTCCCTGAGAAGTGAAGGCCAGCAAGACGCTAGTCTCGCCACTGCAATAAAATAACATGAGGAAGGTAAGATAAACAGGTAGGGAAAGACAAACAAAAGCACTCTACAGCTTCTACAGCAGGAACTTCTTAGCTGCAACAGAAGCGACACCTCAGCTTCTCCAGAGACTGGCTTTTTCAAAGTAGACAGCATAAATATGAGCTATAGCTGGCATAGGGAGGAGCGAGGAGCAGATATTTATAACAGAAGGAAGTGGCAGCAGCTGAAGTCACAACTACCCGTTAGATCACTGCAGCATAGAAATAACCCCTTCAGTACCAGATGGAATTAAATACACTCCAACTAATGGTAAGCAACGAGTGGGCACTAAAGAGGATCTACAATCAACAATACATTGTGACCTTCTCATCCCAGTTTCAGAGGCCCAGTACACTTCTGCTCATACATGAATGAAGTCATGGCACACATCATGGCCCTACATTTATTATGCTCTGGGGCTAGGAAACAGACATTAAAAATCTGGGGAAAATAACTTCTCTGGGAATCAAATTTCATGAAAAAAAAATCAATATTAACAGGCAAATTCTAATATTGACTGTTCTATTCATCATTATAAGCGATCAAACAGCAGATCATAGATTGAAGTAAAATAAGCACCTTAAAAATAGCTGAACATTGAAAAATATAAAAGTTTGAATCACCACCCAATTAAAAAAAATAGGTTTACTTATTTGGTTTTGCAGCATCAAAAGAAAAAGTCAAATTAATCAAAACATGAAATTATTTCACTCATATGATAAATGGCTTAAAGGGGTTGTCCAGTCTAAATCCACCAGACTGCATTCACTCTATGTAAGTGCTGACTGTGTGTTGTGAGGATTCGCATATTTCTGCCTCATTCCAACTAGATGGCCGCGGCCTCACTCAGTGCAAGTGTTTCCATCTAGATTTTGGCTGGAATTAAGCATATCACATACTTGCAGCCACGTTATCGCCATTCCCGTCTATGACACCGGAGAATCCTCATAGTGCACACTGCATGCGATGTGAGGATTCACAAGTCTGTAGTAACATAGTGACTGAACATTTGTTGAATTAGACCGGACAAGCCCTTTAAAAAAAAAAAAATGCCAGGCTAGCATTTTATTTTATTTTTATTTTTTTGGGGTTGCAACAATTCCATCTAAGAATGAAATAGAAATCAATCAAAACATGTACCAATAAAAAATACAACTTGGCATGCAAAAAAGAAGCTCTCATACAGTTCCATCAATGGAAAAATTAAAAAGATATAGGTGATGGAAAAAAAGCTGCCCAAACCATTCCATTTTATTTGTTCACAAAGTTCAGACTTTTTTAAGTCATGTCATTTTTATAGCACAAGGAACACTGAGAAAACAAAACCAATTCACCGGACTTTGGTTTTCTTTAACATTTTTTAGTACTTTCATTGTTAAATTAAATAAATAGTTCTATTCAAAGCTACAATTCATCCCACCAAAAACAAGTCATCATATGGCAATGTTCACTTAAGAATAAAACGTTATGGCTTTTGAAATAAGAAACAGAAACAATGGAAAGGTAAAAATACAAATTGTCTGTATCCCAAGGGAATATGCAGTTAGCTCTTCTTGCTTTCTCCACAGATTAAAGCCAAGCCTAAACAGTAATGGGTTTACCAAAACAGTGGCCACAAAGCGGGTTCTAAATTTATGTCTAAAATATATGTTGTATACTGTAGCATTTGCATTGTCCTTTTTTCTAAAAAAAGAGATTTGCTCCAAACTCTGAAAAACAACCTCAGTCCATTAAATTTGTCCTTCACCAAGTTTTAGTTTGGGCATTGTACAGTACATTTTGATAGCCTTCAAGGCAGCTGGGAAATGAGGGCTTACAGCTGGCCAGAAGACGTTTTTGGGAGTAAGAAAACAGTCATTTTACCTGGAGATAGTAAGCACTTGAAATGAACTGTCAAAGAGTCGAGATATAAGCAAGACGTAAAGCCATAAGCTGGGACGTGGTAGCAAGCCTAAGCAACATGTAAGCCGGACTGGTGGGGAAGTGAAAAGATACTGATCTTGCCAGACATGGGTACCACACAGTGGGCTGTGGTGAGTGAAAAATAGATGAAGGTATCCAAGCCATTCTTGCTATACTGACAAAATGTTATTCACAAGTGATGTGCCATAACATGAAACCACTATTTATAATCCAGATTGAGTCCTTCCTTGTTAATGCATTACGTCTGCCTTAATGTTACATCTTCAGTGTAAGAGGAGAAAAAGGGGTTAAACCCACGCAATCCGCCAAATAAGATGTAGAGATGTTGATAGATTAATCACTCTTTTATTCCATAGGTCTACGCGTTTCAAGGTACAGAGACCTCTTCCTCAGGACCAGAAAATAAACATGGTCCTGAGGAAGAGGTCTCTGCACCTTGAAACGTGTAGACCTATGGAATAAAAGAGTGATTAATCTATCAACATCTCTACATCTTATTTGGCGGATTGCGCGGGTTTAACCCCTTTTTCTCCTCTTACACTGAAGACTTCTGCACGTGGGGCCGCGGCAGCCGTCATTATCCTATGCTATCTATGGTGGTTGTGACCCTTCACAACCATTTTGGGTGAGTGTATTAATTTACATTACTAACCTGTTATTTATTGGGTAAAACCCTATTAGCGTTTCTTTCTTCTAGCACTGTTAATGTTACATCTAAGTGTCTGTGGCCCTAGTGAGAAACATTTGAAGAGCGTCTTATGAACCACACAGCCAGAGGAACACATTTCACAGGTGCCTAGAGTCATAGAAGAACACCATGCTATCCTTAGAATTCTACAGAACAAATTTTCACAGCTTAGTGGAAACTGCTCTGACATAGAAATCCTGAAACTCTCAATGCACAGTTCTTCTCCCAATGTCACATACTTCTGACCAATAGAGATGAGCTGATATTTTGCGATTCAAATTCACTGATTTTTCCCCAAAAAAATCTCAGAACTGGAAAGCTTATAATTGAAAGAGGAGAAAGAAAATTGCTGACCATAATGGTTTACACTGTACAGGTAAGAGAGAAAGAGGGAGGAACCCACTGACCAGACTGCCACGACCCAAACAGCCCAAAGCAGGGTCCCATGTAATAACCACACCACACGTGTAACTTTAAACATAACTCTTTACTAGAGAGGTAGATCAAACCACAACACTCTCATCTTTTGTGGATGGGGTCAGTCACAGCACTCTCGTAATCAGGCAACCGGCCTGGTAAACCATTAGCAACAAAGCGGTGTGCTCCAACCGGACTCCCGGTGCATGAACATTCTTCATGTTTAACCTAGAAACCGCTGTGACTTAGTGAGGCACAATAAGAAAACATAAAGGCAAAGGGGTGGGAGGGTGGGAAATGAGCTCGCAAGGAGGAGAGGACCGGAACAGGAAAAGGCAGGGAATTTAAGGAGGCTGAAGTAGGAGGGAAAAAACGCATCATAGTGGAGGAGGAAGAGGGTATTACATGTGATGACATTAACCATTTATTATCTTAAACAGGGCACAGCAGTCAGGGGGCATGCAGGTGAAAGAACCTGACGTACCCCACATAAGAGCTTACACTCTACAGCTGAAAGACCCCTGCTGACCATAAGAGCTTGCATTCCATAGTAGACAGAGAGAAATTCCTGCTAATCATAAGAGCCTACACTCTATAGCAAAGAGTGAGACGACCCTGATGGCAATAAGAGCTTAAACTCTACAGGTGAGAGAGAGAACCCCACTAACCATAAGAGCTTACACTCTAAAGATGAGAGAGAGAGGACAATACTAACCATAAGAGTTACAATCTACAGAAGGGAGAGACTTTCCAAGTGACTCGTTTTCCATCTCCAAAGTCAAGTTCAAATTTGAATTTGAATTTGACTCTGAAGATGGAAAACGACTCCATTCTACAAACTGTATTCCACTGGAAAGTGAATTAGTTCAAAGAGTGGTGCACTCCAAGTTTGCAATATACTTTTGTATTGACTGAAGCAACAGAAGAATAGTGATTAACATGTCCCATGAATCAGCAATTGACAACTCTGTGAGCTAACGTGGATTATAATGAGAGATGTAGATTAATTCCTACATAATTTCCCTTCCTGTATTTTCCACTCCATGCTTTGGCTTAAACACGCCCTTAAATAACTGCCTCAAAATAGAAGTCAGTTTATATATCCGCTATGAACTACAGGACATAGGCCATGACCATGATCTGAGATAGACCAAAACAGTGTCCGTCCTTTCTGTTATTGTATAACGACAATTTAAATTTTATCCACACTTCCAAGTACAGTGGTTTTTGTATTATTATTGGCTTCAAATACATCATTAAAAATTGCTTCAAAATTGCACATATGAAAATACTCTCATGCAACTGCCTACAATGGGCGTGGACAACTGAACTAAGTAATAAGGAGTGGTGCCTACATATTCTGACCATTAGAGATAAGCGGATCTTTTGAGATTCAAATTAGCTGAATTTTCCCAAAATAATATGTATTGGGGGATCACTCATTCTCTGACATGAAGTCCTGGGATTTGTACAATCCAATTATTATTGTATTATTTAAAGGGAATCTGTCAGCAGGTTTTTGCTATATAATCTAAGGAAAGCATGTTGTAGGGGTTAAAAAACAAAAATCAACTATGCCTCTCTTATCTGGCTATATGCTGTTGTTTACGTAAACTAAAGGCTTTATCACCTAGTGATTATCATTGATGGACCTCAATGTCATGGACACAGCCGTCTAGCACACCCCTCTCTCAACTCTGCTGCTTTGTTAAATCTAAAAGCTTTGATTATATCAAACTAGAGATGAGCGACCTCGAGGTTTGTTGTTTGTACACAGACTTTACAAAAAAAACAGAGTTGAGTTTGGAGATTGGGTACTTTATGTATCCAAACCACTGCCACTAGCATTGTTGTGTTTGGCTACACTCAGTGCTTAGCCCAGTGGAATCAGCAGCGTGATCGGATGTAGTGTGCACTAAACCAAAAATAAAATGGAAAAAACTCTGCCCCCAAAAGTTATCTGTTTATGACTGGCTTCATGTAGGTGGAGACCCGAACTGCCCAATTAGTGACTTCCATTGGGGTTCAGGTCAAGTCCGGGACCCAAACCAAACTTTTTCAAAAGTTCGGTTGCACCTATGGAACCGAACTTCCATGGGTCCACTCAAATCTAGTCAGAACGGCCACAGCCAATAATCTAAGTGATACATCTTTGGATTCAGAGTTTCTTTGCTCTCAGATGAGCTAGCAAAAACCTGCTGAAAGATTCCATTTAATTATTTGATTAGGTCAATTTTAAGGGTAGGGCCATGCTGTAAATTTTTCGCCATTGTTTGAGCGGTTCCTCTCAAAAAAATGTCGGGAAAAGTGTTCACATAAAAGTCCTAGTAATTTGTATGGGAAAACGTTTCTCTTCATATCTTAAGGCATTTGAACATGTTATAAACACTTCAAGCTTTCACGACACCAAGCTTTAGAAACAGTAACGTACAATCTTCTGGTATTTTCTGCTAGGAAGCCTCTCAAACTCTCAATACCTTACAACAGAAGGCTGAAAGGCTAAAATGGTGCCCAGAAGGCATCTTTTTGAGAAATTTGCCACAATTTTTCTTTCAAAGTACACTAATGTTTTCTTCATTGTTTAACCCCATCTCAACATGGCGAGATTCTGTTTTTTAGTTTTTTGTTTTTTCATCCCCTTCTTCCAAGAGCCATAACTTTTTTTATTTTTTTGGGTCCACATAGATGTATGAGGGCTTGTTTTTGAGAGACTAGTGTAACTTTTGAATGACAACATTCATTTCCCCACATGGGTATTGGTGAATGAAAAAAAACACAATTTTGGTGTTTTCCATTTTCTTCTGTTTACGGAGTTTACAGATTGAATTAATCAATTTTATATTTTCATGGATCAAACTTTTCTGGACGCGGTGATACCACATATGTGTATTTTTTCAATATCTTTATTTTTAATGGGGGAAAGTGAGGTGATTTTAACTGTTATGTTTTTTTCTATTTTTTCATATTTTTTAAAACAGATTTTTTTAAACTTATTACTGTATTTGGTAATCCCATTGAAGGACTAAAACTTGCAATTGATCCCTTGTGCTCTATGTAGCAATATCATAGTGTTTCTGTATGTAGCAAGAATCACTTTTTTGAGTTTCGATGGCACTCTGTGATGGCAGGCACGAAGGCCTTCAACAAATCCCCAGCTGCCATAGCCACTCATCGACTCCCAGCAATCGCATCAAGAGGGCACCAATAGGTCTATGGAATGACCCATGCTGGTGTGCTGTTAACGCTCTGTCAGAGATTGACAGCAGCATTTAAAAAGTTGACAGTAACAGACAGAACTTAACTAAACCTGTGGCCATTGGAGTCAGATCCTGACTGTGACATACAGCCATTATCTACCAGGTATGGCGTGTTCTCAGCCCACGAGATTGCTTCATACAACTACTCCCGACAGATGTCGGTAAGGGGGTTAATCGATTTAAAAACAAATGTCCAGAAAACACTAATAAAACTTTGAAAAAAAACCCTGGTGGGAAAAATGTTGAAAAAAAAACTACTCAGCAGAATACGCTTCAGGAATCGCTCCTTTTCTTCTGAGAAGTAGTAGTAGTTCTGGCAGCTAAATAGGAAAGGGTTCTTTACAGTTAGAGCAGTCAGACTGTGGAATGCCCTACCACAAGAGGTAATAATCGCAGATACTATAACAGCTTTTAAAAAAGGGCTGGATGATTTCCTCAGTACACAAAACATTGTGGGTTATAAATGATTTAGTGATAAAATGTATAATTGGTAGAAGAAAGCTGAACTAGAGGGACCTAGGTCTTTTTTCAACCTATGTATCTATGTAAGGCTATGTGCCCATGTTGCGTCAAGGTAGTTGCTGTTCAAAAAGCATCCTCTGGCAGAAAGGACAATGCTTTTGGCTTTAAAAATGCATGTAAAAAGTAAAGAAAGTAGCCTATGCGCACCTTACTGTTTTCATGAGTTTTTAGTGCTTTTCCGGTGCTTTTAGAAACGCTGCAGATTTGTATTTAATTGAATGGATGGGAAACGCAGCCAAAATGGCAAAAACAATTGACATGTTGCTTCTTTAAACGCAGAGTTTTTGCCCAAAAATATGCAAATTTCACGCAGCGTTTAGAACAGCATGGTGTGTACAAGAAATCCCTATTTCTCATAGACTTTGCTGGAAAATCAAAACGCATGCATTTTGGCATTAAAAAGGTGCAGTTGAAAACGCTGCTAAAAAGCATGAAAAAACGCAACGTAGGCACATAGCCTTAATATGAAAGTAGATAATTTAAAATTAAATAACTATGGGAACTAAGGATTCAGGGTGAAAAAAGTGTAAAAGGAAAACAAATGATAGTTCACCATGATTTTAAGGTGCCAGAAAACGAATAAATTAAAACAAAATTCACTATAAGTTTTTGCAAACATGTTTTTTCAGGAATTTTGGTTTACTGAACTCCTTGAAAACAAATTTAAAGAAGTATTTTTTTCTCCAAGTTAAAATCGCAATATGTGGTAGGTGTAATAATAATAATAATAATAATAATAATAATATTAGTAATTAGATTAACTATGTCTCTTCCCTCATGTGCAGGGCATTGCAGTAGCTTAGGTGTGCATGGTTATGACCACACATATGATGACAGTTAGCTGCTATTGGTCCATAACAAGGGATTCCTAAAGCCTGCTTTACACCTTACAATTAGGTGTGCGATCTCGTATGCGATGTGACACGCCCAGGTCGCATATGCGATTGAATGAGATTGCACGTAGGTCGATCATTTGCTGTCACACGTGCGTTAGTAGTCTATGTTAAATTGATCAATTTTGTGTGCGATCCTTTATATCATGTGTTCTGTGACGTATGCATCGGGCACCCTTTTTTTTTTTTATTTATTGACTTGCCAAGCGTGTGTAATGTGTAGGGATGCGTTTTGACTATGTCATCTGCCATTCAGCTCTGCTACATGGCCGCTGACAGCAGCCACAGACAGCCATGTAGCAGCGGTGAATGGTAGTTCACAGCAGACACAGACAGAGCCGCACTGTCAGAATGAACTCGGGTGAACTTCACCCGACTTCATGGTCATGCTGCGGCTCTGTCTGTGCCGCGTCCTGATTAGCAGTCACCTGTGAAGGACTCACCGGTGACCGCTAAACTCCTGAGTAAGTGAATTGAGCAGCCCTCTCTCATACTCACCGATCCCCGATCCCCGGCTCTGCACGGCATTCACACTGCTCCGGCGGCTTTTACTGTTTTGAAAAAGCCGGCCGCCCATTAAACAATCTCGTATTCCCTGCTTTCCCCGCCCACCGGCGCCTATGATTGGTTACAGTGAGACACGCCCCCACGCTGAGTGACAGGTGTCACACTGCACCCAATCACAGCAGCCGGTGGGCGTGTCTATACTGTGCAGTGAAATAAATAATTAAATAATTAAAAAAAACGGCGTGCGGTCCCCCCCCAATTTTAATACCAGCCAGATAAAGCCATACGGCTGAAGGCTGGTATTCTCAGGATGGGGAGCTCCACGTTATGGGGAGTCCCCCAGCCTAACAATATCAGTCAGCAGCCGCCCAGAATTGCCGCATACATTATATGCGACAGTTCTGGGACTGTACCCGGCTCTTCCCAATTTGCCCTGGTGCGTTGGCAAATCGGGGTAATAAGGAGTTATTGGCAGCCCATAGCTGCCAATAAATCCTAGATTAATCATGTCAGGCGTCTATGAGACACCTTCCATGATTAATCTGTAAATTACAGTAAATAAACACACACACCCGAAAAAATCCTTTATTAGAAATAAAAACACAAACATATACCCTGGTTCACCACTTTAATCAGCCCCAAAAAGCCCTCCATGTCCGGCGTAATCAAGGATGATGCAGCGTCGCTTCCAGCGCTGCTGCATGGAGGTGACCGGAGCTGCAGCAGACACCGCCGCTCCTGTCACCTCCACACAGCAAATGAAGACAGCCGCGCGATCAGCTGAGCTGTCACTGAGGTTACCCGCGGCCACCGCTGCATCCACCGCTGGATCCAGTGACAGCGGGTAACCTCAGTGACAGCAGTTGATCGCGCGGCTGTCTTCATTTGCTGTGTGGAGGTGACCGGAGCGGCTGTGTCTGCTGCAGCTCCGGTCACCTCCATGCAGCAGCGCTGGAAGCGACGCTGCATCATCCTGGATTATGCCGGACATGGAGGGCTTTTTGGGGCTGATTAAAGTGGTGAACCAGGGTATATGTTTGTGTTTTTATTTCTAATAAAGGATTTTTTCGGGTGTGTGTGTTTATTTACTGTAATTTACAGATTAATAATGGAGGGTGTCTCATAGATGCCTGACATGATTAATCTAGGATTTATTGGCAGCTATGGGCTGCCAATAACTCCTTATTACCTCGATTTGCCAACGCACCAGGGCAAATCGGGAAGAGCCGGGTACAGTCCCAGAACTGTTGCATATAATGTATGCGGCAATTCTGGGCGGCTGCTGACTGATATTGTTAGGCTGGGGGGCTCCCCATAACATGGAGCTCCCCATCCTGAGAATACCAGCCTTCAGCCATATGGCTTTATCTGGCTGGTATTAAAATTGGGGGGGACCGCACGCCGTTTTTTTTAATTATTTAATTATTTATTTCACTGCACAGTATAGACACGCCCACTGGCTGCTGTGATTGGGTGCAGTGTGACACCTGTCACTCAGCGTGGGGGCGTGTCTCACTGTAACCAATCATAGGCGCCGGTGGGCGGGGAAAGCAGGGAATACGAGATTGTTTAATGGACGGCCGGCTTTTTCAAAACAGTAAAAGCCGCCGGAGCAGTGTGAATGCCGTGCAGAGCCGGGCCGGGGATCGGGGATCGGTGAGTATGAGAGAGGGGGTAAGAGGGATAGACTGACATGGACAGAGAGAGAGGGACAGAGATAGTGACGGACTGACAGAGATTAGTGAATGACAGACATCGTGAGGCGCTTCAGAACGCAGCTTTTCAGCTGCGCTCTGAAGCAGACCTTTTTTAAGCTGCGGTGCAGAGCGCACACCTGCGCACATAGCCTCAGACATCCAAATCGTATGAGGGATGTCACACGTTTCAATTGACTAAGTTCATACAACAAAACGTCCAATGTATGAGGAATAAATGACGTGTATGCGATCACCGTATTTTCGTTCAATCTTGATTGCACGTAGGTTTCACACGCAAATACGTCACGAACGATGCCGGATGTGCGTCACTTACAACTTGACCCCGACGACGGATTGAAAGATCTATTGAAGCGTGTAAAGCAGGCTTAAGCTACTGCAATGCCCTGCATATGAAGTAAGTGACATAGCTAATCAGGAGAACTATACTACATGTCTATACATTTCTAATTGGTTGTATATGTTGGGATAGGATCTTGGAGATGGGAATACCTCTTTAACTTTCTACATCTTTGTGCCTTTTTGGAAAGACCACACAGTTGCTATATATAGAAAAAGTAATCCCCTTATACCCAATTGCAACCAATTAGAATATAAGTGTAAATTTCAAAGTTCAACTTGGAAAATGAAAACAAGCATTTTATCATTTGCCGGGGGCAAAATCACTTATTACTGTGATAATCTTTACGGATGATTTACCAAGTCTCTAATGTAATGTACTTCTTCTCTTTTTCCAGCTGCCCTTTATGAAGAATTCATCAGCATTACTATAAATGTTAGTCTATTAATGTTTGTACTCAAGAATTGTATTTTTGTTTTATATATATATATATTTTGTACATGCGGTTTTGAGTTGCATTTTTTTCGTTAACCCTTTACCACCAATCTAGACTTTCCCGACAATGCTCTCTTTTTCAAATCTGACCTGTTTCTGTATTTGGAATTAACTATGAAATGCTTCCTCTGATCCTGTTGATTTTGAGATAGTTTTTTGTTATTGGTAAATTTAGGTTGATTATGTTTTGTGTTTATGAAAATAAATAAAATTTGCAAAAACTCTAGAAAAATGATCAATTTTCTTAAATTTGCATTAAAGTTTACATTCTCAATACAAAAAATAGTTAATAAATAACATTTGGCATAATTCTACTTTACATCAGCATAATTATTTAAGCATCGTGTTATATTACTAAAACGTTAGAATGTTTTGCAGTAGAGATTAGGGATGAGCAGACCTGTGAAAATTCGGGTTTGGTAGGTTCAGCCATACTTTAGAAAGTTTTGTTCTGGACCCGTACTTGACCTGAATCTCATTGGGGGATTGGGCCCACATGCAGTCAGCCATAAACAGAACACTTCCGGGGAGGGAGAGCGAACCTTTTCCTTTTTTTGTTATTTGGAACTCACTACATCCGATAACATTAATTTTACCCACAGTGCGAGCCACTCAAACACTGCAAGCGGCTCGCACTCGACCGAGCACCAAGCATCCCCGAGCACAGCGATGCTCGATCAAGTGATCAAGTGAACTCAAACTCTGATTTTATCTTGTAAACTGTTTGTTCAGTACTAACACCCAACTTTAAAGTTCGGGTTCTCTCATTTCAGGATTACATTGTGCACAGAATGTCTCATTCACACAGTCCCTAAAGCATAAGAACAGCAGAAAAAAAGTTACCCCATTTCAAAAATGAAATCCCTCAAGGAATTAGTGGCTGCTGTTGAGCACTGCATTTTGGGTTCCACTGGATTGGTGTTTGGGGTCATATCCAATCAAGCTCTAACATGGCTTTAATGAAACAAAAGCTATAGCTATAGCTTTCAGTATATGGCGAGAGCTATGCCCCTATTAAAAATGTTAATTAGTTTGCCTTTATTGGACTCCCACCATTGAAAAAATATATAAATGAGCCACTGTGCCTCTAAAGACCCTTTCAAGTCCCACTACCCTTCATTGATTATAAAGTTAATTTACACAATAATAAAAACAATAGTTCACTCACCTCCTGACACTCTTGAGCATCTCCACTACCAGCATTGACGCCTTTCAACCATGCTTCCAACCATGTTGTGGCATGACCTGCATTGACATGCTCAGAAACCATCTAATGTGGCTGAATTACAACAATTCTGCAAAGATGAGTAGGCCAAAATTCCTCAAGAGCGTTGTAAAAGTCTCATTGCCAGTTATCGCAAACACTTGATTGCAGTTGTTGCTGATAAGGGTGACCCAACCAGTTATAGGTTTAGAGGGCAAATACTTTTTCACAATGGGTCCTGGAGGTTTGGATCTCTTCTTACCTTAATAATAAAGCTCTTCATAGGTAGATATATTATAGGTGCACTAATGCTGCAGAAATTCTGCATCATCAAAAACTCACCAAAAGTGCTGTATGGGAACGTAGTCTTAGAAAGTCTAATGTGCCCTGTAAAAAAATACGATAGAGATGAAGAATTAAAAAGAGCAAGTGCCTTTTGGATACAGATTTTTATATTTTATATTTTGCTCTTGGTATCTGAGCCCTAAAAACTTTCAGCCTTTAAAGGGTCAATGTTGGACGATACTGTTAAATGTTTGATATCATGTAATAAAATACATCCATTATTGATACAATGCCATACATCATTTGCTGATACAAATATACAGATATTACATGAAATACAGGTTCTCAGGAGCAGAAATGTCCAAACCTCTTCATATTATTGATTATCTGTCATTGGAGCTTTGGCCTCTAAACCCAGCTCTGGGATATAAATTTACACAGTCTTTCCTATCTTAAGAGCTTAGACCATGGGATTCTTGATATGATATCTATGAATGTCGGATTGCAATTCTTGTTTCTTGTGTGAAACATATTGAAGTGTCTGCATGCTACTACAGTGTATGGGAATCAGATTAGTAAGTTATTTCAGTTACCATTGGAGACCAAAGCTGATGTTTCAGTATATATTAAAGGCCCCGTTACACGCAACGACGTATCTAACAATATATTGCCGGGGTCACGGATTCCGTGACGCACATCCAGCATCGCTAGCGACGTCGTTGCGTGTGACACCAACGATCGGCCGTTAACGATGGAAAATACTCACCAAATTGTCCATAGTTGACACGTTGTTCATTTTCAAAAAATCGTTTATTGTTGAGGACGCAGGTTGTTCGTCGTTCCCGAGGCAGCACACATCGCTACGTGTGACACCTCGGGAACGACGAACTACAGCTTACCTTCGGCCACAATGAGGAAGGAAGGAGGTGGGCGGGATGTTACAGCCGCTCATCTCCGCCCCTCCGCTTCTATTGGGCGGCCGCTTGGTAACGCCGCTGTGACACCGTACGAACCGCCCCCTTAGAAAGGAGGCGGTTCGCCGGCTACAGCGACGTCGCTAGGCAGGTAAGGCCATGAGATGGCTCCTAATGATGTTGTGCGCCATGGGCAGCGATTTGCCCATGACGCACAACCGACGGGGGCGGGTGTTGCTGCATGTAAAGCCCCCTTAACATTAACCTGTTCTTGACCATATGATGTAAATTTACATCATATGGACACAGAAGGTGTATAAAGCAGGCTCAGAAACAGAGCCTGTGCCATGACCAGCCAATGATGGCTGTGCCACGCAGTCATCATCTGCCTATATCAGCAGTGACTTGAGCTTGTTCTAATCTCTTATGTTTAACCATTTAAATGCCAGTGTCAATTTCTAGGATGTTGGTGCACTTGTGCACTAAACAGACATAATCTCCCTGGGTTTGGGTGGGAGCTGGGGAGCAATCGGTCATCATGGCTGCTGAGTAGGGATGAGTCAACTGCTCGGTGCTCTGTAAATGTAATGAGCATTTTGATGCTTGGGTGCTTCGTACTTGTGTATAGAGTATAATGGAAGACAACGGGGAACTCGAGCATTTTGCCCAAAGATTTTCCAGAAAAATGCTTGAGTTCCCCCTTGGTTTCCATTGCACTCAGTAAACGAGTACTGAGCACCTTAGCATCAAAATGCTCCTTACGCTTACTGAGCAGTTTGCTCATCTTTATTGCTGGAGGCTTGACCCATGGCTGCCATGTTAGCCCTTCTATTAACCCCAGGAGCTCTGGACCTATTAGGAGAACGCCTATTTAATGTTATATTAGCAATCAAAGGATCGCAGGTTCAGTCCACTAAATAAATATTTTGAGTTATTGGTGCACGGCATAGATAACTCCCAAACAAAGTTCAAACAAGAATGATTCAGCACACCTTGCACTAAAATCTTCTATGTTTTACTTCATAGTAAAGTTCCAATTATCCACATTGTAGAAGTTAGATGCATTTAGTTGCACTAAGTGAATGACAACAGCTGAAAGGAAATGTGTTTCTGACCTACTCCATCCCACCTGAACACACTAAATGTATCGCATCCAGCTCTGCTGCATGGAGGTGACAGGAGCTGCAGAATACACAGCCGCTCCTGTCACCTCCACGCAGCAACTGAGGTGAGTAGCGCGATCAGCTGAGCTGTCACTAAGGTTATCCGCGGCCACCACTGGATCCAGCGGTGGCCGTGAGTTACCTGACTGACAGCAGCTGATCGCGCTACTCACCTCAGTTGCTGTGTGAAGCTGACAGGAGCGGCGGTGTCTGCAGCTCCTGTCACCTCCATGCAGCAGAGCTGGATGCGACGCTGAAGGTCCGTGGATTACGCCGGACATGGAGGGCTTTTTGGGGCTTATTAAATTGGTTACGAGGGAATTGGTTTGTGTTTTTTTATTTCTAATAAATGATTTTTTCAGGTGTGTGTGTGTTTATTTACTGTAATTTACAGATTAATCATGGAAGGAATCTCGGGGAGACGCCTGACATAATTAATCTAGGACTTATTGGCAGCTATGGGCTGCCAATAACTCCTTATTACCCCGATTTGCCAGCGCACCAGGGCAAATCGGGAAGAGCCGGGTACAGTCCCAGAACTGTCGCATCTAATGTATGCGGCAATTCTGGGCGGCTGCTGACTGATATTGTTAGGCTGGGGGGCTCCCCATAACGTGGAGCTCCCCATCCTGAGAATACCAGCCTTCAGTCGTATGGCTTTATCTGGCTGGTATTAAAATTGGGGGGACCGCACGCCGTTTTTTTTAATTATTTATTTATTTTTTTTTTTTACAGTTTTACCTGCGGCAGACTATTGTGAACAATCAGCTGATCGCTCCCAGAAGCCAGCCGCCGGGTGATCAGCTGATCGCTCCCTGCAGCAGGCCGCTGGGTGATCAGCTGATCGCTCCTAGTGCCGGGTGATCAGCTGATCGCTCGGCCGCCGAGAATCTGTGCGGGGGGAGGAGTGCGGAGTGGGTGGAGCCGAGCGGGGCCATGGCGCTGAGGACAGGTGAGTGTGTGTGTGCATGTATGTGTGTATATATATATATATATATATATATATATATATACATGCGGAGTGGAGTGCGGGAGGGTGCGGAGCCGAGTGGGGAAGAGTCGGGCTCCCTGCACATGTGGCCAGGGTAAATATCGGGTAAAGCACTTTCCTTGGTTACCCGATATTTATCTTGGTTACGGGTCCAGGGAGCCAGAGAGAGCATGCGCAGTGAAATCCTAAGGATTCCGCTGCTCAAAAAAACGTCACTGCACAGTGTACACACGCCCACCGGCTGCTGTGATTGGGTGCAGTGAGACACCTGTCACTCAGCGTGGGGGCGTGTCTCACTGCAACCAATCATAGGCGCCTGTGGGCGGGGAAAGCAGGGAATACGAGATGGCTGTGTGCAGAGCACAGCACGCCCGCCGGTATAAAGGCTCGGTCACGCTGTGCGGGCCGGCCAATCACTGCAATTCCAGAACTAACAGGGCTGTGGCATTGCAGTGGTCTGCCAGCCAATCCCTGCATGAGGGCTGGCTCTCAAAAGAGCGCCAACATGCAAGGATGAAGACCACAAGTACAGCACGAGTATCGCGAAATTACTCGGTCCCCGCCGAGTAGCCCGAGTACAGTGATACTCGTGCGAGTACCGAGTAGTGACTCGCTCATCACTAGTATTCAACTGAAGGTACTAACGTAGGGAACCTTCAAGAATAGTATTCTAAGGGAACAAAATTCAATTTTTGTGGTGTCTTTTCTGGTGTTTCTAGATGATTTGCCAGAAATGAATAGATTAAACAAAATTCAAACCATTATATTTTTTTCTCATGTAATTTATTTTACTTTGCTTATCTTAGGGGCAAAATGCAACAGTTGATGGGTAGATATTGTGTTAATCTCTATACTAAAATCAACAAAAGTCTGTTAAAACTGAAACCCAACATGAAAACAACATTATATCTTAAATTGAGATGGCTGAATATTAGACAAGTCAAATAATTTGGGCAACCATCAATACTAGCCTTTTTGGGATGTTGTAAAAACCAGAAACACCATTATCTTAGACCAAATGTACATTTATCTGCCAGTTTTCATATGGGGATCCCATTCTATCCCACTAGGGGTATCTTGTATAGTGATTTTCGCATCACTATATTTTGTTTTGTAGCTCACAATATATTCATGGGATGTTATTATTGGTGTACAAACAAGTTTACAAATGAGCTGTTGGCCACCACCTTTATGCGTAGTAGTATTATTATTATTATTTTATTTTTGTTTGTTTTTTTTAGATCTCGATGACCAATTATTGATTAATAAATAAACTTTTAATTTTGTAATTTGTTATTTTGTGCACATTTATTTTTTTTTCCTTTTGGAGGAGATAATTATTGCATGACGCAACAATTTTTTAGAGAATATTAAAATATTTTTGCTGACTACAGCTTTAGAAGCACTCTGATCTATGTAAGAGCTGCTAATAAAAATGAAAGGACGTTTTAATCTAGGCTTTTCCTTATGTTGCTTTATATATACTTTTTCTTTTACATGTATTGTAGCAATGAATCTGTAAAGATGGTTGCAGGTTTGTGCATCGCCTTTAAATGTTACTGCCTATACCATTTCAAAACCAATCTTTCACACCATACGCATTACTCTGAAGTACATGATGCTACAACCCCTGTGTAATGGTGTTCTTATCGTTTATTAAAAAAAATCTTGCTGAAAAAGCATTGAGCCTAAAGTGATAAGCGCTAAAAGTCCGGAGGCCCTATCTTCTCGGAGTGATAATATCATTTTTCATGCTCTCATTTTACAGAGATTACTATTTTACTCCTGTAAGGGAAACATCAGCTCTGAAATAGGAACAGTTCACATGGGGAAAACATTGAATAGCAAGTTACATCTGATACACAATTAAACAGCAATAACCCAAAGAGATTGCGTACAACAGACATGGAAAGTATTATGTTTGGTATTCAGATTTTTCTTATTTTTTTTAAATAATGGAACACATAATTTCTAATTATAAATTATTATAATATATTTCTATTTATATAATAATATAATATAATAAAAGAATTCCTAGAAGGAATCTCCTGATTTATCATATTGGCTCTGACATGTCATACGATCGACAGATGGTGCCAACATCAATTTTATCTAATTAGGATGTTCTCCGAAGCCTGGACATAGGTGTATCAGTGAATATAATATTTGAAGGACATATGACCTTTTTACTGTACTTTCTGTGTAGGTATGTAACAAAGGTCTTCTGGGAATTTTAATTCCCTTGACTCAAAAAATGTAATCCCATGATTCCCTACCTGAAAGGACTGCAGAGTTCTTTACAGTGACCACTAGAGATGAGTGGACCCATGTATGTTCGGGTTTGCCGTATTCGGACAGACTTTAGTTAAAGGTTTGTTTCGTGACTAAGACTTGACCTGAACTTGTTCATGGACCCCAAACCTCATATAAGTAAATGAGGACCTGAACCAAGAGACTTCAGTCAAGTAACGAGAGTAATGGAAGTCAGTGATTGGGCATTTCGACACTCCACCCACATACAACTAACCATAAAGAGAGCATTTCCAGGGGAGGAATAGTGGGGCTTTAATTTTGGACACACAGCATCCAAAAACATTTGTTTTTACACCTAGTAAGAGCCATTCAGAGACTGCAAGTGGCTCTTACTGGGCTGAGCACAGGGTGTATCTGAGAACCCTGGTGCTCAATCGAGTGGTTAGCATACAAACAGCACCCGAACTTGATCACATACTTTTTTTGGAGCACCTATGCATTCTATTGAAACCATACTTGGTCTGTGTGTGCACTCAGGCATTAGCTGTGTGCTCCTGTCGCCAAAACAAAGCTCTTCTTGGGTTGTTTTTTTTTTTCAACGCAGCCTATAATAGACAAATATATGGTAACCCCTTAGCCACTGTGCAGATAGATGCTTGTAGAAGGATAAGGCACAGCCAATATAGTGGAGGTATATTGAGGTGCACTTGTTGGTTTCCAAACCGTAAGTCAATCAAATAGGTACAAGGCACTCTCAAGGGTTAATTTTCATAAATTTATTCCAAAAGTCTAAAACATGTGACGTTTCAGCCACTAGGTGGCCTTCATCAGACAACTGGTATCATAAACAGCAGCATAGCGGTGAACACCGCTGCCTTGACACTCCAATTTTGGCCAGTTTATGATACCAGTTGTCTGATGAAGGCCACCTAGTGGCTGAAACGTCACATGTTTTAGACTTTTGGAATAAATTTATGAAAATTAACCCTTGAGAGTGCCTTGTACCTATTTGACTGTGCAGATAGAGTACTTAGTGTTCAAGCCCCGTTCTTGAAATCTGAAGTGCCACTTTATATGCTAATAATGTTTGATTGCTTCTCCATATCCCAGTGATTCTTCTGACAGTTTTTTTTTCATAACACGTGTTACTAGATCTATTTTGATGAAGGAGTGAATACACCTTTATCACTTTTTTATAATTGATTGGCCTTTTAATTGCAAAAAAATCAGTGGGCTAATGAGTCCCAAGAACCTCACAATCATTAAAAAAAATAGTAAAACCTCGAAAAGTGCGCAGCCGTAGCTCACACATAGAGATGAGAGAACCTTCATTCTCGAGGCTATGGTGAGAAAAATCCCTCTGGTGAGTATCGCGCTGTGCTGGTGTCTGAGTGATGTGCAGCATTGTGCGAGCTGTGGGATGTGTGTGATCGGCTCAAATTTGACTTACATTCTGCATTCTAAGATGTTTTGTTCATGGTAAAATTGAAAGCAAAACACTTTGAGAGGCGAGTGGTCTGTGCTTTTATTTTTTACATCTCTCCATGAACAAAACATACTAAGAATGCAGAATGTAAGTCAAATTTGAGCCGATCACACACTTCCTGCAGCTCGCACAAACTCAGACACGAGCACAGAGCGATACTCACCCAGGGTTTTTCACGTCATTTCCGAACCCGAACACCTAGCCTCTAGAATGAAGGTTCACTCATCTCTACTCATACACAAACCTGGATACAGATTCAATAGAAAACATAGGCGCTTCTGTCACCTCAGATCCGCTACTCGTTCTACTACTGCCAAGTGAAACAGTTGTCATCTGGCAGTAGATCTGTTCCAGTGTGCCAGAAGTAGCTTGGATACTGAGTTAGATAATGTATCATGTATTGTAAGTGCATACACTGAAGAATGATAAATGTGCGTTGGACTTTGCTGCCATCTACTGGCTGATATGTAGCGCCCCTGAGCCACTCAGGGCACTACTAGGAACTGCATCCTCACCAGGATGCAGGGCCTAACCCCAGGCACCTGGAACACCAGTGCCAGCAACACCTAGACACACCAAAATCCTAGTTACCACTCCACACCAGGGGTAATTGGCTAGTCGGACACAAGGAGATGGCCACCTAGAACCAGACCAGGGGGACTAGACAACCTGGTGGGAGGGGACAGCAGTCAGTCTACAGAAGTCAGTTGAGTAGTTAGTTAAGGTGGAAAGACATGCTTAGAGCTGGGTCGTGTAACAGTGACCCCAGGGGCACAGGAGAGTGGTCACCTGGGCAGGTACACCCGAGTACTGCTGGAACGAGAGCCCCGATGGGGCACAGGGCCCTAGGTCAGGCGACAGTTTCATATGGCCTGGCAAATACCTGCACAGTGAGGGGACCTGCACGGACTTCACTGACCCACAGATCCGGGGGCACTAGCAGTAAAGCAAGGATCAGGGTTTGGGACACAGACCATCCCTACAGGGTCCACACTGCCCACCGTACGGACAAGGAGACTGTCATAAACAGGGACAGTCTGGCCCCAAACGCCACACTACGGGGACCCAACCACACTGAGGGTGTCGGGGAAAGAACAACCAAGTCATCAACTGGCACTGGAAATACAGTGACCTGAACCAGCCGTTCAAGGGTCAAGAGTAAGTAGAGACTGTTAACTACAACCCACAGTGTGGCCTCCCTTATTACTCCGTCATACATCTCCCAGGCTTAGCCCTAACTACGGAGGGTCTACCACCACAGCTGTCATTACCACCAGCCCTGGGGGTTACCTCAACTCAGCAGCAGCGGTCCCACAATCTTAACCGCAACCCGCAGGTGGCATCACACAAATGATTTTAATCTCCCCTGTAAATACTCCCCATTAAAAAAAGCACCCAGGGCACGGGACAGGGCAACGGCCACCGAAGTGCCATTCCCCAGTTATACACTGCCTGGGACCGAGTACCCCATTCCCTGGGCGACACAGCTTTTTCCTGGCGTCACGAACAGGATATGGACTAGGCCCGTTAACCCGGGTGACATGCGCCTTATGGACTGTTTTGTGCAAAAACTACCGCCATCTTTATTTTTGTGAAAAATGGGCTGCGCCATCACTGTGCCAAAATCGTGCAAACAGAAATCCCGCCACTAGTCCTGTAACCACGGGCGGAAGCCAGCAGTAACCTAACCTGGAAGCTCCCAGAGTGCCCCAGTCCCCATGAGAGTGGTGGAAATAACCAAGGGGGAACGAAAATATGCAGGCACTGGATGACGGAGCCACGCAAGGTAACGAGAACGCAGCAGGACCTGCTCCGGTGGCACGGGCAGCAGTACCCGTGGCTGAAGCGGTTGTTCTAATTATGCCGAACACCTTACCTTATGTTCCAGGCACAGCCTGGCTGCCTCAGTATGATGGCAAACCAGACGCTTTGTCCGGATTTAGAAAGAAAAAGTTGCATATAATGTTTGAAAAGTTGATATAAAAATGGACCACTGGTCATTGCACTGGGAATGATCCGAACTCTCGCAGTGTAAATAAGTTGCACCAAGTTTGCCTCCTAGAATAAACTTCGCCATCAGGACATTGACACCACCACCAAGGAGAGGAAGATTGGAGGAAAGGTCGGGGATAATGTGGCGCCCCTGACCTGGTCAGGCACCACTGAGTACTGCAACCATGCTGGGTGAGTACAAACAGGTAATCCCAAAGGCTGAATAGGGTGTGTACGCACAGGCACATAGTGACCAAGTCTCACACACACATCTTAGAGGGGACCTCTGGGCAGACACAGGAGGGGGTGTGGTCTCCACATCTCAGCTAGTGGTGGGTGGAGAAGCTGGTTGCTATGTTGCAGTGGCAGGCACAGAGGGGAGGCAGTAGTGAACCAGTCTGAAGTGAGGAAGTGCAGTGTGCAGTCGCAGAAGGAGGACGTGCGCGGGGTCACTAGTCAGACCCTGCACATGTGGTGGCTGTCGGCGGGGGAGTTCGATTGCCACACAGTCAGCCTGAAAGACACCTCAGGAAGGAGCGAAGTGATTGAGTACGGGGAATCCTGGTAGACCAAGATCGCACGGGGAAACAGGTCCCTAGAGCAGAAACCCAGTGAATCGGTCTGCTAAACCTGCTGGTGAGGGTGCTGGATGTGCCTCACCAACCAACACAGAGTCTGCAGCATCAGCAGCAACGAGGGGGCCCATAAGTGAGATAGGGCAAGATGCCATCTTTACTTGGTCCACGCTGCTAGCAAACGGTCCAGAAAGGGGAGAGCAGATGCGACTTCCCTGGATGATCTCCGTAACACTTCAAGTCAGGGGTCATCCCAAACAAGAAGGGCTAGGAAGGCGAGTTGACAGTCACCCCTGGTCCAGCCTGAAGGATACCTGGTTCTCCCTGCAGTCTATCTCAGCATCGCCCGGGTTACCTCACAGTGAACAACTGAACGTGAGTAAAAACCCTGAAAGACATTTCTGGACTGTGTGTGAGTTCTTCTGCGACCTGTGGTACTATGCACATACACCCGAGCCCCTGGGGCTAGCCTCACTCTCGGGAGGTCATAACACAAAACTGCAGACACCATCAGCCCCAGACGCTCGTTAAACTGCAGTAGCGGTCCCCCAATTATCCTGACCGCAAAACCGAGAGTGGCGTCACGACTTCTATACAAGCGAACCTGGCTTACCTGTTGCCAGAAGATTCCCAACACGTGAAGACCCTGTGGCGTCCCTGGAGGTGGAGAGAAGTCCCTGAAGTCCCTGAGGCGACCGCTACAGGTGAGGGGCTTCACATCAGAGCTGGCCAGACCTGGTCACCATAGGGACCGGTGACCTGTAGTCTAGAGAAGAAGGAAGCTCTACTGTTCCCAGGATCTGTATTCCAGTCCATGCTCAGAGGACATCATTCTCTATATGGTCACCTTTCACAATTGAGTGAATCTTCTTTCAGGAGAGATAAAGCTGAACATGTGCTCTCTAGAATAACTGGTCTCTTTATGCGCCTCCGGTGGAAACCAGTGCGACTTGACTTCCATAATGCAAACTTTGTCTGCCTTACCCAATGCAATAGGGAACGATAGCACCTAAAACTGCTGGCAGTGGAACTACATGTCAAAGCAACTCTGTAGCATCTGGCACCACATCCATGCTTCACCACACACAGCTCTTGGGGGGTTGGATTGAGCGATTGTTGTAGGGGTCATAGAACCCAGTTCACCACCAATTTGCTTGCAATTAAAAGAGCAAGCAAATATAAAGTTATAAAGGTTTAGTTACTCTTTAATTTATGATATAGCTAGTTATCATCTTAGTGTGAGAACTAAGAAGATAGATGCATTCTAATTTAAGACTATTAAATTATTCATACTTTGTAATGCTTGAAATATTTGAAATAATTTTCACGTAACAGAAACAGAAATATACTGTACCCTCTAGGCAGTGATATAAAGTATTATACAAAATAACATGATAGGAATTTGTCAGAAATATGAGAAAAGTTTTAGTCCAGCTGGAAAATGCTTTTTTTTTAAATAAGAAAAGGATGTTGAAAACTGTGTTGTAGACAAATATCTGTTAACACATTAATGACAGAGTGAGTTTAGGAATTCATGACCAAGCCCCATTCTTCAAACATGTACTAAGGAGTTTGGGTGCACAGCAATAATATATAAACTTATAGTATTAATGGGGTGCTGTCACAAGCAGTATTAACAACATCTGAAGGGGAAGAGAAAAAGTACTGCATAACCGGGAAGCACACCCAACTATCATATAAATAAATAGAATTTTATTGAATTGCATAAACAATTAAAACTTACTTAAAAACATATACCCACACCTGGGTCTCTCCATAAATTACAGCAGTATTATAAATGGAATGTTCGCTGTGGTCAATAAGCATGCAAAATCACCATAGTTTACAACATTCCATACAATCCACTATAAATAGAGTAAGAGCAATCAGCATATCTGTTGGAGCCAGCCACAACCCATAACCTCCTAAGGTAAAAGGATCTCAAGCATAGAAGGAGGTTGAAAATACAAAGTGGCCCCAACCAAACATACAGACCAGTAGTAACCTGTCTACATGTATCAGCTGCAAGCTGTAGAGACCCTGGGATACGCCCCACGCGTATCGCCAGTAGGCTTCATCATGGACTTTTTGTCCCGGAAACCAGATAGTGGCATTTCAAGTTAGATTTTTAGTCTAGCTGCCCAGGCATGGATGTTTATAACCTAGATAGTGGCATTTTAGTTAGGGACCCGGAATATTGAGATTTACCTTGCCGTTTGGTTTCCGGGTTTACATGCATTGGCCAATTCATAAACTAAAAATCTCATTTTTTCATATAGCAGTAATGCAGTACCAGAGTTCTCTTATACATTGATGGCATTTAGTGTGCGGCTGTATCCATTTTGTATTTGCTAGGTTTTTTAAGCTGGCACCTATACACACTTGTAGGATGTGCAGGTCAGTCTTTTGAAATATTTGCAGTGAGTTTTTTTCTGACTGAGCACTCCGCCCTATAAACCAGGCTGTGTTCACAATCCTTATACCAGGAGTCCTAGCTGCCCAGACATGGAGGTTAGTCCAGATAGTGGCATTTCAAGTTAGATTTTTAGTCTAGCTGCCCAGGCATGGATGTTTTTAACCTAGATAGTGGCATTTTAGTTAGGGACCCGGAATATTGAGATTTACCTTGCCGTTTGGTTTCCGGGCTTACATGCATTGGCCAATTCATAAACTAAAAATCTCATTTTTTCATATAGCAGTAATGCAGTACCAGAGTTCCCTTATACATTGATGGCATTTAGTGTGCGGCTGAATGTAGGGCATGGCTGCAGGGAATGTGGGAGCTGCGGTGGAGTGGGTCATCGGCGGCATGCGCAGGCTGTAGGAGCGCCTGCTGTGCGTGCGCCCACTCAGTTCATATGCATCCTCCCACCCATCATCTCTCAGCGCTGAAGCCGGCGCTGACAGGTAGGCGGGATGATGGGCGGGGATGAGCGCATAGTAAAGAGCTGGCCCGCGTGATCACGCTTGGCAACTACAGCCTGGAGTGATCATGTGTGGCTGTATTCACTGCTCCCCGCGCATCATCATCAGCGCGAGGTGAAGTGAATAAGTATACTCACCCGTCAACGTGGAATGCAGCATCGCGATGTCCTCCAGTCTGCCGACCAGGATGGGGGTATATAGCAGGATGGGGTGTATAGCAGGATGGGGGTATATAGCAGGATGAAAGCATATGCCAGGATGGCAGTATAGACCAGGATGGGGTATATAGCAGGATGAGGACATATACCAGGATGGCACTATGTAGCAGGATAGGGGTATATACCAGGATGGGGGTATATAGCTGGATGAGGGCATAAACCAAGATGGCGCTATGTAGCAGGATGGGGGCTATACCAGGAGGATCGACATTCATATATATACAAGGATGGGGATTATATACAAGGCAGGAAGATCATTACCAGGATGGGGTACCTTAGTAGAGAATTTGGGGACATTACTCCCATAATAGTGTCAGCAGCAGATCCTCACCCCATAACAGTGTGTCATGACCACATTTTTTGCTTAAAATTTTATTTTCCTATTTTCCTCCTCTAAAATCAGGGTGCGTCTTATGGTCCGGTGCATCTTATAGTCTGAAAAATTCGGTATATGGTGGTAATTGTAAAACTATATCACTTACAAGAAAGGGATAAAATGTAAACAAAAAAATAAATAAAGCATGAACATTTTTTTACGATCAAAAATGTTTATATATATTTAAACAAAAAAAGTGCACATTTGTTATAATAAACGGACAAATATTTTTCAAAAACAGTGATCTAAGGGTGTAGAGAAAAAAAAATGGTACCAATAAAAATGTCCTGCAATTAATGTGGCCCCCCAAAATTATATTTTCTCTATGTGCAGCCCACATACCCAGCCGAGTGTTAGACCCTTGGTTTAGATGATTATTGGATCGCACTTGGCCATGCGAGTGGGTGGAAAACATCGGACTGCACACCGGACTGATGACATTCCATGGACTGACACAATGGAGAAAATTGAGATCTTTTTTTATCCATCCTCTCCTCATCTGAGAGAATTGGGTCACACTCTACTCACACTGATCACACACGGATCAGCGTTTGATCAGTGCCATTTGCGTAATGAACTCAATTCTCTCATATGAGAGAATCTATCATAGCCTGCACGAGCCCTAGTTCTGAGACTTTTTTTTAATAATACATTATATCTGATGTTAATAGCAAGTTTAGGTTTGGCATTAATATGTGAAAACATCTGAAATTTGGCAAAAATGGAGAAAAATTAGCAATTTTCAAACTTTTATACCATTAAACCAGGTAATCAAACGACATAAAATATTAAATAAACAATATTCCTCATGAATCTACTTTACATCAGCATCATTTTTCAAATATCATTATATACTGTTAGGATATTAGGATGAAAGGTTTAGCAGCAAATTTAAACTTTTTTAAGGAAATGTTCGAAACCTGTTCTGTTTTAAGGATTTATTCACTTTTGAAGTCTTATTGAGGAGTCTATTTATTCTGAAACACTAAGGGGTACTTTGCACACTACGACATTGCAAGTGCGATGTCGGTGGGGTCAAATCGAAAGTGACGCATATCCGGCGTCGCTGTCGACATCGGAGTGTGTAAATAGTTTTTGATACGATTAACGAGCGCAAAAGCGTCGAAATCATAACATCGGTGTAGCGTCGGTCATTTCCATAATTTCGGAAGGACCGATGTTACGATGTTGTTCCTCGTTCCTGCGGCAGCACACATCGCTGTGTGTGAAGCCGCAGGAGCGAGGAACATCACCTTACCTGCGTCCCAGCAGCAATGAAAAAGGAAGGAGGTGGGCGGGATGTTTACGTCCCGCTCATATCCGCCCCTCTGCTTGTATTGGCCGCCTGCCGTGTGACGTCGCTGTGACGCCGCATGACCCGCCCCCTTAGGAAGGAGGTGGGTCGCCGGCCAGAGCGACGTCGCAGGGCAGGTAAGTGCATGTGAAGCTGCCGTAGCGATAATGTTTGCTACGGCAGCTATCACAAAATATCACAGCTGCGACGGGGGCGGGGACTATCGCGCTCGGCATCGCAGCAATCAGCTTGCGATGTCGTAGTGTGCAAAGTACCCCTAAGGGGTACTTTACACGTTGTGACATCGCATCCGAAATATCGTCGGGGTCACGTCGTTAGTGACGCACATCCGGCGCCGGTAACAACATTGCAACGTGTAAATCCTAGATGCGCCGATAAACGATCGCAAAAGCATTGAAAATCGGTGATCTGTGTAGCGTCGGTCATTTTCATAATGTCGGGTCGGCCGCAGGTACGATGTTGTTTGTCGCTCCTGCGGCAGCACACATCGCTGTGTGTAAACCCGCAGGAGCGACAAACATCTCCTTACCTGCGTCCCGACGGTAATGCGGAAGGGAGATGGTGGGCGGGATGTTATGTCCCGCTCATCTCCGCCCCTCCGCCTCTATTGGCCGGCCGATTAGTGACGTCGCGGTGACTTCGCTGTGACGCTGAACGCACCTCCCCCTTGAAGGAGGGATAGTTCGGCAGTCACAGCGACGTCGCCGAGCAGGTATGTGCGTGTGAAGATGCCGTAGCGATAATTTTCGCTACGGCAGCAATCACCACATATCGCATGTGCCACGGGGCGGGTACTATCGCGCTCAGCATCGCTAGCATCAGCTAGCGATATCGCAGCGTGTAAAGTACCCCTAAAAGTCATACCATTTTAAAAACCACAATTCTCAAAGAACTCAAATCTTCTGTTAGTAAGTTCCTTAACCCTTCAGATACTCTATAGTGATTAATGCAAAGTGGAATGAATGAAATGAAAAATTAAATTTCCCCATTAAAATATATCATTTTCACAAGGAAAAGAAATCTTGTAATGCATTTATTGTGTGGTCAAAAACTACTATTTGCACACATGATGGGACTTTTTGAGTTTTGGAATACAACCTTAGGTGCAATAGATTGCGGACACCATATCTCCTGAGGGGCCAAATCAGCAAAAAACCCAATAAGTGCCCCTCTTTTTAAAATTAGACCCCTCAAGTTCATCTAATTGTAGGGTTAGTATTTTGAACCATCAATTTTTTTAGTACAACATTTTATAAGATTGGGCAATAATTAAACACAAAAATATTTAAATGGAGCATTACATTAATTAACTAACACCACAATCTTTTACACAATTTCTCCCAAGTGGGTTAATATCGCTTATTTAGTCATACATTAATGTTTTGACACATGGCAGGACTCAGAATAGATGGAGTGTAATTTTATTTTTGTTATGTAGATTTTGCTGGAATAGAGATTGTGGGTAGTGATGGGCAATCCCGAACTCTAAAGATCGGGGATTGTACAGATCACATAATGATCGTGTACATGATCCCAATCACGAGCTTTCCTGGTAAGCCCTTGTTACAGATCGGGTCCAGGGGCTGTAGAAAAAAAAAAAAGCACGTTATTAAAAAACATTATGATCATACTTACAGGTCCCGCAACGCATCCTGCAGACTCACTATCTCCCGGCCGCTGCTTCCGAGTCCGATCATTGCTGTGCCCCCCGTAAGCACAACTGCTTAAAAGACCTTGAAGAGAGAGAGAGAGAGACCTTCAAAAATTCATAATTGACACACTAATATCATAATAAATCCAGGAAAATTCCATTTCATGATCATAAGGTGCAATTTAATTCATTATATAACAACACAATTGACAATGGATTTAAGGGATATTATTTGGACACACAAAGTGCAGAAGTGCCTGTAAAATCACAACCAGGGAGGTGTGTCTGAAAAATCAGATCCAGGGGTTTGATAAGACATAACCATACATAGGGAATATTGCGATTGTGGGTATACAATGTTCTGTGATACAACCGTTATATACAACAATTACATTTCATCAGGTTGGCTGGGTATATGACACCAACCACTATTCAGCAATCATAGCTCATAATAAAACATGATATGCAGAATAAAGTATTGTCCTTATGTATGGGGAAGTACATACAGAATAAAGTATTGTCCCTATGCATGGAGAAGTGCTGTCACAGCCTGAATCATGACCATGGCAGTCATGGATCAATGGAGCTCCCTTAGTATATTCAAAGCTGGACCGGCAGACAGGGTAACCTACCACAGTGACCCCTGGACCTGGTAAAGACACACCACCCTGCACCTCGACGCGTTTCGCTGTCGCTTCGTCGGGAGGTGCAGGAATGATGTGACCGGCGTTCCGGAATCCGAAATGCGCATGCGCGCAACCCAGAGTCCTGGTAGGTCGCCAGACAGAAAGGAGGAGGGGGGATCAGACGGCCGCGCGCGCACAGGACGGGAGCCGGAGTCACCATATTTGAATAGAGCAAAGAGATGGGCAGCACGATAATGCTGCACATGGCAGCAGAGAAAAGTAACAGATACGAACACATATAAAATGAATCAATTATTAAACAACATTAAAGGAAAAATATGAAGCAGAAGCTTTTAGACAACTTCATGACACCAGCTGTTATACTAAATTGGAGACTAATCCATTAAGGCGATATCAGAGTGAACTTTTTGATCTGCTTTTTCTGGCATTTGAGAGGAACATCATACCTAAGTCTATTTTTGAACGATTGATAGTGGAACATCCTATTGTACCTACAATCTACTTTCTACCGAAGGTACATAAAAACATAATCTGTCCGCCAGGGAGACCGATCGTATCTGGGAATAATAGTCTATGTGAACCTGCTTGCAGATTCCTTGACTATTACCTCAAACCTTTGGTGAATACCCTTCCCTCGTACATCCGGGATTCTACCGATTTTCTAAATAGACTTGATGGTATAATCTTTGAAACTGATGTGGTCATGATAACTGCAGATGTTGAGTCGTTGTATACGTCTATAAAGCATGATGACGGTGTTGAAGCGGTTAATTTTTTTCTGAAAACCATGGAGTTGGATGCCCGGCTGATTGATCTCCTCCTGCTTCTTTTAAGATTTATCCTCACTCATAATTTTTTTCTATTTAAGGACCGCTTCTATCTCCAAGAGAGAGAGGAGTTGCGATGGGGGCGTCTTGTGCGCCCTCATACGCGAACCTCTTTCTTGGATATTGGGAGCAGTCCATACATTTTCTGGATTCTGAGATGGGCGCAGTCCACATGTGGCTGCGCTACATCGATGATATTTTTTTGATTTGGCAGGGGGGGATCGATCAGCTAGACACCTTTATGCAACGACTCAACGCTAATTCTAATAATATTCATTTTACTTATGTCCATAGCAGTGAGAGAATCAACTTCCTGGATGTGCGGGTTTTTTGGGACTCGAGCCGCAAAAACACCTATAAAATCAGAGAATTTATCAACTGCCGTTCGTCAGGCATTATTTATTGGGCGGCTTGCCCTTGTGGTCTGGTTTATGTAGGGCTGACTTCCCGGGAATTCAGGGTGCGGATTTTGGAGCACATCCGGGATATCAAAAACGCGGCCAAATTACATAAGCCAGAGGATATTTTTCTTTTAAAAAGTATTCCCAAACACTTTAAAGAATGCCATGATTGCAATTGGCGATTGTTAAAGTTCAGAAGAATTGAAAAAGTTCATCTTGGGTCTAGAGGTGGCGACCGTAAAAATACATTACTTAAAAGAGAAACTCGGTGGATAACTATACTTGACACCGTCAAACCGAGGGGTTTAAATTAATTAATTAGTTATAAGCCGTTTTTGACCTGATCAGCTTGAACAGAATAAGATATATTAGCTCGTGGTTCTGCATTAGTTGTGGCTGATTGTGCCGATGGCTATACGCCATTTTTTATTTTTTGTTTTTAACAAATTTTTATGGTTTTTTCACTATATGATTTCTTAGATGTGGCTGGCTGCTGCCTTTGACTAATTGGTTACCGGAAGGGAGAACACTGAAGAGTGAAGAGAGACAACTATATGTTTAATATGGACTTACAGCACAGCAGAGATTTGTACTAATAGAAAGATCTTTGTGATCACTATCATGTTGTTTAATAATTGATTCATTTTATATGTGTTCGTATCTGTTACTTTTCTCTGCTGCCATGTGCAGCATTATCGTGCTGCCCATCTCTTTGCCCTATTCAAATATGGTGACTCCGGCTCCCGTCCTGTGCGCGCGCGGCCGTCTGATCCCCCCTCCTCCTTTCTGTCTGGCGACCTACCAGGACTCTGGGTTGCGCGCATGCGCATTTCGGATTCCGGAACGCCGGTCAGTATGGAGGATGGGCATCGGATTACCGTGGCGCGCCAATGGGGGACGGTAAGTGATACTTCTCCGGATATATAGCAGTCACTCACATCATTCCTGCACTGCACCTCCCGACGAAGCGACAGCGAAACGCGTCGAGGTGCAGGGTGGTGTGTCTTTACCAGGTCCAGGGGTCACTGTGGTAGGTTACCCTGTCTGCCGGTCCAGCTTTGAATATACTAAGGGAGCTCCATTGATCCATGACTGCCATGGTCATGATTCAGGCTGTGACAGCACTTCTCCATGCATAGGGACAATACTTTATTCTGTATGTACTTCCCCATACATAAGGACAATACTTTATTCTGCATATCATGTTTTATTATGAGCTATGATTGCTGAATAGTGGTTGGTGTCATATACCCAGCCAACCTGATGAAATGTAATTGTTGTATATAACGGTTGTATCACAGAACATTGTATACCCACAATCGCAATATTCCCTATGTATGGTTATGTCTTATCAAACCTCTGGATCTGATTTTTCAGACACACCTCCCTGGTTGTGATTTTACAGGCACTTCTGCACTTTGTGTGTCCAAATGACATCCCTTAAATCCATTGTCAATTGTGTTGTTATATAATGAATTAAATTGCACCTTATGATCATGAAATGGAATTTTCCTGGATTTATTATGATATTAGTGTGTCAATTATGAATTTTTGAAGGTCTCTCTCTCTCTCTTCTGTGTCCTTTTTTGGTGACCATTCATATATACATTTTTCTAATAGTATGGACCTATTTATTCATATCTTGTTGTTTTTTGCTTAAAAGACCTTGCATGATGTCATAGCCATGTGACCAGTCTGGTGTGAATGTTGTACAGATATTGGCTTACAGACTGGTCACATGACTATGACGTCATCGAAGGTCCTGGACTCAAGAAGGTGCAATCATACCCTCACTGTCAGTTTCGCTCTGTACAGAGCGATGTAGCAGAGCTGACAATGCTCTCTATGATTCTCTCTCTGTAGAGCCACTTGTCTTTACAGAGTGATGAAGCAGAGTTGACATCCCTGTGGATTACGTCGGACTAAGGAGTTTTTTATAATAAAGATGGAGTCTCTAAATGTTTTTTTTTGTTTTATTTCTAATAAAAAAAAATTATCTGTGTTGTGTCTTTTTTTACTGTTTACCAGAAATTCAATTCATGGCAGCCATGTCTAAACGGGACACCATGAATTTTGGGCTTAGTACCATCTGAGAATACAAAGCTAATATTAACCCCTTTATTACACAGCGTGCCACCGCCACCAGGGCCACTGGGTGAGCCAGGTAAAGCACTGGCGCTAAGAAACAATGCGCCATTTCCAAGGGCAGCTGCGGGCTGCAGAGAATCCCAGCCCCCAGTGGCCTAGTTTTACCTGACTGGCGATCAAAATACGATGGGAGCCCACATATTTTTTTAAAATTATTTTTTAAATATTTAAAAAAAATTAATGAGCGTCCTTGTATTTTGATTGCCAGCCAAGGTGGTGGCAGCCCGTAGTCATCCGCTTTATCTGCACTGAGAATCAAAAATAACGCGGAGCACTACGTCATTTTTTTTAAATTATTTATTTTTATACAACTATATATTTTGTACATTATACAATCAAAATATAGGGAAGCCCATTAACTTTTTTAATTATTTAAAATAAAATTAAAAAAAATGCGTGGGCTCCCGCCATATTTTGATCGCCAGTCAGGTAAAGCCAGGCAGCTGGGGCCTGGGATTCTTCGCAGCCTACAGCTGCCCCTGTTTCTTAGTGCCATTACCAGCCATTTTATCCGGCTCGTCCAGCAGCCCTGGTGGCGGTGGCACACTGGGTAATAAAGGGGTTAAAATACCAGCTTTGTATTTTCAGATGGTACTAAGCCCAAAATTCATGGTGTCACTCCAAATTAGACATGGCCACCATGAATTTCTAGTAAACAGTAAAAAAAAAAACACAACACCGAGACATTTTTTTTATTAGAAATAAAAAAAATCATTTAGAGACTTTATCTTTATTATAAAAAAAATATCTTAGTCTGACATAATACACAGGGACAGCAATCTCAACTCTGCTTCATCACTCTGTACAGACACAGTCTATACAAAGTGAGAAGCAGAGAGAGCATTGTCAGGTCTGCTACATCACTCTGTACAGAGCAAGAAACAGGCTGACAGTGAGGGTATGATTGCACTTCCATCTCACAATGCATCACAAAGCCTGACACTCTCAGGACAGGAGTGCCTCAGCTGCATGGAAACACATGCAGCTGACCCGCTCCTGTCAGGAGATTGTGCGCCGTGATGCAATGCGACACTCCACAGTGACAATGAAAGTTCAGTTAACAGGACAGGACATTTGATGACGTCATAGTTTGGTGACCAGTCTGTAACCAACAAGGTAATGCAACATTCACACCTGACTGGTCACATGGCCATGACATCATGGAAGGTCCTTTAGTCAGTACTGGTTTCCAGGAGGGCACAGCAATGATCGGACTTGGAAGCAGAAGCGGCCAGGAGACAGAGTCTGCAGGACGCGTTGCGGGACCTGTAAGTATAATGCAAATGTTAATTATTAACTATATTCTTTATTTTACAGCCCCCCCCGCACCATCGCATAACTGTAAAGCCCTAGATCGGTGATCGGATGCAAGATCATGTTATCTCGATCCCGATCCTGATCTTTACAAAATGATTGCTTGAGGCTCCTGATCCCAACCATCCCAACCAGGTGCTATTTCCAAAGTCCCAGAAGTGTTGAGACTGCAAAAATAACTTCACAAGTGACTCCATTTTGGAATCGAGTGATTTTGGCCCAGGATGTTGTGAACATTTTAACAACAATGTTGACTCACAATTTAATAATAATGGGCCATTAAAATAAAAAATTGCATTTTCCCCACTAAAATGTTGTTTTAGGAAAAAAAAATTCACAAGTGGGATAATGAACCCTGCAATTTTTTAAACAATTTCTCCCAAACTCATCAATAGAGTTGAGTGCGGTTCGCGGTTCTCCAGTTCGCGGTACGAGTCATTTTGGGGGATGTTCTAGATCGAACTAGAAACCGAGCTTTTTGCTAAAATTCGATAGTTCTAGTTACGTTCGAGAACGGTTCTAGCAGCAAAAAACAGGGCTTTTTACAGCTACAGTGTGCAGGGAGCCATCGCTGGCAGCCTGCCAGAAGCTGGTAACCAAGATAAACATCGGGTATCCAAGCAAAGCGCTTTGGTTACTAACCCGATATTTATCCTAGTTACGTGTGCAGGAAGCCGACACTTCCCCGCTCAGCTCGCTCCGCCCCCTCCTGCACGCGGCATGTACACATACATACACACACACACACACACTCACCTGTCCCCAGCCATGCAGTCCACGACACTGACGTCCTCAGCGCCACATGACCCCGCAAGGCTCCACCCACTTTGGACTCCGCCAGCACACATGGCTCCGCCCACCTGGCACTCTGCACACATGGTCCCGCTAGGCTCCGCCCATCTGACACTCTGCACACATGGTCCCGCTAGGCTCCGCCCACCTGGAACTCTGCACACATTACCCCGCTAGGCTCCGCCCACCTGGCACTCTGCACACATGGCACTGCAAGGCTCCGCCCACCTGGCACTCTGCACACATCGTCCCGCTAGGCTCCACCCACCTGACACTCTGCACACATTACCGCGCTAGGCTCCGCCCACCTGTCACTCTGCACACATGGTCCGCTAGGCTCTGCCCACCTGGCACTCTGCACACATTGCCCCGCTAGGCTCCGCCCACCTGTCACTCTGCACACATTACCCCGCTAGGCTCTGCCCACCTGGCACTCTGCACACATGGTCCCGCTCGGCTTACCTGCGGTGATGAAGTCCCGACCTCAGCGCTGTCACTGTCCTCCATGGCCGCCGCTTGTCACATCACCTTCTCTCGCTTCCGACCCGAGACTGACTAGCGGTGACGTCACGGGCCTCTCGCGATACTTGGCTGTGAAGGTCATTGAACTCAGTGACAGGTGCTGTGACAGGTGCTGTCAGCAGTGCAGGAGATCAGCGCAGGTAATGTACCTCGCTGACAGCAGCACTTGTCATCCCCTGCAGTGACCTGGGCTGACCCATTGATGTTAGCTCAGGTCACTGCACTGCTCTCCCAGCCAATGGGGAACATCCTGCTCTTCATTGACTGGGACAGTGTGGATCGTCATGGGAACCCCTTGGATTACACCAGACCTGGATTTGTTTTTCTTTCTAATAAATTGGTTAAAGAGGGAATGTTTTGGGGAGTGTTTTTTCAAATAAAAATGTGTTTGTCGTCTATTTTTTTTTATTACTGACTGGGTTGGTGATGTCGGGTATCTGATAGACGCCTGACCTCACCAACCCCAGGGCTTGGTGTCAGGTGACATTACACATCTTGTATTAACCCCATATATTACACCATTTGCCACCGCACCAGGGCACGGGATGAGCTGGGGCGAAGCACCAGGATTGGCGCATCTAATGGATGCGCCACTTCTGGGGCGGCTGCGGCCTGCTATTTTTAGGCTGGGGAGAGTCAAATAACCATGGACCTCCCTAGTCTGAGAATATCAGACCCCAACTGTCTGCTTTACCTTGGCTGGTGATCCAATTTTGGGGGGACCCCTACGTGTTTTTTTTTTTTAATTATTTATTTAATTTAAAATAACAGTGTGGGGTGCCTCAGTTTTGGATTACCAGCCAAGGTGAAGCTGCCAGCTGTGGTCTGCAGGCTGCAGCCGTCTGCTTTACCCTAGCTGGCTACAAAAATAGGGGGAACCCTACGTCATTTTTTTTTTTTCATTTTTTTGGCTAAATACAAAGCTAAGCACCCCTTAGTGCCACATGAAAGGCACCAAAGGGTGCAAAATTACAAAATGCAGGAGAGTGGGACATTATGTGTCTTTCTGCCATTATAATGACAGAAAAGACTGATATGAAGTGTACAAGCACTGTAAAATCGCCAGAGCGCTCTACGCTGTGAAAAGCAGTAGAAAATGGCACTGGAGTGAACATGTTACTGCCTCATGTAGGATGAAGCTATGGATCCTGGGTAAATTTATGTATTTTCCCTCCTTCAGTTTTTTGCAGTACACAAAAAAATTGGAAGGCACACGGATGACAAACAGATGACATACGGACCGTCTACGGAACGGAAACGGATGCCACACGGATGCACCCGTGAAAAAAAATGGACTGTTTTTTGCAGACCGCAAAAATGGATCGGTCGTGTTAATGTAGCCTTATTCTGATCTGCCGTTTATAAACAGCAGGCAGAAATAAGTGAATAACGCCCCCCAGCGTCAGAAAATCTCCGGGGTTTCAGGGCTAGCTGAGACCCTGGAGATCCTGATTCAGGATGGTTTTTCCGGTCCCCGCTCACGTGATCACAGGTATACACCGTACACCGATGATCACGTTACAGTAAATGACAGTGTCGGTAAAAAATTATTTATCTCCCATCTGGCATGAACAAACATGATAAATCTCCTACCCGGTCCCCTCCGGTCCCCCGGTGTCACCAAAGTTCCCCCCTGATGCCCTCCCAGAAATCCAAGATGGCCGCGTGCACAGCAGCGCGCCGGCCGCATTCACCCTACTCCTCTGATTTCTGTCGCATGTGCCATGACACATGCGACAGAAAACTCCTCCCCAGGCCCTGCCAGGTCACCCCCTATAGCCCCTCCGGTGTTCCCCGGTGTCCCACGGTACCTGTGCAGCGTTGATCCCCCCACGGCCCTCTCCTTCACAATAGACGCTCTCGCATGCACAGAGCGGCTGTCAGCTCAAGTTCCTGTGTTCAGACACAGTGAGTGGTGGTTATGCATCTGTAAGCTAAATGGGCGGCAAGGTGGCTCAGTGGTTAGCACTGCAGTCTTGCAGCGCTGAAGTCCTGGGTTCAATTCCCACCAAGGACACTATCTGCAAGGAGTTTGTATGTTCTCCCCGTGTTTGCGTGGGTTTCCTCCCACACTCCAAAGACATACAGATAGGGAATTTAGATTGTGAGCCCCAATGGGCACAGTGTTCCCAATGTATGCAAAGCGCTATGGAATTAATAGCGCTAAATAAATGAATAAATTATTATTATTACTGCAATACCCTGCTCATGAGGTAAGGAACATAGTTGATCAAGAGAGCTATATACTACATTTCCAAATGGAGGCATTTGATTTTATAGTTGCCCTGCTGAATGACTACCAAACATGAGAATCCGTTATACGCCACAAGAAAACACATCTAAATAGCGAGCTCTGTTGTTTAGTATTCATTCAGCTGGATAACTGGACTTAAAGGGGTATTCCATCTCCAAGATCCTATCTCCAATATATAGTAGGTGGAATAGCAATAATATCAGCAAATACCAATATTTGGAAATGTAGAATAGTTCTCCTGATTAGGCATGCCCTTACCTCATGAGCAGAGCATTGCAGCTTTGGTAGCAACCGTTACGACATGGACTCTGCTGCTGTGGACCCGGGGAGAGTGGGTGCAGATTCATTGCACCCACACTCCTCACATGGAGGGTCTGCACTCCTAGAAAATGGGGGATACGTTCCCGTTTTTTCCTTACACTAAATTTTTGAAAGAGGGAATGTTTTGGGGAGTTTTCTTTCAAATAAATTTTTTTTGTCGATTTTTTTTGTTAGTACTGACAGTTTGTGATGTCGGGTATCTGAGATGCCATGACATCACAAACTGCTGGGCTTGATGTCAGGTGACTTTACAACTAGTATTAACCCCATTTATTACCCCGTTTGCCACTGCACCAGGGCACGGGATGAGCTGTGGTGAAGCGCCAGGATTGGCGCATCTAGTGGATGCGCCACATCTGGGGTGCCTGTGGCCTGCTATTTTTAGGCTGTGAAGGCCCAATAACTATGGACCTTCCCACCCTGAGAGTACCAGACCACAGCTGTCCGCTTTACCTTGGCTGGTGATCCAATTTGGGGGGGGAACCTAGTTTTTTTTGTAATTATTATTATTTATAAAATAATTATAAAAAAAGAGCCTGGGGTGACCTCCACATTGGATCCCCAACCACGGTAAAGCTGCCAGCTGTGGTTTTCAGGCTACAGCCGTCTGCTTTACCCTAGCTGGTTATCAAAAATGGGGGGACCCAACATCATTTTTTTTTAACTATTTTTTAAATAAAAAAAAAATAATGGGCTTCCCTGTATTTTGATTGCCAGCCAAGGTAATGCCAGGCAGATGGGGGTGGCAACCCATAGCTGTCTGCTTTATCTGCACTGAGAATCAAAAATACCGTGGAGCGCTATGTCATTTTTTTTAAAGATTTATTTTTACAGCACTGTCATGTCAGGCAATCAAAATACAGGGAAGCCCTTTTTGTTTTTAGTTATTTAAATAAATGATTAAAAAAAATATATATGGGCTCCCGCTGCATTTTTTGTATTGCTAGCTAAGGGTAATCCAAGCAGCTACTGGCTGCTAACCCCCACTGCTTGGTGTTACCTTCACTGGCAATGGAAAATCCAGGGAAGCATTTTTTATTTTTTTTGCCAAAAAACTACAAAAAAAATGACGTGCACTTCGACATATTTTTGTATGCTAGCCAGGTACAGCAGGCAGGTACGGGCTGCCCGTAACCCCCAGCTGCCTATTTGTTCCCGGCTGGGAACTAAAAATATAGGGAAGCCCTTTTTTTAATTAATTCATGAATTTTATGAAATAATTAAAAAAAAAACAACAAAAAACGACGTAGGCTTCGCCCCACTTTTGTGTCCAGCCGGGTACAACTAGGCAGCTGGGGATTAGAATCCACAGCACAGGTTAGCCCGAGGTTTCTGGGCCCCTCTGCTGCAAATTGCAGTCCGCAGCCGCCCCAGAAAATGGCGCTCTCATAGAAGCGCCATCATCTGGCGCTGTATCCAACTCTTCCAACAGCCCTGGAGCTGGGTGGCTTGTTGGATAATCATGAGTTAATACTGGCTTTGTTTTACTAGCCAGTATTAAGCCAGAGATTCTTAATGTCAGGCACGTTTGCCCGGCCATTAAGAATCTCCAATAAAGGGTAAAAAAAAAACACCACACAGAGAAAAAATACTTTAATAGAAATAAATACACAGACACATTAGAGATTCCATATTTATTACCCCTTGTCAGCCCTCCGCGATCCTGCTCTTCTGTCTTCTTTCCCCTTCAACACATGCAGCTCTGTCTGCTCCATCAGACAGCACAGCTGCATGGGAGAAGACGCTGTGCTCCGTGCAGAAATCACTCTGTGAGAGTGACCACAGGCTCCCGGCTATAAGCGGTGGCACGGGTTGCCATAGCAACGCTGCTCTGATCACGTGATTCCGGTGCCGCTGCGTGCTGGTAGCGGGACGTCCCCATCACCGCTACCAAGCGCGTTGCTATGGCAACGGTGATCTCCATGATTGACCGGCTGTGTCAGCCGGTCAGGAGCCGGCTTCTGCGGACGCTGGTAACTATGGTAAACATTGGGTAACCCAGAAGCCCTTTCCTTGGTTATCCGATGTTTACCGTAGTTACCAGCGTCCGCCGCTCTCACGCTGCCAGTGCCAGCCCCCTGCACACATAGCCAGACTACACATCGGGTTAAATTAACCCGATGTGTACTCTGGCTAGAAGTGCAGGGAGCCAGCGCTAAGCGGTGTGCGCTGGTAACCAAGGTAAATATCGGGTTGGTTACCCGATATTTACCTTAGTTACCAAGCGCAGCATCGCTTCCACGCGTGCTGCTGGCTGGGGGCTGTGGTCACTGGTTGCTGGTGAGATCTGCCTGTGTGACAGCTCACCAGCAACCCATGTAGCGACGCTCCAGCGATCCCTGCCAGGTCAGGTTGCTGGTGGGATCGTTGGAGCGTCGCTTAGTGTGACGGTACCTTAAGGGAACGGGGAAGCAGAGCGGGGAGTCGAGCTAGAGCATGTCGCCAGTACACGGCGATACACAAACGTGCACCGTATAACAGAGATGCAATGACAGGTTCTACATGACGCGTCATAGTCATGTGACCAGTCTGTAGCCAATGAGATAACAGGCACGTGACTGGTCACATGGCTATTTTTCACGTCATGATAGGTCCTGCATCACTGCTGGCAGTGCTGGTTACCGGGAGGATTCAGCGATCATCGGATGGAATAGCGACAGGAGACAGAGTGCCGGAGGGATCGCGGGGACCGGTAAGTGTTATGGCAATGTTTATTAACTGTATGTGTACATTTATAATGTGTTTTTATGTGTTTGTGATTGCCTCCTATTGTTTTCTATGCCGAACCGAACTCGAACGAGACCTCCGTTCGGCGAACCGAACTTGAGCCGAACCACGGCCTGTTCCTCATCTCTACTCATCAATATCAAATATTTGTTCAGAAAGAACTGTTTAGGATCAGTAAGAGGCTTAGATGATAAAGAGCGCTCTAACTTTTGGATAGTTTTTGGGTATCATTTGACAAGGATCAAAGGTGCTAGAAGAATCCTAATAGTAAAACTATTTTGAAACTTACACCCCTCATGGAATTCTTCGATGGATATGGCAATTTTCCCAGCATTTTAAACTGGAGGCACGCACCATGTACAATCGTAAGTGGGTTCTCCTCATTAAAATGCCATTAAAGAGGACATTAACTTCACTTTTGGACACACTGCCGGCAGGGCCATATTTACCATTAGGCACCCGTGGTCCCATGCCTGGGGCGGCAGGATGCAGGGGGGCGGCACCTTCTAGCAGTAAAAAAAAAAAATTTTTTTTTTACACATTCATTAAATCCGCTGTATTTTCGGAGGGGGGAGGGGGGAGAGGCGCACCTTTATTTATTTGTATCCGCGTCAATTAAGACGCAAATGCAGACAAACTGCGGCAGCCGGGCTCAGAGAGCTGATTGACCCCGGAACTGCCGGCGCCTGCACTTCTGGGGTCACAGGCGCGCCAATCAGCTCCTTCCTCTGTGCTGCGTCCAATGCTGTGTGGATTTCACATTCAGAGCTCACAGCAGGACGCCGCAGAGGACGCCGCGATGGAAGCCGGTGTCAGTAGAGGATACTCACGTGAGCCAGGAAGATGACGGCGGGCCCTGGAGCAGGTAAGTGATCGCAGAGCTGAAGATTCATAAGGAGCGTGGGGGTATCTCTAATGCAGACTAGAGATCTGCGTATGGGGTGGGAGGAGAGAGGCTGATACTGGGGGAGACTTGGGGGAAGAGAAGCTGATACTGGGGGGGAGGCTGGGAGGAGAGAGTCTGATGCTGGGGGAGGCTGGGAGGGGGAATGCTGATGTTGCGGAAGGCTGGGAGGGGGGAGGCTGACGCTGAGGGAGGCTGGGAGGAGGGAGGCTGATGCTGAGGGAGGTTGATGCTGGGGGAGGCTGGGAGGAGAGAGGCTGATGCTGGGGGAGCTGATGCTGGGAGACGCTGGGAGGAGGGAGGCTGGTGCTGGGGGAGGCTGGGAGGAGGGAGGCTGATACTGGGGGAGGCTGGGAGGGGGGAGGCTGATGCTGGGGGAGGCTGATGCTGGGGGAGGCTAGGAGGGGGGAGGCTGATGCTGGGAGAGGCTAGGAGGGGGGAGGCTGATGCTGGGGGAGGCTGGGAGGAGAGAGGCTGATGCTGGGAGAGGCTGGGAGGAGAGAGGCTGATGCTGGGGGAGGCTGGGAGGAAAGAGGCTGATGCTGAGGGAGGCTGATGCTGGGAAAGGCTGATGCTGCGGGAGGCTCAGAGGAGAGAGGCTGATGCTGAGGGAGGCTGAGGCTGGGAGGAGAGAGGCTGATGCTGGGGGAGACTAGGAGGGGGAGGCTGATGCTGGGGGAGGCTGGGAGGAGGAAGGCTGATGCTGTGGGAGGCTGATGCTGGGGGAGGCTGGGAGGAGAGAGGCTGATGCTGGGGGAGGCTGGTGCTAGGGGAGGCTGATGCTGGGGGAGGAGGGAGGCTGATGCTGGGGGAGGCTGGGAGGAGGGAGGCTGATGCTGAGGGAGGTTAGGAGGAGGGAGGCTGATGCTGAGGGAGGCTAATGCTGGGGGAGGCTGGGAGGAGAGAGGCTGATGCTGGGAGAGGCTGGGAGGAGAGAGGCTGATGCTGGGGGAGGCTGGTGCTGGGAGAGGCTGATGCTGCGGGAGGCTCAGAGGAGAGAGGCTGATGCTGGGGGAGGCTGGGAGGAGAGAGGCTGATGCTGGGGGAGGCTAGGAGGGGGGAGGCTGATGCTGGGGGAGGCTGGGAGGGGGGAGGCTGATGCTGGGGTTGGCTGGGAGGAGGGAGGCTGATGCTGAGGGAGGCTGATGCCGGGGGAGGCTGGGAGGAGAGAGGCTGATGCTGGGAGAGGCTGGGAGGAGAGAGGCTGTTGCTGGGGGAGGCTGGGAGGAAAGAGGCTGATGCTGAGGGAGGCTGATGCTGGGAGAGGCTGATGCTGCGGGAGGCTCAGAGGAGAGAGGCTGATGCTGAGGGAGGCTGATGCTGGGGGAGGCTGGGAGGAGAGAGGCTGATGCTGGGGGAGGCTAGGAGGGGGGGAGGGTGATGCTGGGGGAGGCTAGGAGGGGGAAGGCTGGGAGGAGGGAGGCTGATGCTGAGGGAGGCTGATGCTGGGGAGGCTGGGAGGAGAGAGGCTGATGCTGGGGGAGGCTGATGCTGGGGGAGGATGATGCTGGGGGAGGCTGTGAGGAGAGAGGCTGATGCTGGGGGAGGCTGGGAGAAGAGAGGCTGATGCTGGGGGAGGCTGATGCTGGGGGAGGCTGGGAGGAGAGAGGCTGATGCTGGGGGAGGCTGGGAGGAAAGAGGCTGATGCTGAGGGAGGCTGATGCTGGGAGAGGCTGATGCTGTGGGATGCTGGGAGGAGAGAGGCTGATGCTGGGGGAGGCTGATACTGGGAGAGGCTGGGAGGGGGGAGGCTGGGAGGGGGGAGGCTGATGCTGGGGGAGGTTGGGAGGGTGGAGGCTGATGCTGGGGGGGCTGATGCTGGGGGAGGCTGGGAGGAGTGAGACTGATGCTGGGGGAGGCTGGGGGCAGATAGGCTGATGCTGGGGGCAGAGAGGCTGATGCTGGGGGCAGAGAGGCTGATGCTGGGGGAAGCTGGGGGAGAGAGGCTGATGCTGGGGGAAGCTGGGGGAGAGAGGCTGATGCTGGGGGAGAGAGGCTGATGCTGGGGGAAGCTGGGGAAGAGAGGCTGATGCTGGGGGAAGCTGGGGGGAGAGAGGCTGAAGCTGGGGGAGGCTGGGGGGAGAGAGGCTGATGCTGGGGGACGCTGGGGGGAGAGAGGTTGAAGCTGGGGGGGCTGGGGGGAGAGAGGCTGATGCTGGGGCAGAGGCTGCTGGTGAAGGCGGGGGAGAGCGGCTGCTGCTGGGGGAATGGGAGAGAGGGGCCAATCCTAGAGACAGAGGACAAGGGTTGAGGGATAGTGCAATGACAAAATCGATGGGGGGAGTGTAAGGACTCAGAATGAGAGGGGGGCAGCATTGGGAGCTCATTATGGAGAAGGGGCAGCATGTGTGGGCTCAGTATGGAGTGGAGCAATGTAAGGCAGTCAATATCAAGAGTGGGGTAGTGTGTGTGTGGGAGGGGTGTCTCAGCATAAGCGTTAGTGTGGTGGTCATAGTATGATGAATGGGGCAGCATGGAGGTGTCATTATGGAAAAGAGGAAGGCAGCATTAGGAGCTCATGGAGAGGGGCAGCATGCATGGGACATTGTGAGGAGGGAACAGCATGCATGGGAAACTGTGAGGAGGGAGCAGCATGCATGGGACATTGTGAGGAGGGGCAGCATGCATGGGACATTGTGAGGGGGGAGCAGCATGCATGGGACATTGTGAGGAGGGGCAGCATGCATGGGACATTTTGAGGAGGGGGCAGCATGCATGGACACTGTGAGGAGGGGGCAGCATGCATGGGACATTGGGAGGAGGGTGCAGCATGCATGGGACATTGTGAGGAGGGGGCAGCATGCATGGGACATTTTGAGGAGGAGGCAGCATGAATGGGACACTGTGAGGAGGGGGCAGCATGCATGGGACATTGGGAGGAGGGGGCAGCATGCATGGGACATTGTGAGGAGGGGGCAGCATGCATAGGACATTTTGAGGAGGGGGCAGCATGCATGGGACATTGTGAGGAGGGGGCAGCATGCATGGGACATTGTGAGGGGGGACAGCATGCATGGGACATTGTGAGGAGGGAGCCGCATGCATGGGACACTGTGAGGAGGGGGAAGCATGCATGGGACATTGTGAGGAGGGGGCAGCATGCATGGGACATTGTGAGGAGGGAGCAGCATGCATGGGACACTGTGAGGAGGGGGCAGCATGCATGGGACATTGGGAGGAGGGGGCAGAATGCATGGGACATTGTGAGGAGGGGGCAGCATGCATGGGACACTGTGAGGAGGGGGCAGCATGCATGGGACATTGGGAGGAGGGGCAGCATGCATGGGACACTGTGAGGAGGGAGCAGCATGCATGGGACACTGTGAGGAGGGGGAAGCATGCATGGGACATTGGGAGGAGGGGGCAGAATGCATTGGACATTGTGAGGAGGGGGCAGCATGCATGGGACATTGTGAGGAGGGGGCAGCATGCATGGGACACTGTGAGGAGGGGGCAGCATGCATGGGACATTGTGAGGAAGGGGCAGCATGCATGGGACATTGGGAGGAGGGGCAGCATGCATGGGACACTGTGAGGAGGGGGAAGCATGCATGGGACATTGTGAGGAGTGGGCAGCATGCATGGGACATTGTGAGGAGGGGGCAGCATGCATGGGACATTGTGAGGAGGGGGGCAGCATGCATGGGACATTGTGAGGAGGGGGCAGCATGATGTGAGGTCAATGTGCAGATCATATTTCATAATTGAGGAAGGTGTGGTGGGTATAATTTATAAGGGAGGGCAGTGTGTAGTTTATTAGGGGCAGTGTGACAGTCACAGTATATAAGTGGGGACGGTATGGTGGGAATATTTTATACTCATGCCATGTTTTGATGTGCCCGTGGTGATCCCCATTGGGGGGGGGTTAGTGCCCTTCGTTTCTCATTGATACTTTTTCAAGTGTTTTACAGAGTAGATCTGCCTTAAACAGATGTCGTGTGCGAAAACTCAGTGTTACGTTGTCACTAAGGGGCGCGACCACTTAAAGTGCCTAGGGCAGCACGAAGGCAAAATTCAGCCCTGACTGCCGGGCTAAGAAGGGATTGTGGCTATTTAACTTTGAGAATGCATATTTACTGGAATTTTTTGGAAGTCATGTCTAGAGATGAATGGACACATTGAAGTTCGGGTTCTGCGGGTTCAACTGGAGTTTAGCTAAAGCTATGTTCTGGACCAGAACTTGACTTGAACCCCAATGGAATTCACTGATTGACTCTCCACCCACATATATCCAGCCATACACAGAACACTTTTGGGGGAGGGTGCCCAAGTTTTTTCATTTTTTTTTGTACACACTACATCAGATAACGCTGATTTTAACCCTAGTGCGAGCCATTCAGACACTGCAAGCGGCTCAAACTGGGTGAAGCACCGGGCGTACCTGAGCACACCAATGCTAGGTCAAGTGGTTAGCATATGTAAAGCACCCGAACTCCAAACTCGAACACTGATTTTTTTTTGTAAATTCTTTGTTTGGAACAAATCTTTCTACTATCAAATCTTTCTAGTAGAAATCTTTTTACTAGTAAGATGGAAATCCCTTATTTTTCCATTGAGAGATGATGGACCTGAGTCATGGCTTGTTGTGGGACAAATGGAAAATTTTATTGCCACCATTTGGGTGGCATAACATTTTATGTTATCACTTTTAATGCTCGGTTCACATTTTTCCCGTCCTTCTGAGCACTTATCTTAAGGTTTCATCTTAAATTTCTAAGAAATAGGACTGAAACATAACTCTTGCTAGAACCATTCATTGTAATGAGATGGATGGAGACAATTTAGACTCTGGCCTCTGTTCCAACAGTGTCCTTTCTGTTTAGACATGCTGTGGTTTACCCCAGAAGAATAAAATCATATATTGCCCCAAAACCCCAGAGATTAAAATATGTGTTTTTTTTATTTCTTTACTAAGGAAAAGTAGAGTTATATTCCTGGAATATTTTGAATACCTTGACCAATATGCAATGCCATGCAACCTAATAATAACACATAAACAATTTCAGAAATGTTTCACTTTATTTGAAATCTAATCTCGAAAGGAATTCAACCTGATGCAATAAGTTCAGCTTCCAGTCCTGGCTTTTATACAACTTGTCTAGTTATTTGACCTTTTAATTTCCTGCACAAAATAAAATGAAACCAAAATAAAATAATAAAAAGGATAAAAAAAATCGTTACAATAATCCAAGGAGTATTCCATCTACATACTGTAAATGATCAACTATACACCAATTGTAAGAATGAATCTTGTCTCCCGTGTTCCCCCCTGCGGTCAGTATGAGTTTAATGAATATGTTTGTCAGTGCCATAGACATGTGAAACCAAACGCCCTATATAAGTCCTTTTGGTCTCTTGCAGCCAGACGAGAACCAGGTCTTCTGTAGGCTAACAATTATAACTTATTCAGTGCATAGCTGATAATTTATCTAGACTGGAATATTCCTTTGATCATTTTAGCAATTTGGTGTGAAGCAATGATTGGTTGGATAGTAACACAGCTTGAACCCTAATCATCAGCTATTTTTGAGTTCCATGGAAGCAGACAGTACATTTTATCTGCTCTATACCGAAAAAAAAATGTGCACTAAACACATATCTGCGTATCTACACTGACCTGTCATGGGTGTGCCCCACTCGCGGGAGCCCTTTGGCAAGTTTGGGACCAGAAAGTCACAACACCTTTTCTTGTGCAGGTCTTCAGTTTGTTTTTAAATGTAATTGCTTTCTTTTGGTGCTGTAGGGGTTAATGACTCTTTTCTCTCTGGCTATCCTTTGTAGCTTTCATCCCGGGTGCAGCTCCTTGTGATCACTCTCCTTCGCTATAAAAGGTCAAGTCTTACTATCTAATGCCTATGATATAATCATGTTTAACCTGTCTGCTTTGGAAGAAGCCTGTCATTGGAAGAAGCTGAGGTGTTGTGACAATTGCAGCCGTAGTGCTTCATTGCATTTGAGGACTTCGGAGTGTTTTCCTTATTGTGTCTATTTTTCCCCTGTCTGTCTTCCTTCCTTTCCTTGTGTTGTATTGTTGTAGTGGTAAGACTATTGTTCTCACCAGCCTTCCCACTAGCCAGGTTGAGTTCGGGACAAGCCAGGACCTAGGCACGTGATCAACGAGAAGAGGAAGGACTCATTTAGAGACGTTAGGGAGTGCAGAGAACAGCCTCAAGTGAGAGCAGGAGGTGACTCCGCTACTCTATCTATAGCGCCAGGGCCCACATTGTATTGTGTCTCTTGTGTACCCTGTGTGTTACAAAGCTTGCTTTGGGGTTCCCTTGTACCTGACGGCACTCTGGTAGTCACTATGTGACATGACCTAAACCTCCACTACTCTCAATACTCTCATTACTGTCCTAGATAATCAATACCCCTCCAATACTTTAGATAAAAAAAGTCTTAATTTTATTTCCCATAAATCTATTAGTTGACTGCATTCTAAAGTGCGATGTATATTATTTTGCCTTATTCATTTTATTGCATACGTATAAGAATGTATTTCTTATAACTATTAACTTTACTAAATTTTTTAAAGGGAACCAACCAGCAGGATTTTCATATATAAAGTAAAGCCAGTGATATTCTGGTGCTAGGATGCTGAATCTAAGTATACCGTTTGTTCAGAAATTAGATGTTTTATTTCAGAAATATGTGCAAGTAAAGTTCCAGCAATGCACTGCTATTTGATTGACAGGTGCATCAGGAAGACAATATGTAGGTCTGGTCTTGCTATCTATTCTTGCCCATGTCTGTCTGCCTGTGCTGACATTAATGTCTATGATGGCGTCAGGGGGAGGAAGGGTAGGTAAGCAGACAGGGGCGGGAATAGATAACAAGATCCTACCCACATATTCCCTTCCTGCTGCATCTGTCAATCAAATAGCAATGCAGTGCTGGAACTTTACTTGCACATATTTCTGAAATAAAACATTCAATCTCTGAATAATAGGCATGCGTACATTCAGCATCCTAGCACCAGTATACCACTGACTTTACTTTATATATGAAAATCTTGCTGGTTCCCTTTAAAGGGAACCTGTCACCACTTATTTTGGCTATAAGCTGCGGCCACCACCACTGGGCTCTTATATTCTTATATACGTGAAAACTGTGGAAAAAGAAAGCGCAATAGGGTCTTACCCCAATATATATAGGGTGAAGCAAAGAATAATCCTACTCACCAATTCGGGTTGTGACAGTCACAACACCTATAGCAGCATGTAACACCAAGTCCCGGCAGCGGTCCCCAAGAGGCAGATAACAGAGAGTAGTAGAGAATGGGTTTCACAGCCGCGCCAAAAGACTACTGGATTCTTCTCAGATTAATGTTTCTTTTATTTCTTAACAGGTCAAGTCTACGCGTTTCAGGAGGACACAGCTCCCTTCTTCAGGACAAACCAGCAAAGAATGATCAAATCTGCTGTATAGAGAGCCTATACACCATTATATACCTCATGGAATGAGGTCAGAGCACACCCACCAAAAGAGAAAAAAAAAAAAAAAGGAGGCGGGAAAGACATGCTTGCAAGTCACAGTGACGTAGTATGGAATAAAAAAGTCATAATGCAATACAATTGTAAAGGCTCTCTATTAATTCCAACAACTTAAAAATCAATGAATTAAAAATACCGAATAAAATTATGTTTATATTAAAATGTTTCTGAGTGATTTATTTAATTGTGTATAAAATGTGTATATATGTATAATGAAGAACACTCTCAGGGAAGTGTATAGTGTATTGCCAAGAACACTGAAATAGCTTAAAGTTTTCAGTACCATATAAACCGGGAACCATGTGTGGAAGACGTGCAGCTGAACGTGCCACCTGTGATTATATAGATCAGACCCATACAAACACTTGTTTAGGGAGTTAAATCCTTCCAAGAAGGATTGGAGACAAAAATGGATAAAATATCTATATAAGCAAGAGTCTATTACTAGCGGTCTCATAGTGACCGCCCAGACATAAGAAGAAAAAAGTCTCCAAAATCTTAGAATGACCGTTGTGATGTGAATAATTATCTATGTTATTATATAAACGCAATCGTGACATTAGTGTCAACGTGTGTGTGCCACTGAGGGAATAATCAACCTTACAATCTTGGGACAAGGGTTGGTATGGATATGTGCAGTGAAAGGAGATATACTAATGAAAGTGAAACACAGGGTCGGGCCGGATTTGCAACACTTCATGCATAAATACAATTTAGACCATACATGAGTCCAACTATGGCTCACGGGTCTTAGGATCATAGATTCAAATAGGTCAAATAAGTTCACCGGGTGAATGGGGTTCAGGACCGTGGAAAAATGTGGAGTACGCATGCTCAAAGGGAAGATACAGAGCTAGTGCTCCATCAGAACTTTAGAAGTGAAGACGGGGTCAATGGAGTTTAGGAGCGTGGGAAGGAAAAGCAGTGCACATGTACTAAAGAAAAAAAACACCTAGAATTAACTAGAGAAAAATAGAACCGTGAGAATCAGGATAGAGGAGTGGAAAGAAATCCCTCCACTTGTTAGAGAAAGGGAGCATCTCAAACAACAGGTTCAATACCCCCATGCTAGTGAAAAGAGTGAAATAAAGTTATCCTCCACAATGACATATGAGTGATACTAAAACTGCATATATATATATATATATATATATGCATAAATATGTGAAGAATTACATATATATATAGTGTATAATGTATAATAACGGGCAAAATAAATTAATCCATGACAAATCCATGAATCCATGGAAAAATAAAAAAATAATAAATTAACAATAAAATACATAGTAGGAAAAATACATATCCTACTAGCTACAATCGACCCAAGCTACCCGAATCATACACATATTAAAAATGGGAATAAATTGACGCATATAATTAAAAACAATAATTAATATACGAGACCTGGCACAATATCCACAAATTATTATATAAAACCTTTAGGGCCCATATTTACAACAATTACAAAAAATATATATATATAAAAAAATAAAATTTAAATTCTATAAAAAAATATATGGGAAAGGGACCACCTCTTAATCCTAAATCAATAGGCATATGATATGTATAGGAAACATGTCTCTAATAAAATAGATCTGTCACTTCATTAAGCCCAAGAGGTTTTAAGGTATTCAATTTATATATCCAGTATGTCTCTTTTCTTTTCAATAGATCCATACGGTTATGGGCAGACAGGGGTATCTGTTAGATGGGAGTAATCCTAAGACTGGATTTCCCATCGTGACATAGAGTGATGTGTCTAGGGAGGCCGTGTAACATGAACCCTATTTTCACATTGTGCCTATGAGAGTTCAATCTCTTATGTAATGCCTGTGTCGTTCTCCCAATATATTGTTTTTGGCATTCACAATCAATCAAATATATGACAAATTCTGACTGACACGTGAGATGGGTCCTGATGGAAAAAACCCCTGCTCCCATGAAGGAAGAAAAATCTACCCTTTTATGTTGTATAGATTTACAACACAAACAGTTTCTCGTAAAACATTTGAAAGACCCCACCACATGATGGGCAGTTTCCTTGACATTCTTCTTTCTCAACCTACTAGGGGCCAGCTGATTTTTCAGACTGGACGCCCTCCTGTAAGTAATCCCTGGTCTCTCCGGTATGGTATCCTTCAAGAAGGGATCATTCTGAAGGATTGCCCAATGTTTGTGGATGATATTTCTGATCAAGTCTCCATCGTTACTATATGTGATCAGAAGATTAGAGGAAAAACTGTGTTCAGGTTTCTTCTCTACGATTTTATCCCGTACAATAAGCTCTGTCTGTGTTAATGTTTTATTCTCCCTGTATGCTCTTCTTACCAGTGAAGGGGGGTATTCCTTATCAAGGAATCTTTCCTTCAAAGTATTGGCCTGTGTAAGAAAATCTCCATTAAGTGTACAGTTCCTGCGGATTCTCTGAAATTGATTTTTGGGGCCTCTCTAGACACATCACTCTATGTCACGATGGGAAATCCAGTCTTAGGATTACTCCCATCGAACAGATACCCCTGTCTGCCCATAACCGTATGGATCTATTGAAAAGAAAAGAGACATACTGGATATATAAATTGAATACCTTAAAACCTCTTGGGCTTAATGAAGTGACAGATCTATTTTATTAGAGACATGTTTCCTATACATATCATATGCCTATTGATTTAGGATTAAGAGGTGGTCCCTTTCCCATATATTTTTTTATAGAATTTAAATTTTATTTTTTTATATATATATTTTTTGTAATTGTTGTAAATATGGGCCCTAAAGGTTTTATATAATAATTTGTGGATATTGTGCCAGGTCTCGTATATTAATTATTGTTTTTAATTATATGCGTCAATTTATTCCCATTTTTAATATGTGTATGATTCGGGTAGCTTGGGTCGATTGTAGCTAGTAGGATATGTATTTTTCCTACTATGTATTTTATTGTTAATTTATTATTTTTTTATTTTTCCATGGATTCATGGATTTGTCATGGATTAATTTATTTTGCCCGTTATTATACATTATACACTATATATATATATGTAATTCTTCACATATTTATGCATATATATATATGCAGTTTTAGTATCACTCATATGTCATTGTGGAGGATAACTTTATTTCACTCTTTTCACTAGCATGGGGGTATTGAACCTGTTGTTTGAGATGCTCCCTTTCTCTAACAAGTGAAGGGATTTCTTTCCGCTCCTCTATCCTGATTCTCACGGTTCTATTTTTCTCTAGTTAATTCTAGGTGTTTTTTTTCTTTAGTACATGTGCACTGCTTTTCCTTCCCACGCTCCTAAACTCCATTGACCCCGTCTTCACTTCTAAAGTTCTGATGGAGCACTAGCTCTGTATCTTCCCTTTGAGCATGCGTACTCCACATTTTTCCACGGTCCTGAACCCCATTCACCCGGTGAACTTATTTGACCTATTTGAATCTATGAATCTTCAATGCACCTGCAATGCTGGCATTTCAGTCCATACCTGAAGTCATATCTAATAATGATTGGAAGGTCACCACGTGGTCGGGGTCCGTCACCAGAGAACCTGCCTCAACGCGAGTTTCACCGCTTTGGTTTCGTCTGGTCAGGTGCATTGAAGGTTATAACGTGTTTACCTAGCATACTATATGTATCTGAAATATATCCACATGTGGCCTGGATGGATTCAAGCATTATGTTAACATACTAACAAACTATTTGTATATTACTTACATATGCATTTAATGGTATCCATTTGTAGCTCTTATTTTAACCTATGGTTATGGTAATTACAGTCCATACACACATAGTTCCACCTTTAGATCATTATAGGCTGTTGAGCGTTTATGCATGGAGATATCTGGGCACATGTGCATAATTTTTCACTTTTTGAAAACAATCTAGATTCCTGTATCATTATTGTAGGTAATATATGTTTCAGATGGGAATCAATTTTTGAGAATTTAAAGGGGCTGTTTATAGGTGAATCTTATATACAGCATGTTAGAATTCTGTATATAAGAGCCCGGTGGTGGTGGCCGCAGTTTATACGCCGAAAAAGTGGTTCCCTTTAACATTGCTTGTTAGTGCCAATAGTTTTTTAAACAATATTTGACTATATGATAATACTAGACAACACCTCTTAGGCTAGTCCCGTCTAAAATGTGTCCTTCCAGACATATATGCCTTATTTATGACTTGTGGGAAAGGGTGAAGCAAGGTAATTGCTAGAATTCACAGCGATTCAGTAAAGGAACAATTTATTTTTGTTCTCTTTAGAAAACTCTACAATCAGAATTGACTGCATTGTCAAAAAAGTTATATAGGCCATAGATAATTTTTTTCTATCACCTTGGCACAGCGTCTTTGTCCCTTTATCTCATCTATTTGACAACCATGTCTAACACTGATATTAATCAGGGTAATTTTCTCTAGGAAGGTTCACCCCATCTTATACTGGTTTTCAATTTTCAGGAAAGTAGAACTCATTTACTCATAAAACAAAATAAAAAACAAACATACAAAGTAGGTGCTCACCCCCCTTGAGGCCAGTGCTGGCTCCCTGCGGACACTTGGGTCTTGGTGTTTTGGCTGCAGTGGTGACTAGAGATGAGCGAACCGGTCCCGGTTCGGCTCGAGGCGGTTCGCCGAACGGGGGGTCTGGCTCGAGTTCGGCTCGTCGAACGTTCGACGAACCGAACTCGAGCCCATAGGAAACAATGGCAGGCAATCACAAACACAGTAAAACACCTAGAAAACACCCTCAAAGGTGTCCAAAAGGTGACAAACAACTCACAACACAACACAAACACATGGGAAAGTGACAAGGACATGTACTCATGCGAAAACAAAACAGCTGGACAAGGAAAAAGAGGAGGACACACAGATATAGGCATGGCACGCCCTTCTAAAGTCATGTAAAACACCGCAAGGTGACTCCAAGCGGAGTCTCCCTTTTTTCCAAAAATTGGGCCCCACACACCCACCCCTTCAGTGGCAGCAGTTGTGCCCCAGTTGTACACTTCACAGCTAGATTTGCATCAAGCACATTCAAAAATACGCCATTCTTATCCGTCCCCAGGATGACACCGGGGTAGGTAGCAAAGTCTTTCCTGATCCCAGCTCTGTTCATCTTGGCTTCTTTTAAAAACACAGCAAGCAAGGGTTACTCCAAGCGGAGTCTCCCTTTTTTCCAAAAATTGGGCCACACAGACACCCACCCCATCAGTGGCAGCACTTGGGCCCTAGTTGCAAACAGGATGTTTTGATTTGCATCAAGCACATTCAAAAATACGCTATTCTTAACCGTCCCCAGGATGACACCGGGGTAGGTAGCAAAGTCTTTCCTGATCCCAGCTCTGTTCATCTTGGCTTCTTTTAAAAACACAGCAAGCAAGGGTTACTCCAAGCGGAGTCTCCCTTTTTTCCAAAAATTGGGCCACACAGACACCCACCCCATCAGTGGCAGCACTTGGGCCCTAGTTGCAAACAGGATGTTTTGATTTGCATCAAGCACATTCAAAAATACGCTATTCTTAGCCGTCCACAGGATGACACCGGGGTAGGTAGCAAAGTCTTTCCTGATCCCAGCTCTGTTCATCTTGGCTTCTTTTAAAAACACAGCAAGCAAGGGTTACTCCAAGCGGAGTCTCCCTTTTTTCCAAAAATTGGGCCACACAGACACCCACCACATCAGTGGCAGCACTTGGGCCCTAGTTGCAAACAGGATGTTTTGATTTGCATCAAGCACATTCAAAAATACGCTATTCTTAGCCGTCCCCAGGATGACACCGGGGTAGGTAGCAAAGTCTTTGCTGACCCATGACTTGTTCATCTTGGCTTCTTTTAAAAACAATGTAAGCAAGGGTTACTCCAAGCGGAGTCTCCCCTTTTTTCCAAAAATTGGGCCCCACACACACCCACCCATTCAGTGGCAGCAGTTGTGCCCCAGTTGTACACTTCACAGCTAGATTTGCATCAAGCACATTCAAAAATACGCCATTCTTATCCGTCCCCAGGATGACACCGGGGTAGGTAGCAAAGTCTTTCCTGATCCCAGCTCTGTTCATCTTGGCTTCTTTTAAAAACACAGCAAGCAAGGGTTACTCCAAGCGGAGTCTCCCTTTTTTCCAAAAATTGGGCCACACAGACACCCACCCCATCAGTGGCAGCACTTGGGCCCTAGTTGCAAACAGGATGTTTTGATTTGCATCAAGCACATTCAAAAATACGCTATTCTTAGCCGTCCCCAGGATGACACTGGGGTAGGTAGCAAAGTCTTTGCTGACCCATGACTTGTTCATCTTGGCTTCTTTTAAAAACAATGTAAGCAAGGGTTACTCCAAGCGGAGTCTCCCCTTTTTTCCAAAAATTGGGCCCCACACACACCCACCCATTCAGTGGCAGCAGTTGTGCCCCAGTTGTACACTTCACAGCTAGATTTGCATCAAGCACATTCAAAAATACGCCATTCTTATCCGTCCCCAGGATGACACCGGGGTAGGTAGCAAAGTCTTTCCTGATCCCAGCTCTGTTCATCTTGGCTTCTTTTAAAAACACAGCAAGCAAGGGTTACTCCAAGCGGAGTCTCCCTTTTTTCCAAAAATTGGGCCACACAGACACCCACCACATCAGTGGCAGCACTTGGGCCCTAGTTGCAAACAGGATGTTTTGATTTGCATCAAGCACATTCAAAAATACGCTATTCTTAGCCGTCCCCAGGATGACACCGGGGTAGGTAGCAAAGTCTTTGCTGACCCATGACTTGTTCATCTTGGCTTCTTTTAAAAACAATGTAAGCAAGGGTTACTCCAAGCGGAGTCTCCCTTTTTTCCAAAAATTGGGCCACACAGACACCCACCCCATCAGTGGCAGCACTTGGGCCCTAGTTGCAAACAGGATGTTTTGATTTGCATCAAGCACATTCAAAAATACGCCATTCTTATCCGTCCCCAGGATGACACCGGGGTAGGTAGCAAAGTCTTTCCTGATCCCAGCTCTGTTCATCTTGGCTTCTTTTAAAAACACAGCAAGCAAGGGTTACTCCAAGCGGAGTCTCCCTTTTTTCCAAAAATTGGGCCACACAGACACCCACCCCATCAGTGGCAGCACTTGGGCCCTAGTTGCAAACAGGATGTTTTGATTTGCATCAAGCACATTCCAAATCCACAAGCATTTACTCTCCCCAGGATGACACAGGGGTAGTAAATTCCTTCTGGATCCATGACTTGTTCATTTTGATGAACGTCAGTCTGTCCACATTGTCACTGGACAGACGCGTGCGCTTATCTGTCAGCACACACCCAGCAGCACTGAATACACGTTCAGAGACAACGCTGGCAGCTGGACACGACAAAATCTCCAAGGCGTAAGTTGCGAGCTCTGGCCATTTTTGTAGGTTTGAAGCCCAAAAGGAGCAAGGCTCCAGTTGCACAGTCATGGCATCGATGTTCATTTGGAGATACTCCTGTATCATCCTCTCCAGCCGTTGACTATGTGTCAGACTTGTTGTCTCTGGTGGCCTTGCAAAAGAGGGTCTAAAAAATTATGAAAAGATTCCATAAAATTGCTGTTACCGGCACCAGAAAAGGTCCTACTGGTACGGGTAGACTGTTGAAGATGACGAGACCGTCCCATGTTTGTCAAGTTACAACTGGGAGATTCACTCCCTGCACCTGCACGGTTGTTTGGTGGAAAAGCCGAGCTAAGATCTAGTAACAGCTTCTGCTGATACTCCTGCATACGTGCGTCCCTTTCTATGGCTGGAATTATGTCACAAAATTTGGACTTGTACCGGGGATCTAATAGTGTGGCAATCCAGTAGTCATCATCACTTCTAATTTTGACAATACGACTGTCATGTTGGAGGTAGTGCAACAAAAAGGCACTCATGTGTCTTGCGCAGCCATGCGGACCAAGTCCATGCTGTGTTTGTGGCATAGAGGTGCTACCCGTTCTTTCTTCCTCTGACATCTGACCCCAACCTCTTTCAACTGAAATTTGACCAAGGTCTCCCTCATCCGCTGAGTCTTCCATGTCCATGGACAGTTCGTCCTCCATTTCTTCATGTTCTCCTGCACCTTGCTCAACATTTCGCCTGCTACTATGCGCCCTTGTCGATCCCTGTCCCCCATGGTCCCATGCCTGCTGCGTTGGTGATGATGAACGTCTGGACCTTCGTGATGTTGTTGTCCCTTGCGCATATGAATCCTCCTGTAGTTCCTCCCCTTCATGTTGTCCCACCCCCTGACTCCGAATAGTGTTTAGCGTGTGCTCCAGCATGTAAATGACTGGAATCGTCATGCTGATAATGGCATTGTCAGAGCTAAACATATTCGTCGCCATGTCGAAACTGTGCAGAAGGGTGCATAGGTCCTTGATCTGAGACCACTCCATCAGGGTGATCTGCCCCACCTCTGCATCTCGTTGGCCCAGGCTATACGTCATGACGTATTGCACCAGGGCTCTGCGGTGCTGCCACAGTCGCTGTAACATGTGGAGAGTTGAATTCCAGCGTGTCGCCACATCGCATTTCAGGCGATGAACCGGCAGGCCGAAAGACTTCTGGAGCGATGCAAGTCGCTCTGCTGCGGCGCTTGAACGGCGGAAGTGAGCTGACAGTTTTCGTGCCCTGTTCAGAAGGCCATCTAGGCCGGGATAGTGTGTTAAAAATTGCTGCACGACAAGGTTCAACACGTGAGCCATACAAGGTACGTGTGTCACCTTGCCCAGGCGAAGTGCCGCACCCAGGTTTGCAGCATTGTCGCACACGGCCTTACCAGGCTGCAGTTTGAGTGGAGACAACCATTTATTAAACTCGGACCGCAAAGCTGACCACAACTCCTCAGCTGTGTGACTCTTATTACCAAGACATGTCAAGCTAAAGACCGCCTGATGCCGTTGCGCTCTGCTGCCAGCATAGTAATGAGGGGTGCGTGATTCCTTCTGCGCAGTGAGAACGCTGGTGGCCTGACCAGGCAGGCTTGGGGCGGAGGTGGAGGACCCAGATGAGGTGGAGGATGCAGAAGCAGTGGCGGAACTTGGACAGACAGAGGATTGACACACAAGTCGTGGGGACGGCAAGACTTGTGCAGCAGACCCTTCACCATCTATCACCATAGTTACCCAGTGCCCAGTCAGCGACATGTAACGTCCCTGTCCATGCTTACTGGTCCAAGTATCGGTGGTGAAATGCACCCGTTCACACACAGAGTTTCTCAAGGAAGCGGTGATGTTGTGTGCGACATGCTGGTGTAGCGCGGGCACACCTTTCTTAGAGAAGTAGTGGCGACTAGGCATCTGGTACTGGGGCACAGCGACAGACATAAGGTCTCTAAAATCCTGTGTGTCCACTAGGCGGAAAGGCAGCATTTCGGTAGCCAACAGCTTACAGAGGGATAGAGTCAACCTCTTAGCTTTGTCATGGGTCGGAGGAAGTGGCCTTTTATTTGACCACATCTGAGGGACAGAGATCTGGCTGCTGTGTGTAGACGGTGTTGAGTAGGGTGTCCCTGGAAAAATGCAGGTTTGTGAGGAAAGTGCAGGCGGAGACATGATGTTGCCTTCATCCAACGTTGGTGCTATCGATGTCTGAGAGAGCTGTACACACTCACTTGTTTCCCCTTCCAAACCAACTGACGACCTTACAAGCAAACTGCCTGTTGCGGTTACAGTGGTGGAAGTTTTGCGTGGAAAAACAGGTGTGGCAGCTGTCCCCACAGTCCTAGAAGATGAAGAGCGCGCGGATGCAGTGGAAGGGGCGGGCGGTGGATGGTTCGCTCCGCTAGGCCGCATTGCAGCACGGTGAGCTTCCCACCGGGACTTATGATATTTATTCATGTGACGATTCATGGAAGAAGTTGTCAAACTGCTGAGCTTTTGACCTCTACTAAGAGAATCATGACAAATGTTACATATCACATGAGTTGGGCGATCTTTTTCGATGTGAAAAAAGGACCAGGCTAGGCAAGGCTTAGAGGCCATGCGACCTGTTGATCCACCCCGAATAATGCTCATAGGCAGAGTGGTGGCTGAGGATGCAGTTGTAGACGTGCTACCAGTGCTCCGACTCTGTCCAGGAAGGCGCAAGGTAACTTCGTCGTCGGTTGCATCCTCCTCCACCGCCTCTGTTGACCTCCTCGAGTGCCTGACTGGGGGTTGACAGTAGGTGGGATCTAGAACGTCATCATCAATTGTTGTGTTTGCACTCCCCTCCCCCTCAGACCGAGCCTCTTCTTGCCCTGACGGAATATTTAAGTTGTCATCCCAATCGGGTATCTGCGTCTCATCTTCATCAGTATGTTCCTCATTGTCTATAACCACAGGTGTTACAGTTTGTGACAAAGGGTCAACATTATGCTCAGAAACTTGGTCCTCACGGCCTGAATCTGAGTCACAAAGGTTCTGGGCATCACTGCAGACCATTTCCTGTTCTGTACTCACTGTAGCTTGGGAGCAGACCTCTGATTCCCAGGCTATAGTGTGACTGAACAGCTCTGCAGACTCAGCCATCTCAGTTCCACCATACTGTGCAGGGCTGATGGAGACTTCAGAGCTGGGAGAAATCAAGTGTGATTGGGATGACAACTCAGAGGACTGGTGTTTTTTGGATGCGGTACTTGAAGTGGCTGAGAGGGCACTTGTTGGACCACTTGAGATCCATTCAAGCATTTTCCTTTTTTGCCCATCATCTACCTTTCTTCCTGTTGTTCGTGTCCGTAAAAAAGGGAGCACATCGGATTGTCCACGGTAAGTAGTAGACATCTTACTTTTGCTGGTAGATGGTCTATCTTCAGCAGATGATAATGGAGCTTTGCCACCTTCCCCACGGACAAAACCTTTTTTGCCTTTTCCACCACGCCTCTTCCCCTTTCCACCAGCATCTGTCATTTTGCCACTCATGTTGATTGCGACAAGATTGTGGACTGAAAATGTGGTAGTAAAAATTGAGAGGTGGTGAAGATTGCAGTGGTGGTCTAGCTTTATTAACAGCAGAATAATAAAGAATAAATATCCCTGACAATGCAACTTAGTTATAATTAGTTGGAGTGTGCAACGCAGGCAGACGTGCTGCAAATGTCTTTGCACTAGTGGGACTATAGCAAAGTCCAATAGCCACGTATAGGATGCCACTAGGTACACTGAGTGTTTGCTAGTATAATGGCTTGGTTAGAATGAGTTGTAGTGTGCAACGCAGGCAGACGCGCTCTGCAAATGTCTTTGCACTAGTGGGACTATAGCAAAGTCCAATAGCCACGTATAGGATGCCACTAGGTACACTGAGTGTTTGCTAGTATAATGGCTTGGTTAGAATGAGTTGTAGTGTGCAACGCAGGCAGACGCGCTCTGCAAATGTCTTTGCACTAGTGGGACTATAGCAAAGTCCAATAGCCACGTATAGGATGCCACTAGGTACACTGAGTGTTTGCTAGTATAATGGCTTGGTTAGAATGAGTTGTAGTGTGCAACGCAGGCAGACGCGCTCTGCAAATGTCTTTGCACTAGTGGGACTATAGCAAAGTCCAATAGCCACGTATAGGATGCCACTAGGTACACTGAGTGTTTGCTAGTATAATGGCTTGGTTAGAATGAGTTGTAGTGTGCAACGCAGGCAGACGCGCTCTGCAAATGTCTTTGCACTAGTGGGACTATAGCAAAGTCCAATAGCCACGTATAGGATGCCACTAGGTACACTGAGTGTTTGCTAGTATAATGGCTTGGTTAGAATGAGTTGTAGTGTGCAACGCAGGCAGACGCGCTCTGCAAATGTCTTTGCACTAGTGGGACTATAGCAAAGTCCAATAGCCACGTATAGGATGCCACTAGGTACACTGAGTGTTTGCTAGTATAATGGCTTGGTTAGAATGAGTTGTAGTGTGCAACGCAGGCAGACGCGCTCTGCAAATGTCTTTGCACTAGTGGGACTATAGCAAAGTCCAATAGCCACGTATAGGATGCCACTAGGTACACTGAGTGTTTGCTAGTATAATGGCTTGGTTAGAATGAGTTGTAGTGTGCAACGCAGGCAGACGCGCTCTGCAAATGTCTTTGCACTAGTGGGACTATAGCAAAGTCCAATAGCCACGTATAGGATGCCACTAGGTACACTGAGTGTTTGCTAGTATAATGGCTTGGTTAGAATGAGTTGTAGTGTGCAACGCAGGCAGACGCGCTCTGCAAATGTCTTTGCACTAGTGGGACTATAGCAAAGTCCAATAGCCACGTATAGGATGCCACTAGGTACACTGAGTGTTTGCTAGTATAATGGCTTGGTTAGAATGAGTTGTAGTGTGCAACGCAGGCAGACGCGCTCTGCAAATGTCTTTGCACTAGTGGGACTATAGCAAAGTCCAATAGCCACGTATAGGATGCCACTAGGTACACTGAGTGTTTGCTAGTATAATGGCTTGGTTAGAATGAGTTGTAGTGTGCAACGCAGGCAGACGCGCTCTGCAAATGTCTTTGCACTAGTGGGACTATAGCAAAGTCCAATAGCCACGTATAGGATGCCACTAGGTACACTGAGTGTTTGCTAGTATAATGGCTTGGTTAGAATGAGTTGTAGTGTGCAACGCAGGCAGACGCGCTCTGCAAATGTCTTTGCACTAGTGGGACTATAGCAAAGTCCAATAGCCACGTATAGGATGCCACTAGGTACACTGAGTGTTTGCTAGTATAATGGCTTGGTTAGAATGAGTTGTAGTGTGCAACGCAGGCAGACGCGCTCTGCAAATGTCTTTGCACTAGTGGGACTATAGCAAAGTCCAATAGCCACGTATAGGATGCCACTAGGTACACTGAGTGTTTGCTAGTATAATGGCTTGGTTAGAATGAGTTGTAGTGTGCAACGCAGGCAGACGCGCTCTGCAAATGTCTTTGCACTAGTGGGACTATAGCAAAGTCCAATAGCCACGTATAGGATGCCACTAGGTACACTGAGTGTTTGCTAGTATAATGGCTTGGTTAGAATGAGTTGTAGTGTGCAACGCAGGCAGACGCGCTCTGCAAATGTCTTTGCACTAGTGGGACTATAGCAAAGTCCAATAGCCACGTATAGGATGCCACTAGGTACACTGAGTGTTTGCTAGTATAATGGCTTGGTTAGAATGAGTTGTAGTGTGCAACGCAGGCAGACGCGCTCTGCAAATGTCTTTGCACTAGTGGGACTATAGCAAAGTCCAATAGCCACGTATAGGATGCCACTAGGTACACTGAGTGTTTGCTAGTATAATGGCTTGGTTAGAATGAGTTGTAGTGTGCAACGCAGGCAGACGCGCTCTGCAAATGTCTTTGCACTAGTGGGACTATAGCAAAGTCCAATAGCCACGTATAGGATGCCACTAGGTACACTGAGTGTTTGCTAGTATAATGGCTTGGTTAGAATGAGTTGTAGTGTGCAACGCAGGCAGACGCGCTCTGCAAATGTCTTTGCACTAGTGGGACTATAGCAAAGTCCAATAGCCACGTATAGGATGCCACTAGGTACACTGAGTGTTTGCTAGTATAATGGCTTGGTTAGAATGAGTTGTAGTGTGCAACGCAGGCAGACGCGCTCTGCAAATGTCTTTGCACTAGTGGGACTATAGCAAAGTCCAATAGCCACGTATAGGATGCCACTAGGTACACTGAGTGTTTGCTAGTATAATGGCTTGGTTAGAATGAGTTGTAGTGTGCAACGCAGGCAGACGCGCTCTGCAAATGTCTTTGCACTAGTGGGACTATAGCAAAGTCCAATAGCCACGTATAGGATGCCACTAGGTACACTGAGTGTTTGCTAGTATAATGGCTTGGTTAGAATGAGTTGTAGTGTGCAACGCAGGCAGACGCGCTCTGCAAATGTCTTTGCACTAGTGGGACTATAGCAAAGTCCAATAGCCACGTATAGGATGCCACTAGGTACACTGAGTGTTTGCTAGTATAATGGCTTGGTTAGAATGAGTTGTAGTGTGCAACGCAGGCAGACGCGCTCTGCAAATGTCTTTGCACTAGTGGGACTATAGCAAAGTCCAATAGCCACGTATAGGATGCCACTAGGTACACTGAGTGTTTGCTAGTATAATGGCTTGGTTAGAATGAGTTGTAGTGTGCAACGCAGGCAGACGCGCTCTGCAAATGTCTTTGCACTAGTGGGACTATAGCAAAGTCCAATAGCCACGTATAGGATGCCACTAGGTACACTGAGTGTTTGCTAGTATAATGGCTTGGTTAGAATGAGTTGTAGTGTGCAACGCAGGCAGACGCGCTCTGCAAATGTCTTTGCACTAGTGGGACTATAGCAAAGTCCAATAGCCACGTATAGGATGCCACTAGGTACACTGAGTGTTTGCTAGTATAATGGCTTGGTTAGAATGAGTTGTAGTGTGCAACGCAGGCAGACGCGCTCTGCAAATGTCTTTGCACTAGTGGGACTATAGCAAAGTCCAATAGCCACGTATAGGATGCCACTAGGTACACTGAGTGTTTGCTAGTATAATGGCTTGGTTAGAATGAGTTGTAGTGTGCAACGCAGGCAGACGCGCTCTGCAAATGTCTTTGCACTAGTGGGACTATAGCAAAGTCCAATAGCCACGTATAGGATGCCACTAGGTACACTGAGTGTTTGCTAGTATAATGGCTTGGTTAGAATGAGTTGTAGTGTGCAACGCAGGCAGACGCGCTCTGCAAATGTCTTTGCACTAGTGGGACTATAGCAAAGTCCAATAGCCACGTATAGGATGCCACTAGGTACACTGAGTGTTTGCTAGTATAATGGCTTGGTTAGAATGAGTTGTAGTGTGCAACGCAGGCAGACGCGCTCTGCAAATGTCTTTGCACTAGTGGGACTATAGCAAAGTCCAATAGCCACGTATAGGATGCCACTAGGTACACTGAGTGTTTGCTAGTATAATGGCTTGGTTAGAATGAGTTGTAGTGTGCAACGCAGGCAGACGCGCTCTGCAAATGTCTTTGCACTAGTGGGACTATAGCAAAGTCCAATAGCCACGTATAGGATGCCACTAGGTACACTGAGTGTTTGCTAGTATAATGGCTTGGTTAGAATGAGTTGTAGTGTGCAACGCAGGCAGACGCGCTCTGCAAATGTCTTTGCACTAGTGGGACTATAGCAAAGTCCAATAGCCACGTATAGGATGCCACTAGGTACACTGAGTGTTTGCTAGTATAATGGCTTGGTTAGAATGAGTTGTAGTGTGCAACGCAGGCAGACGCGCTCTGCAAATGTCTTTGCACTAGTGGGACTATAGCAAAGTCCAATAGCCACGTATAGGATGCCACTAGGTACACTGAGTGTTTGCTAGTATAATGGCTTGGTTAGAATGAGTTGTAGTGTGCAACGCAGGCAGACGCGCTCTGCAAATGTCTTTGCACTAGTGGGACTATAGCAAAGTCCAATAGCCACGTATAGGATGCCACTAGGTACACTGAGTGTTTGCTAGTATAATGGCTTGGTTAGAATGAGTTGTAGTGTGCAACGCAGGCAGACGCGCTCTGCAAATGTCTTTGCACTAGTGGGACTATAGCAAAGTCCAATAGCCACGTATAGGATGCCACTAGGTACACTGAGTGTTTGCTAGTATAATGGCTTGGTTAGAATGAGTTGTAGTGTGCAACGCAGGCAGACGCGCTCTGCAAATGTCTTTGCACTAGTGGGACTATAGCAAAGTCCAATAGCCACGTATAGGATGCCACTAGGTACACTGAGTGTTTGCTAGTATAATGGCTTGGTTAGAATGAGTTGTAGTGTGCAACGCAGGCAGACGCGCTCTGCAAATGTCTTTGCACTAGTGGGACTATAGCAAAGTCCAATAGCCACGTATAGGATGCCACTAGGTACACTGAGTGTTTGCTAGTATAATGGCTTGGTTAGAATGAGTTGTAGTGTGCAACGCAGGCAGACGCGCTCTGCAAATGTCTTTGCACTAGTGGGACTATAGCAAAGTCCAATAGCCACGTATAGGATGCCACTAGGTACACTGAGTGTTTGCTAGTATAATGGCTTGGTTAGAATGAGTTGTAGTGTGCAACGCAGGCAGACGCGCTCTGCAAATGTCTTTGCACTAGTGGGACTATAGCAAAGTCCAATAGCCACGTATAGGATGCCACTAGGTACACTGAGTGTTTGCTAGTATAATGGCTTGGTTAGAATGAGTTGTAGTGTGCAACGCAGGCAGACGCGCTCTGCAAATGTCTTTGCACTAGTGGGACTATAGCAAAGTCCAATAGCCACGTATAGGATGCCACTAGGTACACTGAGTGTTTGCTAGTATAATGGCTTGGTTAGAATGAGTTGTAGTGTGCAACGCAGGCAGACGCGCTCTGCAAATGTCTTTGCACTAGTGGGACTATAGCAAAGTCCAATAGCCACGTATAGGATGCCACTAGGTACACTGAGTGTTTGCTAGTATAATGGCTTGGTTAGAATGAGTTGTAGTGTGCAACGCAGGCAGACGCGCTCTGCAAATGTCTTTGCACTAGTGGGACTATAGCAAAGTCCAATAGCCACGTATAGGATGCCACTAGGTACACTGAGTGTTTGCTAGTATAATGGCTTGGTTAGAATGAGTTGTAGTGTGCAACGCAGGCAGACGCGCTCTGCAAATGTCTTTGCACTAGTGGGACTATAGCAAAGTCCAATAGCCACGTATAGGATGCCACTAGGTACACTGAGTGTTTGCTAGTATAATGGCTTGGTTAGAATGAGTTGTAGTGTGCAACGCAGGCAGACGCGCTCTGCAAATGTCTTTGCACTAGTGGGACTATAGCAAAGTCCAATAGCCACGTATAGGATGCCACTAGGTACACTGAGTGTTTGCTAGTATAATGGCTTGGTTAGAATGAGTTGTAGTGTGCAACGCAGGCAGACGCGCTCTGCAAATGTCTTTGCACTAGTGGGACTATAGCAAAGTCCAATAGCCACGTATAGGATGCCACTAGGTACACTGAGTGTTTGCTAGTATAATGGCTTGGTTAGAATGAGTTGTAGTGTGCAACGCAGGCAGACGCGCTCTGCAAATGTCTTTGCACTAGTGGGACTATAGCAAAGTCCAATAGCCACGTATAGGATGCCACTAGGTACACTGAGTGTTTGCTAGTATAATGGCTTGGTTAGAATGAGTTGTAGTGTGCAACGCAGGCAGACGCGCTCTGCAAATGTCTTTGCACTAGTGGGACTATAGCAAAGTCCAATAGCCACGTATAGGATGCCACTAGGTACACTGAGTGTTTGCTAGTATAATGGCTTGGTTAGAATGAGTTGTAGTGTGCAACGCAGGCAGACGCGCTCTGCAAATGTCTTTGCACTAGTGGGACTATAGCAAAGTCCAATAGCCACGTATAGGATGCCACTAGGTACACTGAGTGTTTGCTAGTATAATGGCTTGGTTAGAATGAGTTGTAGTGTGCAACGCAGGCAGACGCGCTCTGCAAATGTCTTTGCACTAGTGGGACTATAGCAAAGTCCAATAGCCACGTATAGGATGCCACTAGGTACACTGAGTGTTTGCTAGTATAATGGCTTGGTTAGAATGAGTTGTAGTGTGCAACGCAGGCAGACGCGCTCTGCAAATGTCTTTGCACTAGTGGGACTATAGCAAAGTCCAATAGCCACGTATAGGATGCCACTAGGTACACTGAGTGTTTGCTAGTATAATGGCTTGGTTAGAATGAGTTGTAGTGTGCAACGCAGGCAGACGCGCTCTGCAAATGTCTTTGCACTAGTGGGACTATAGCAAAGTCCAATAGCCACGTATAGGATGCCACTAGGTACACTGAGTGTTTGCTAGTATAATGGCTTGGTTAGAATGAGTTGTAGTGTGCAACGCAGGCAGACGCGCTCTGCAAATGTCTTTGCACTAGTGGGACTATAGCAAAGTCCAATAGCCACGTATAGGATGCCACTAGGTACACTGAGTGTTTGCTAGTATAATGGCTTGGTTAGAATGAGTTGTAGTGTGCAACGCAGGCAGACGCGCTCTGCAAATGTCTTTGCACTAGTGGGACTATAGCAAAGTCCAATAGCCACGTATAGGATGCCACTAGGTACACTGAGTGTTTGCTAGTATAATGGCTTGGTTAGAATGAGTTGTAGTGTGCAACGCAGGCAGACGCGCTCTGCAAATGTCTTTGCACTAGTGGGACTATAGCAAAGTCCAATAGCCACGTATAGGATGCCACTAGGTACACTGAGTGTTTGCTAGTATAATGGCTTGGTTAGAATGAGTTGTAGTGTGCAACGCAGGCAGACGCGCTCTGCAAATGTCTTTGCACTAGTGGGACTATAGCAAAGTCCAATAGCCACGTATAGGATGCCACTAGGTACACTGAGTGTTTGCTAGTATAATGGCTTAGTTATCAGTTGGAGTGTGCAGAGGACAAGAGGGTACAGTGGCAGGATTGTGGTGCTCTGGGTAGAGGAATGGAAGACTGCCTTTCTATTCCCTCCTAATGGTGAAATGCAGGTAGGAAATCCCTGACCTGGGCTACACAGACGCTGTTGCTGTTTGCAGGACCTGTCACCTATGGCTCTCTGACCCTGCCGGTTGGAGCCCTTAAAAGGACTGCTATAAAGTGCTCTCCCTAAGCTGTCTAACGCTGTGTATGCAGCGCATACAGCTGTATCGGCTATAGGACTCAGGAAGACGGAGCTGCGACAGTGATGTCTGACACCAAAGACGCAGAAGGCAGATAATGGCGTCCGTGAAGAAAATGTCCGGTTTTATAATGCAGGGACATGTGACATGCAGATCCTATCACACATGCCGTTGCTTCTCTGGCTCAAAGTCCACTTAGCTGTGTGTGTGTCTGGGATTGGCTGACATGCTGGCCCGCCCCACAAGACGCGCGCGCTTAGGGAAGGAAGACAAGAAAAAAAAAAAAAAAAAATGGCGATCGCCATTATAGAAACAGCAGTGATCTGAAGGCGCTGTTCACGCACACTATACACTGAAATGTGATAATAGTTTGATTCACAGAGTGACTTACACTATTACAGCAGAAACCAAGCTATGATTTAGCTGTTTTTTGGCTGCTAGAACCGTTCTCGAACGTTTCTAGAACTACCGAGCTTTTGCAAAAAGCTCGAGTTCTAGTTCGATCTAGAACATGCCCCAAAATCACTCGAGCCGCGAACTGGAGAACCACGAACCACGAACCGCGCTCAACTCTAGTGGTGACATGATGTCAACAGCGTGCATTACCACTGGGATCAATTACTGAGCTCCATGGCTCATGCCGTCTACCTCAGAACAGTCACCATCACCAGTTGGTTGCTATTAGCATGGAAAGAACATTAAAAAATATATACATTTAGAAAACAAAAATTGATTAGAAATAAAATGGGATAGATTTACTATAGCATTTATGCCAGATATAGTCATAAATTTATTAAGAAGACAACTAGAATCCCCCAAACTTATCAACAGAATACAGATACATGTGTGAGCACCGAGCGTACCCAGGCTTGGCTGAGTATCAACAGTGGCCAGTGCTCTCACTCATCATTACTAACGAACAGTCGGATGCTCTAGCAGGTTCAAGTCATCTACCGAGTACAACTTGGTACATAAGTCGAGCCCGTTCAATCGTCTGACTGCCGAGCACCCAAGCATGGTTGTGCTCGCCTATCACTATTGTGAATCTTTTCTAATTAAAATTTACCAGCTTCACTTAATTTTCCGATAAAATTATCAGAGAATTGATTAACTGTGAATGAAAAGAACTTTAAAGCCTCCAATTGAGGTAAAAAGATGTTTATAACACTCTGAGGATTCCTAGCATCCGTTTTGTTTCACGCATACCACACGTACCCATTATACCATTATAATCTATGATGCTGCTCATGTCTGTGTTTTTACACTGACAGTGTGTCTGTGTAAACAGAGACATGTCCTTTTTTTCCAGCAGCACACATGACAAGGGCTAATACAAGTCAATGGGTCCGTGAAATACAAGTACAGCACACGGATGACATCCATGTGCAGTTGTCGCGGGCGGGGAGGAGGGTGTCAGCACACCGCGCTCACCCCTTCTGCTCGGGTCCGGCAGTTGCTCCTGGTGGCTCGAGCTGCGGGCCGGATCCCGGGGTGTCTCGAGCGGCACTCCTCGCCCGTGAGTGAAAAGGGGGTTGTTTGTTGGGATTATAGTTCGTGACGCCACCCACGGTTGTGGTGATGGCACCACCGCTGCTCAGTGTGAGGGTCCCGGGGATGGTGATGGGAGCAGCCAGGTGTTGTGTTGCCCCTCCGTGGGTAGGGGTTGGTGATCCCGGGGCCCGGTGAAGAGATGTAAAGTGTAGGGCCTGGAGGGCGCAGGGACGCGGGGGCAGCGCTGTGCCTTGCGGCACTATGGTACTCACTCAGCCTGACACGGACACAGTTTGTACGGTAAACCAACGGCTGGTAGGACGGTCCCACAGACGGCTGCACCTGCACTCCCGGTAGGTGACGGTGACGTCTCTCTTCCTTGCACCTGTTTGACTGATGGTAGCGGTGGATTCCCTCCGGTTACCCGCTCCCCGACTGCAATCTGGGCCGGAGGAGCTCTACACTTTGCCCGCAGGCGCTGGCCCTGGGGAAACTGGTGCCTTGGCGGTGGCGGTGTCTCCCCGTTAATGGTCGGGCTGTTGCCGTCAATCGGGACTTTGTTGTTGGGGGATCTGCGTCCCCGTCACTGACGGATTCGGCAAATTGGGCGACTCCTAGCCTTGCCGGGGTCCGAGAGGCCCCTGCCCTGGTGCTGACTGTCCTTCGGAACACTGCTCCAGACCACCGGGCACACAGCCAACGGGGTCCTTCCAGGAACTTCCGAACTGTCCCACTCCGGACAGTCACCGCCGTCGCTGACCTTGCTGTTCTAGCCCTACACACAGCTGGGCTCTCAGGCTTTGCACACTCTCTGCGCTGTCTCCACTTCTTGTTGTTTACTCTAGCCCTCAGCTAGACTGCACTCTTGCCCTACCCGGGCTTAACTGCTCTTCACTCAAGCTCCTCCTGAGCTCATCTCCTCTCTCAAGCTCTCCCCTGAGCTATCTGCCTGGTTTACTTCCTGCCTCCAGAGTTGTGAGCTCCTTGGTGGGCGGAGCCAACCGCCTGGCCCACCCCCTGGTGTGCATCAACAGACTCTTGGAGGGAGGCAACAAGGATTTCTGGTTAGCAGGTGTGCCTACCTGGAGTGTGGGGTGTAGTGGTGTTGTTATCTGTGTCCCCTGGCTTGCCCAGGGCGACACACAATCCATATGCCGTCCATGTGCTGAATGTGTTTAATATTGAAAGTATAGGAGAAGCTCTGTAATACGAGGGGCTGCTGATAAGTCTTTGGCTTTGTGATCTTTTTCTGTTTTTATGGTAACAAATGTTACAAAACCTTATGTGTCTAATATATGTTTTCAAAATTTTGTGTTTGTTGCTTATGGCAACACGCACGTGGGAAAACAAAATGGCGGAGTCTAATGCAATATTCACAGCAACTGAAAGCAGAGGAGGGATAAAATTCTTGTTTCTGAAAGGAAAGTCCGCAAAGGATATTCATGGTGCTATGTAGCAGACATTGGGGGATCCATGCCCTTCTTATTCCACAGTTAAGAACTGGGTTGCAAAGTTTAAAACGGGCCACTTCAGCACCAATGAGGAGGAATGTCCTGGACGAACAAAAGGGATTTTTGTTCCGGAGATTGTTGATGCTGTGACATCCGGCCTCGTTAGCGACCTCATTGCGTGTGACACCTACGAGCGACCGCTAGCGATCAGAAATACTCACCAAATCATTGATTGTTGACACGTCGTTCCTTTCCCAAATATCGTTGCTGGTGCTGGATGCAGGTTGTTCGTCGTTCCTGAGGCAGCACACATCACTACGTGTGACAACGATGAACAACAGCGTTCCTGCGTCCTCCGGCAATGAGGTGGGAGTGACGTTCATGTGGCTGCTCTTCACCCCTCTCCGTCTATTGGCGGGCCGCTGTGTGACGTCGGTGTGACGGTGCACGAACTTCCCCCTTAAAAAAGAGGTTGTTCTCCAGCCACAGCGACGTCGTTAGGAAGGTAAATTCGAATGACGCAGACAAATGATATTGTTCGCCGTGGGCAGCGATTTGCCTGTGACGCACAAACTACGGGGCCGGGTGCGGTCGCTAGCAACATAGCTAGCGTTGTTGCTGCGTGTAAAGCAGCCTTTAGGGTCAAAGTGTAATGTAGGTTTTGCTTTAGAAATATAATTGATTAAAAAAAAGAATGAAAAAAAATAAAAATTGACTTAAAACCAGGTAGGTATCTCTTATAGTTTTAATATCACAAGAAATTTATAACTAGACATTTTTAAAGTCTGTTAATAAAGTATTATTTACAGTATGTAGAAATACTTTTTAACAAATGCATCACTCATTTGAAAATTCTGGCTCAGTTTTCCCAAAGGACACCATGTCTGGTTGTGAAATCTGGCAAAAACAATATTTTCCACATTAAAAGGCAATACAATAACATTTGTTGTTCATTAGCTCCTGTGGAAATGTGTTTCTTGTATGTAATGGAAGTCTTTACAGACAATAGTCTAGATTTTGTGAATGCTAAAGGTTAAGAAAAACAAACTATTAAAAAAAATTGTTTGATTTTTTTTTGTGGTGCTTGCTTCCTTCTGAGCACATAGTGAAAGGGAAAGTTGACAGCAGGTGACAGACGACTGATTTCTGAAAATGTAAAACTTTAGAAGATTATTTTAGTTTCTCTAATGCACAGGATAATGTAGAGTGAATTAACAATTGTAAAGTTACCAATATTAGTATTGGCAATTTAGGGATTGTAACACTTGCAGATGCGAGCAGGAGTGGACTCACTGGGCTACAGAGCTCGGGCTTATCTCGACACGGGAGGGGTGTGACTAAAGGCCGCTTTACACGCTGCGATATCCTGATCGATATCGCTAGCGTGGGTATCTGCCCCCATCGGTTGTGCGACATGGGCAAATCGCTGCCCGTGGCGCACAAAATCGCCCAGACCCGTCACACTACTTACCTGCCCTGCGACGTCGCTGTGACCGGCGAACCGCCTCCTTTCTAAGGGGGCGGTTCGTTCAGCGTCACAGCGACGTCACAGCAGCGTCAGTGAACCGCCGCCCAATAGAAGCAGAGGGGCAGAGATGAGCGGGACGAACATCCCGCCCACCTCCTTCCTTCCCCATTGCGGGCGGGAGGCAGGTAAGGAGAAGTTCCTCGTTCCTGCGGTGTCACGCGGAGCGATGTGTGCTGCCGCAGGAATGAGGAACAACATCGTTACTGCTTCAGCAACGATATTCGAGAATGTACCCCAATGTCACCGATGAGCGATTTTGCACGTTTTTGCAACAATGCAAAATCGCTCAAAGGTGTCACACGCAACGGCATTGCTAAAGAGACCAGATGTGCGTAACAAATTCCGTGACCCCAACGAGATCGCTTGAGCGATGTCGCAGCGTGTAAAGCGGCCTTAAGAGCATACCAGATATTAACCAGAGCCTAAGATGGTGAGGTTGGATTTGACTGCCAGTAGAAAACGGGTACTATTCACAGGACAGTCCACTGTGGCTGAGTGGAGCTGGGTAACAGCAGGTAAGATGGAGTCAAAGCCACAGGCAGGACAGGTTCAAGGACGAGTGCAGACAGGACCGCTGGCAAGGTAGGACTGGTACAGGTTCTGGTGTAGACATGATTGCAGTTCAGGTGCAGGTGCAGGATGGTTGGTACAGGCAGGACCGCAGATAGAACATGTTAAGGAACATAGGCTGGTTTGGTGCTGGAGCACAGGCAGTACAGGTACTGGTGCCCAGGCAAGACGGGTACTGACACACTGGCAGGATGAGTACTGGAACACACGCTGGATCAGTAAGGGAACACAGGCAGGACTGGTACGGGAACCTAGGCAAGACTAGTACAGGGACACTGGCAGGACTGGTATGGGAATGTGATGCCCCTGAGCTTGTCAGGATGTCACAGGGAACTGCACTCTTTTCTCTTATGGTGCAGAACTCATCCTCCATGGTTCTGGGATCCTAACTCGGGTATTGTTTTCCATCAGCACTCAAATCCTAACCGCACCTTGCACCACACCCTGTCAGGCACACCAGTGGGCGGTCTAGCTGGAATAGGGCCACCCGCCTAGGGGTCAGGCAGACTGGTGGGAGGGAAGGAAGTGAGTTCGATAGTAGCCCTCAGAGAGTGAGGAGTTGAGGTAGTTGTAGCTCCCTGGGAGACTTTGGTCAGGTCGCAGATAGTGGTCTGGGACCGGAGGAGTCGGAGACCCGGTCGCAGGGTATTGGAGAAGGGTGCCCAGACTTAGTTAGTTGGCACTGGAAAGTCCAGTAACCGGACCGGTACCGAGCACAGAGGGGTACAGGACCCTAGATCAGGGAGTTGCTTCATGCAACCTGATAATTCACCTGTGGAGGATAGTCTCTTTATGAACTTTCCCCAAGAGCTCAGAGATCGAAGGCACCAACACAACGAGGGGGATAGGGCTTTCCAGCTGATGCGGCCTACAGAAATCCCAAATGTCAGCCATCAAGAGCACAACTCCCCTATCTAAATATAGGGAGCAGGACTCCGACCGCTTCAGGCCGAGGGGTCACTCAAAAACAACTATCTACATGTGCATGGAGAGAGACTCCAGTCCACCAGACAATACCAACGGGGACGGATTCCCAGATGAGCTCCCCAGAGTGGCAGCGGCACCCAGAGACTTGGTTTACTTCTGTGTCAGAGTCTACTTAATGGTTGCACCAACAATCACACAGCTTGAGTGAGTACACTGCTGCCACTGCGTTCTGCCTGCCCCACAGCCCGCACCACGCGATCCTCACACCTATCCTCTAGAGTCCCGGGGTCTCCCCTACCCGTGGAGGGAACATCATCTGGCTGCCCTGTTCCATCTCCCTGGGTACTCCCATCAGCAGTGGCGGTACTCCCCTTACTGCGAACCACGGGTGGCGTCACAAACTCTCCCTTGTAAATATTCCCCCCCTTTTACATTTCGAAGTGGCCGCAAGACCCTGGGTCCGGAGACCCTCAAGCCAGAGCAACCCCGGATCCGAGCAGTTCGACTGTTGCAGGGGCAGTACAGAAACACAGACATGACTGGTATGGAAACCCCACCAGGACTGTTATAGGAACACAGGCAGTACTGGTACAGAAACACAGGCACAGCTGGTATGGGAACATATGCAGGGTGGGTACGGGAAAATAAGCAGGACTGGTATAGGAACACAGGTAGGACTGATGCAGGACCAAAGGCAGGATTGGTACAGGAAGACAGGCAGGACTTGTCCGGGAACATAGGTGGGACTGGTGCAGGAACACAGGCAGCTTTGTATAGCAGTCAAAAACAGCAGTGTACTGTTTTGACTGCTATACCTAATCTACAAAAAAAATGTTTATTTTTTTTTCCAGCAGGCCTTGCTGTGTGAATATCTCTGAAACCTTGTACTGCATTTGTATCGCCCCAAGGGATGCTGCTCCAGCTTCAGGGACGCCACAGGACCTTCTTCTATGTATTTGGCCACAGGTAAGTTAAGTTTTATTATCGTGACGCCACTCACGGTTTGCGGTCAGGGATATGGGTGACCGCCACTGCAGGTTTAATAAGCGTCTGGGGCTCATGGAGTCTGCAGTCGGATGGTGTGGCCTCCCGTGAGTGAGGCTGGCCCCAGGGGCTCAGGTGTGTAGAACAACAAGTCCCAGAATAACTCAGGCAGAGACCAACAGTCTTTAACTGATTTTTACTCACTGTGCTGTTGTTGTGAGCTGACTCGGGCGATGCTGCAATAAACCAGGTAGAACCAGGTATCATTTTGGGCCAGTCTGAGGGTAACAGGTAGCTCTCCGTCCTAGCACTTCTATTTTCGGATAACCCCTGACCTGAAGTACCGTAGGGTCTATCCAGGGATTCACAACTGCCTTTTCTCCCCTGTGTTCGGCCCATTTGCCGGCAGCGTGGTCCATGGAAAATGGCTTCAGGCTCTGTCTCCTTTATGGGTCCCTGCGTTGCAGCTCAGGCTTGGACCTGTGAGGTTGGTGAGGTACTTGTAGTTCCCCTCACCGGCAGGTTTAGCAGATAGTTAAACTAGAGTCTGCTCTAGGGACCTGTAACCCCGTGCGGGCCTAGTCACCAGGAGCACCTCTTTCTGTGTCCTCCTGAGACCGTTCTCCCTACCAACTGTCACTACACTGCGCAGGGTCTGACTAGTGTGAGCGGGCGTATGCGTCTCCTAGCAACCGCTGCTCACCACTATCAGACTGGCTTGCTCCACTCCTTTTTTGACAGCCTCTGCACTTTAGCTCCCAGCCCCTCTGCTACACCTCTTGAAAAGAATTTGAAGGCCAGCCCCCCCTCTGGAGACTACCAAGGGTCCCCTCTAAAGGTGTGGGAGACCTGGTTGCTATATGTCTGTGCATACACACCTCATTCTGGCCCTTAGGATTACCTGGAAGTACTGTCCTTGCATGGGTGCAGTACTCAGTGGTGCCTGACCGAGTCAGGGGCGCCACACATTGCATCATGCTGCTTTGCATTGCGGTTAAAAACAGCTGCATACAGGCTTTATTATAATCACTCTCTCTCTATACATGATTTCGAATAATCTGAACTTGTTTTTGTGCCAAAGAATGAGGAAAATATCTAATAGGGGACATGTCCGTGGTAATCCTGCTGGTGGTATAGCTGCTTCAAGGTGAGGACATGGTAGATCTGTGCCTACTACACTTCGAATTGAAACAGCTTTCTCCAATGCACCCATGCCACAGGCTGGTTTTCATCATTTCTTAGGCCTGAGTACCACTGCATGAATGTTGAGGCCAAAACATGTTGAGGCGGTTTTAGATTATCTGGCTACTAGTGCCTCCAATCCATAGTCATCTTCCTTCCACCTCAACCCATTCAAAATGAGCCAAGCAGCGTGAGTCACAAGTCATGAAGCACTCACTTGTGCTTTTTGAGGACTCTGCTGGCTGAAGTTCCGTGACCCACTTACCTGGCCCTGCCCTAGAGGTGTAAGTACACTGATGCCCTACTTCTTGTTGTGTTGAAGTGTGTCTGTGGGATAGCTAGTGTACATTATCAACAGAGCACTGCACCATTGCTCAGAGTATGATGAAACACAAGTGCCAACCGCTGCGGCTTTCATCAGTATGCAGTCTGGGAAGAAGGGCAGGGCTGAGGAGTGTGTGGAAGACAATGCGAGGGATGACGAAGAGGTGCTTCATCCCACCTGGAGCAAAGATCATGATAGTGACATCCACATTTACAATAAAAATGAGGTGTTGGGGCAAATGAAAAAGCAACACAGCAAAAGAGAGCATGGGGAAAAAGCCCTGTGAATGGCACATAGCCCTGTAAGTTGGCTATCGCATGTCGCACCAGTGAAGACCTCCCAGCAAATCCAGCTCAAAAAAGCTCCCTGGCATGGCATTTCTTTTGGGAATGCACTGATGATAAGAGAGTGGTTTGCAAGATGTGCCGTCAGAGCCTAAGGGGCACTTTGCACGCTGCGACATCGCAGGCCGATGCTGCGATGCCGAGCACGATAGTACCCGCCCCCGTCGCAGCAGCGATTTCCTTGTGATAGCTGCCTTAGCGAACATTATCGCTACGGCAGCTTCACATGGACTCATTTGTCCTGCGACTGTCGCTCTGGCCAGCAACCCGTCTCCTTGTTAAGGGGGCGGGTCGTGCGGCGTCATAGCGACGTCACACCCCAGGCGGCCAATCGGAGCGGACGGGCGGAGATGAGTGGGATGTAAACATCCCGCCCATCTCCTTCCTTCCGCATATCCTACGGAAGCCGCAGTGACGCCGGTAGGAGATGTTCCTCGCTCCTGCGGCTTCACACACAGCGATGTGTGCTGCCGCAGGAGCGAGGAACAACATCGGACTGTCGCGTCAGCATAATCATGGATTACGCCGACGCTGCACCGATGATACGATTACGACGCTTTTGCGCTCGTTAATCGTATCATCGAGCCTTTACACACTACGATGTCGCATGCGATGCTGGAAGTGCGTCATTTTCAATTTGACCCCACCGGCATCGCACCTGCGATGTCGTAGTGTGCAAAGCCCGCCTAAAGCAAGGGAAAAATCTTCTCAAGCTGAGCATTATCTGCATGATGCGTCATCTGACTTCCAAGTATGAGGTGCAGTGGAGTAGTTTTTTGAGAAATCAGGAAAGAACTCCATCTCCTCCTGTTCCTTTTGCTGCAGTGTTGGCCTGTTCAGCTGCATATCGGCATCTTCCATCCGCTGATGATCACCAGGACCACCTTCCTCCCTGCAAGCACATGATGTAGCAGCAACACCACCACTACCACCAACACAACCACCACGAGCATCACCTACTATATCCACACCATCTCATGGACGTTTGCAGCTCTCCATCCCACAAACTATCGATAGAAAGAGGAACTACTACTGCTGAAAGTGTTTGCAGTATGTGCACACTCTCGGTGTTCTCACCCTGGTTCTGCTCACCTGTCTGTGCTGCCAAGTCACTTCAGCGTTATTGCTGACTGCCTCATATGCAACGTACCAACAATGTGGAACTCCACCTTGCATATGGTTGAGAGACTGTGCAAGCAGCACTAGGCAATAGTGGAGTTTCAGCTTCAGTACACATGATAGAAATCACTTTGTGGACCAACACCACTTCACAACCAACGAGTGTGCCTCCATGCAGGACTTGTGCACCATGTTGTGCTGCTTTCAATAGTTTACCAACATGGCTAGCACTGATGATGCCATAATCAGCGTCACTATACCAATTTTATGTCAGCTGAAAAAAACGCTTGAGGTGGTTTCACTGGAGGAAGAGGAGCAAACATTGACTCATTTATCTGGGCTGTCGTCCACATAGGGCTCCAAGGTATGGTTTCTGGGCTGAATGAGGCCATGTCCCCAACTTTTAAGGCAGGGGATAGTTTTGGAGGATGAGGAGGGGGAATTGTCTGGCCAGGATCATTGAGAAGTTAGGTCAGGGGCATCACACTGCAGCGTGGTTGGGGAGATGTAGAGAAACCAGTGTACATACTTTCGACTGAGGACAGCTCATCAATGACTCTGGGAAGCCTGGCACACATGAGCTAATACATGCTGTTGTACCTGCGCAATGACCCTCAAGTTGCAAGGATTCTGACTAGTAGATTACTGGGTGGTGACTCTCCTGGATCCACAGTACAAAGACATAGCATTGCTACTTTCATCACTGTAGTGGGATCCATAAATGTGTGACTATAAGGCCAAGGTGTATAACGCTGTACTTATGGCATTCCCACCAGATGTTAGGGGCTCAGTGGAAAAACAAGGTGGCATAGGAGGTTGAAGTAAGCAACGTAGCGGTTGCCACAGCCACACCTCCATAGGGAGGCTCATCATGGCCGCAATGTAGCAACAATTCATGTGCATCCCTCCACTCCATCCAATAACATGATCTGCTTCAGTGCATATTTCCAGAAGTCAGCATTTAACAAACATGATGGAAGAGTATGTATCCACAAGTATAGCAGTGCTAGCTGATGGTTCTGCACAATTTAATTTCTGGGTAGCAAATTTGAATACAGGCACTATATGCCTTCAATTTGCTTGCCTTTCCTGCCAGAAGTGTACTGTCTGAATGTGTGTTCAGGACAACAGGGGGGTGTCATCACAGACAGGCACATCTACCTGTCCTCAGCTCAGCTAACGTGGACAAGCTTTCATTAAACTGAAGAAGTCGTGGATTACACCAGACTAGTCCATTCCTTTGGCTTAGTAGACTATCGCCATTTCTCACCGGGGTCTGTGGCCTTAATTTGCTTGAAAAAAATAACTGCTGCTACTTCTCCCCAAGGTCTGTGGCCTTCATTCTTTGCAAAAACTACCTATCTCCACTTCTCACAAAGGTCTGTGGCCTTAATTTTTTAAAAAAAAAATAGCTTTCACCACTTCTTGCCAGGATGTGTGGCCTTAATATTTTGGAAAAAACTACCTTTTGCCACACATCTCACCCCAGTCTGTTGCCTTAATTTCTTGAAAAAAAAATAGCTGTTGTCTCTGCTCACTAGGGTCTGTGGCCATAATTTTTTATAAAAAAAACTACCTCTCACCACGTCTCACCAGGGTCTGTTGAATTCTTTTTTTTTTTTTAAAAATCTACCTGCCACTTCTCATAAGGTCTGTGGCCTTAATTTTTTGGAAAAATATTGCTGTCACCACTTCTCATCATGGTCAATGGCCTTAGTTTTTAACAAAATTCTACTTGTTGCCAGTCTGCAGCCGGGTCTGTAACTATAGTTAAAAAAAAATCTGAAACAGCTTAATGTTTCACAAATGTGTAAATGCGGCTTTGCACGTTGCAACATCGCACGTGCGATGTCGGTGGGGTCAAATCGAAAGTGACGCACATCCGGCGTCACTTTCGACATCGTTGTGTGTAAATCCTAGATGATACGATTAACGAGCGCAAAAGCGTCGTTATCGTATCATCGGTGCAAGCTCCGACTTTTTCATAATTACGCTGCCACTACAGGTACGATGCTGTTCCTCGTTCATGCGGCAGCACACATTGCTGAGTGTAAAGCCGCAGGAGCGAGGAATATCTCCTTACCTGCCGCCGGCGGCTATACGGAAGGAATGAGGTGGGTGGGATGTTTACATCCTGCTCATCTCCGCCCCTCCGCCGCTATTGGCCGCCTGCCGTGTGACCTCGCTATGACGCCGCACGACCCGCCCCCTTAGGAAGAAGGCGGGTCGCCGGCCAGAGCGACGGTCGCAGGGCAGGTGAGTGCAGGTGAAGCTGGCGTAGCGATAATTTTCGCTACGCCAGCTATCACAAGATATCGTACCTGCAACGGGGGCAGGGACTATCGCGTGTGACATCGCAGCATCGGCTTGCGATGTCGCAACGTGCAAAGCCCGCCTAAGGGGCACTTTGCACACTACAACATCGCAGCGATGTCGGTGGGGTCAAATCGAAAGTTACGCACATCCGGCGTCACAGTCGATATCGTAGTGTGTGTAAATCCTTTTTGATACGATTAACGAGTGCAAAAGCGTCATTATTATATCATCGGTGTAGGGCCCAGCATTTCCATGAATTGGGAAATACCGATGTTACGATGTTGTTCCTCGTTCCTGCGGCAGCACACATCGCTGTGTGTGAAGCACCAGGAGCGAGGAACATCTCCTACCTGCGTCCTGTGGCTCACGCCGGCTATGCGGAAGGACGGAGGTGGGCGGGATGTTTACGTTTCGCTCATCTCCGCCCCTCCGCTTCTATTGGCTGCCTGCCATGTGACGTCGCTATGACGCCACACGACCCGCCCCCTTAATAAGGAGGCGGTTCGCCGGCCATAGCGACGTCGCAGGGCAGGTGAGTGCATGTGAAGCTGCCGTAGCGATAATGTTCGCTATGGCAGCTATCACCATGATATCGCAGCTGCGACGGGGGAGGGGACTATCGCACTCGACATCGCAGCATCGGCTTGCGATGTCGTAGTGTGAAAAGGGCCCCTAAGGCTATGTGCGCATGCTGCATTTTTGTGGTGACCACAAATATGCACGTTTTTGCTCCAAAAAAGGCTCCCTCAGCATGCATTTCATCTTGCATTTAACAGCGTTTTTGCCCAGTGCGTTTTTTAAGTCATGTCTATTGACTGGAAGGGCTCAAAAACGCTGGAAAAACGCAGAAAGAATTGACATGCTGCAGTGGTCACCACAAAGGCGCAGCCAAACAAAAGCTGCACTGTGCGGACAGCAAAAATGAAAACTCAGACTTTTCTGGGGAAGGAAATGCATGCAGTTTCGAGACCAAAACTGCACCTAAAAAAACACGCAAAAAAGTGGCAAAAAAACGCAGCATGCGCACAAGGCCTAAGTGCGCTGCAGCAGACACAGTGTTGTGGAGCTTTGAAAACTGTCAGTATTACAGCACTGTGCAAGAGTGTAGGATCTCCGGCAAACCTGGCTATGATGGTCAACCAGGTAAAGAGGAAGTTTAGGGACCTTTTTTTAAATAAGTTTTCTGGAGGGGGTGGGGACTTCTAATTTTTAAACTGCAATACACCTCCAACTGATGACAGCTTGTTGTTGCCTATGGGCAGCGTGGCTAATGTGAGCAAATCCTTGCTACAGTGATTGCCAAGTGCCCGCCAAGTTTCCCTGTTACTAGTGCTGAGTACTGGGTGGCCACCATGCTGGATACCTGGTACTACATGAAGAGGCTATGGTTACTTCATTCACTGAAGCGTAGTCAAATACCCTCTAAGGCCCCCTTCACATGCACATGAAAAAAACTAACCGTTTTTCTCTGGCGTATTAAAGGGGTGGTTTGTTCCCCGTGTGCCGTGTTTGTGGCACATGCGTGTTCTCCGTGTGTTATACGTAATAACACACGGAGAACGGAAAGTCCCGCCTTATCTGATTCTTCTGGAGCTGTCTGTGGTGCTGAATGACAGTGTCCGGCACAGGCCACGCCCCGCTGATGCTGCTTCCGGCCCCCAGTGAAGAAGATACGTTGTTCAAATTCACTGGGGGTCGGATGCAGGTATCAGCCGCGGCAGAGACTGCAGGGCTGGTGGAGGGGAGTATGTGTTTTTTTTATTTTTACAATGACACGTGTGTTTCTCCGGCGCATGTCACGTGGGACCGCATCCACACTACATCCGTGTGGTACGGGTGCGGGCCACGTGACACCTGTGCTGCCGGAGAAAAATGGACATGCCGCTGTATGGAGCACACGGGCTCACGTCTGCTACACACGGAGGCACGGGCCAATGGCTGAACACGTGCGTGCACATAAACCCATTGATTTTAATGGGTATACGTGTGCCCGTGTCTCCAGTAAATACGGGAACAGACCTAGCCCGTACCATAGGCACGTGCGTGTGAAGGGGGCCTTAATCACATCAGAGTACCATCAACGCCAAAAGTGGAAACAGTCTTATTCCATTATTCAAAACTGTCGTTTTCAGACATAGCAGCCTGCTTTAAACAATAATTTATTCAAAATAAATGCTTCGGATTACCAAGATAGACACTGAGCAGCATGGGTGAGCTGCGTCAAGTGTAAATGGCTGGGACTGGTAGTAGCAAGTCTAGCTGGCGCATCTCCAGCGCAATTCTAAATCCAACTATGAGCTTTTTAAATGCCGCAACTAGACTGTCCACCTGGAGCGGCAAATTGGCTCTTCTGTGGGAACTGTTAAAACAGGCCGTTAAAGTATTGGTGCCCTGCTGAAAGCAGAGAGTTGGCACCTAAGGAGCATTACCATCTTTCAACATTGTCACCCCCTTGAAAATGAGCAAAGAAGTGTGAACTTCAACAAGTCAGGCATCTGAGACTTCTGGTTTTGGAGTATTCTGTTGGGTTCTACCCATCTCCGTTTTAATTGGGTGCTATGTGGCGGACCTCGGGGAATGAGAGCTGTGAGAGGCAACCAGGTAAACAGGCTGTTTAGGGGCCTTTTTAACCATTGTATGCTGTGTGGTGGATCTCTGGTAATCTTGGCTGTGCAAGTTAACCTGGTGAAGTAGTTGTTTAATAAAAGAATATATAATAAAAAAAGTGTCTGTTTAGGGGCCTTTATACAATTCATTGGTCTGTGGTGGAACTCTATGAATCTTGGCTCTGTGGAGAACTGGAAATACAGGCTACATAGGGCAAATGTGTTAAACTTCTTACTCTATGAGGGAAGTCTGGCAATCTTGGCTGTGTGGGGCAACTGTTTAAAGAGGCTCTGTTCTGGCCTAGATTTGAAATTTACACTCTTTGATTAAACTGGTAATCTTGACTGTGTGGGTGAACTAGAAATACAGGCTACATAGGAGAAATAGGCTAAACCTATTGCTTTGTGGGGGAAGTCTGACAATCTTGACTGTGTGGGTGAACTTGGAATACAGGCTCTGTAAGGGCCCTTTTTAAATTGTTGGTCTGTGGAGAATCTCTTAAATCCATCTCTGTGGGGTAACTGTCAAAATGTTGAGTTTCTTCATTTCCTTGCTATGTAACCATAATTACTAGGGTGACAGAAGCCCTTTAAGTCATTCACCTATCCACATATGTTTCCAGGGCAATAGGCATGCTCTTACCCCCATTAAGGTTCCTTTTGCAGCTCATCAGCTCTAAATACAACCATTTTACAGCCTCAAACTTGGGCTCCTCATTGACTTGTATGGGATTTGTTGTTCTGAGTTAAGTTCAATGTCAAGATGGCTCACCGATTCCGATTTATTTTTATGTGCTGGTTTGACAAACACGAATATCCACTGATTCTCTAATCTCTACTAATAAGGAATAATCAAGTGTGAGACATGATTTGCACCTCATATAGCAGTTTACATAAATTCTTACGTGGTATATGGCACTGATCATGCAATGCACCTAATATCAAATTTGCAATGGATCACATTCGGATCTATTGAATATCTAATCCGTTTTGCTATTGTCTGCCGTGCACAAAAAGAAAAGACGCTTGGCTCCATGCTTCAAATCCCATTCACCCTAAAATTAATTTTCTTCCACATAATAAGATTAATGTCATTAAAAGTTTTTTTTTTCTAGATTTTGGAACTGTATCAGAGAAGTGATTACTTAAGTGGAAAGAGAATAAATCTAATTATAATTTTCTGTTCAAGGTCAATAATATAGTCTCTTCATTAAGTTAATTAGCAAAGCAAATTTCCTTGGCTTTATGGGGTCAGTCTTTATTTTATTGCTGAGATTTGCTGGTGCCACTTACAATGAATGAATACAACTGCGGAGAGTAAAACCTGCTTATTTCTAATGAAATGTCCGATAGCTACTTTGTAGTGGATTCACAGAAATTAGCTTTGGAGTAATGCCAGTGGGTGACTAATAAGAAACAACTATTTGCACAATTAATTGGATTGTTTTAGTCATTATCAAATATGGTTTTAAAGGTCAACAAAATTGAAAAAAGTAAAATATTACTTTATGAAGAATACATCTTCAGTCTAGTGTCAACAATATTATAGATTTTTTTAGAATTGGTACAAGACAAAAATTTATCAGGGTCACTCTCACAGATCCAAAGAATAAACCTAATTCCCATTATTTAACCATAACAATGCATTTTGGAGTGTGAACTTTTTCTTTTGGCTAAGTGATCAACATATGAAAGGTAAACTGGGGTTAAAGTGAATCTGTCACCAGTCCTTTGCTACCTACTATCTGAGACCAGCATAATGTAGGAAAATAGACCCTGATTCCAAAAATGTATCACTTAACAGAGCTCAGAAAGCCTACCCCATCCACACCAAAGCTTTGTGTGTACATAGTCTATTGACAGTGAGCTTTTTATCAGAAAAGGGGGAGTGGTCGGTCTAGTAGGTGAGGCATGCAACTGTGGTCTACCTCAGGCTACTTTAAAGAAATCAGAGGACTGATATACCATATTGACCATTCGGTGACGGAATTTTATATCTGATTTGCTGGACATTATTTGTTACGGCCATTGTCTTCTGTGAATATACACTATTGTGAATTCTAAGTATTCCAATTGGAGGACCCATTTGTGTATTGTATTTGGACTTTGTCTGTTCTTTACATGCTGCTGTATGTTTGTGACTTCCCTCCCCTGTCCCCTCGCCTCTCATTTTGCATTTCACCTTCGTTTTTGTGCCACTTCGTGTTTCACCTTCGTTTTTGCGCCACTAACTGTTTGGGTGATCCCCCTCCATGGCTAGGTAAACCCTATTGGTTGGGGCCAGTGTAATTATTTATTACTTGGTGACGATCTACTCCCTTTTCCACTAGCCAGATTGGCAATAATTTTATGCGCTTGTTGTTATATGCTTTTATGTAATCCAATAAAATTTGTTACTTTTATAGGAATTGCTTGGTTACCTCACTGATACTGATGGACCCTGAGCCTGCAGGACAACTTGAATTTCTTTGGAACTTGATAGGGGCTGCTTATCCACCATCCAGACTATCATGTGTTGAAACGTTTCATCAATGTTTCTCTGCCATCCATGTCCATGGAAATTTGCTACAGTGCCGTGGCTTGTAAACTTCTTGATTATGTTGAGTACTATGGACAAAAGAACATCAAGATCTCTGTAGATGGACTTGTAATCTTACAGTTGTTGATATTATTTTAACAATTTTAGTTCTCAAGTTCTCAGACATTTCTCTACTTCTTTCAGTGCTCCATGCTTAGTGTAGAAGGTTGTTTCCAAATGGAAAAAAGGCCAGTCTGAAAGGGTGCTGCACAAAACTTATGGATTATCATGAAGAAATCTTTATTGAGAATGATAAGAAAGGAATTTTTTATTTTATTAAAAACTAGGCTATGCCTTTCTAGGACGGTCTGTCCTCTTCCTCGGGCCATATACAAATGAACAAACCAAGCATATGTGTGATGCCCCTGGACTATCAGGTCGTCACAGGGTATTGCACAATCTGCCCTCGCGTGCAATATCCACCTCCTTCTTGATTTTGGGTCCCTAACTATATGGTGTTGCCTACATCAGCTAATCAAACCCTAGGTACACGCTGCACCACACCCACCAAACACACCAGTGTACGTGGAGTGGAATAGGGTCGCCCACCTAGGGGGTTGGAGAGGGGAGGTCAGGAGTGTCAGAAGTAGATAGTTGAGCTTGGGAAGTGAAAGTGAGAGGAGGTCGGGAGCAGGGCTCCTGGGAAGCTATCTAGGTGGCAGACGGTGGTCTGGGCCTAAAGGAGCTGGACCCCCGGTCGCCGGGGATTGTGGCAAGGGGCACAGAACTGTCGAGGAGGACAGCCGGTGGCCTTGCACCATCACCGGGCTGGGACCAAGGCACGACGGGGTACGTGGACCCTAGGTCAGGGAGTAGCTTCAGGCAACCTGACAATTTACCCAAGGAGAACGGAGCCTTCAAGATTCGCTCTCCAGTCGCTCCAAAATCGGGGTACTAGCGCAACAAGGGGGATAGGACTTTCTACTCAAAACGGTCCAGAAAATCCCAAGCGTGAACCCTGAGAGCAAGCTCCCACACTTAGCCATAGTGGGAAGCGGGACCCGGCAGGCTTCATACTACCGACACCAACAGAGAAGTAAACTGAGTGCCAGGAGGCAGGTCACGGATCACTAGGCAGCACCATTGGGGACGGGACCCGAACTAAGCTCCCCTCAGCGACAGCGGTATCCAGAACTTTGGTTTATCCAGTTGTCGGTGTCAGCATAATGGACTGAATGAGTACGCAAGTGGCCCCCCTTTTGCACCCACCGCCACTCCCCCCTCACCATCACTGAGCCCCGGGGTGTCCCCCCTACTTGTGGAGGGTCACAACACCTGGCTGCCCCATCCCATCATCCCGGGTACTCCCACAGCAGCGGTGGTAGTCCTAGTTACCACATACCACGGGTAGCGTCACGAACTCTAATACAATCCCCTTTACATACACCCCTTCATTTGAGTGACCGCACGACCCCCGGGTCCGGAGACCCTCGAGCCACCGCGGATCCGGATCGGAGTAACTAGGCTGCTGGCAAGGGAGCGGCACACCTCAAATTCCTGGCGTCATGAACAGGATACGAGCAGGGCCCACTTACCTGGGTGACGTGCGCCTTAGAAGTCAAAACCGCGAGTCAAGATCCCGTTTCCCGCCATTTCCGCCATTTTCTGCCATCTTTTGGTGCCAAAACGCTGTCTTCTCCACAAAAGCGTGCGACACCGAAGCCCTGCCCTTCGTCCTGAGAGTCAGCCCAGAACCGGAAGTTCCCAGAGGGCCACAGCATCAAAGTGAGTGCTGAGTGAAAACCGAGGGAGCGTGATGGCATGTAGCGAAAGAGAAGCAAGGACACCAGGACTCTGCCATGATGTTCCAGGACCCCATAGAGGAAAGATGGCAGAGCGGAGCTGGTCACCGGAATGTGCTGTTCCCGGGACCGTGACCTGGACTGAGGAAGAGACGGAGCAGCTTTGCAGAAGGATGCGGACACAGTTCCTGTTCATATTGAACTACTGGAGGGAAGAGATGAGGAGCCTGGCGGTGGTGGTGCGAACCCGTGAGATCGAAATCCCACGTGAAGAGAGGGTAAGCGGTTACCCAGTCCCTGTTGATTACCCTAATCCGGCTGAGGGATCCAGACCGACCCCGCTCCCGACAAGCACTCTGCCTCCACCGACCCCATCCTCGGCGGATGCCGAGCTGCCTGCTCCCACCATGGCAGTGGAACCTTCACCCCCCGTTTATGAAGACGCAGCTGCAGAACCCCCGGTTCCGTCACCCGACTAGGTCATGAAAGCGGTCACCCCGACACCGGCCCAACCAGACCCGGCCGCATCATCGGACCCGTCCTTAGAGGCGGAGCACCCGGACTCTGCAACCCTGGCTGCGGAGCAGTCGGTTTCTTTGCCTACAATGGCGGAGGTGAAGTCTGGAGAGCTGCCGGTTCCGCCGCCGCGTGGCATCCCAATGGCTGTTGGGGCCGCAAGAGTACAGTTAAAGTCTATGCCAGCTAGGGAGCCGAGGCTGGATGCTGACGCCCCCTACTGGGAACGACACCATAAGAAGCTGCAGATGGAGATGACAGCACGAGAAAGGCGAGGACGGGAACTTACCGCCCGCAACCGAGAAGAGAAAGAGCAGGTTAGGAGCGCTGCTTCTGGAGTCCGAGGGCCACCATGCCATGGTGTAGTGGATCGGTTTGACCCCGTTCAGGGATGGGGGTTCATCCGGGAGGCAGGCCTCACAGCCGGGGTGTTTGTGTCCCGACGGTATGTGGCACAGAACCTCACCAGGGGACACCCCGAGCGAAGCCTGGTGCCAGAGGATATGGTTACCTATACTCAGCATTGTGGAGAGCGGGGACGGTATGCCCTAGATGTGATCAAACAAGTGATGATAGAGGAAGAGTTTGTACTGGCGTCAGTGGTTCGTAGTCGCAAGGAAGCATGGCTACGGGACCCGGTCGTGTAATGTAAAAGTGTAAACTGTTAGGTATCTGTGTTTTCTATTATTTTTTTACAAAGTTTGTTATTTTCCATATAGAGAATGTTAGGAAACAACAGTGTTTTAATCAACCAGGTTCAAATCAATAGAGAAAGTCATCTGATTGTGAAGAAGATTTTATAGTGTGTACACCAGGTGCATGGACTTCGTTACATTTATGCACCAATATTTAGTAGTAAAAATGGACCCAGGTCATGGGATTGGTTGTGACCAACACAGACTTGTGAATTGTAAATAGTTGCACCTCCTGTGCCCACCAGAGTTGTCTTTTGCAACACTCGGGACCTTAACCTGGTCACGGACCCAGAAATAGGTATGCAGCGGGTCAGGTTGTTTTGGTGGCGGGTTAACGGGATCTGGGACATTGGGACTGGACTGTCGAAGGAAGAGGCTGAAACGGAGCAGGTTAAGCCCCTTCTACTAATATAACCGGTAGTGTTCCACTGTTGATTTGATGAACTCAAAATACCGTAACGTAAAGTAAAAGAGCCTCCCTAAGGTGGGATAAACCTTGTAAATAATAATGTTAATCTTTTCTATTTTTGAAGTTTGAAAAAAAAAAAAAATAAACCTCTGATGTCTTGTAGCTCGAGGATGAGCAAACCCTAGATACACCCTGCACCACACCCACCAAACACACCAGTGGACGGCCTGAGTGGAATAGGGTCGTCCACCTGGGGGGGTTGAAGAGGGGAAGTCAGAAGTGTCAGAAGTAGAGAGTTGAGCTTGGGAAGTCAAAGTGAGAGGAGGTCGGAGCAGAGCTCCTGGGAAGCTATCTAGGTGGCAGACGGTGGTCTGGGTATAGAGGAGCTGGACCCCCAGTCGCAGGGGATCATGGCAAGCGAAACAGAAATGTTGAGCAGGACAGCCGGCCTTGCACCATCACCGGGCTGGGACCAAGGCACGAGGGGGTATGTGGACCCTAGGTCAGGGAGTAGCTTCAGGCAACCTGACAATTTACACGAGGAGAATGGAGCCTTCAAGATTCCCTCTCCACCCGCTCCAAAATTGGGGTACTAGCGCAATGAGGGGGATAGGACTTTCCACTCAAAACGGTCCAGAAAATCCCAAGCGTGAACCCTGAGAGCAAGCTCCCACGCTTAGCCATAGTGGAGAGCGGGACCCAGCAGTAGAATTGAGCGCGGTTCGCGGTTCGAGGTTCTCCAGTTCGCGGCTCGAGTGATTTTGGGGGCTGTTCTAGATCAAACTAGAACTCGAGCTTTTTGCTAAAGCTCGATAGTTCTAGATACGTTCGAGAACGGTTCTAGCAGCAAAAAGACCAGCTAATTACTAGCTGGCTTTCCGCTGTAATAGTGTAAGTCTCTCTGTGACTCACACTCTTATGAAATTTCAGTGTATAGTGTGCGGGAACAGCGCATTCAGATCACTGCTGTTTGGATAATGGCGATCGCCATTTATTTTTTTCCTTGTCTTCCTTCCCTAAGCGCGCACGTGTAGTGGAGCGGGCCAGCATGTCAGCCAATCCCAGACACACACACAGCTAAGTGGACTTTTAGCCAGAGAAGCAACGGCATGTGTGATAGGATGTCCATGTCACATGTCCCTGCATTATAAAAACGGACATTTTCCTCCAGCACGCCATTATCTGCCTTCTGCGTCTTGGTGTCAGTCACCGCTGGCGTAGCTCCTGTCTCCGATACTGCTGTGTATGCTCTATACATAGCACTATACAGAATAGGGATAGAAGTTTCTATCAGCCCTTGTAAGGGCTAATACCGGCAGGGTCAGAGCCATAGGTGACAGTCAGGTCCGTGAAAACAGATTTTAACAGCCACACAAGATGACAGCGTCTGAGAAGCTAAGGTCAGGGATTTCCTCACTGCATTTCCCCATTAGGAGGGATAGAAAGGCAGGCTTCCTTTCCTCTACCCAGACCCACAACCCTGCCACTGTACCCTCCTGCCCTTTGCACACTCAAACTCATTGTTACTAAGCCATTATACTAGCAAACACTGATGAAACCTAGTGGCATCCTAAAAGTGGCTGTTGGACTTCATTATTGTCCCACTAGTGCAAAGATATTTGCAGCCCGTCTGCCTGCATTGCACACTCAAACTCATTGTTACTAAGCCATTATACTAGCAAACACTGAGGAAACTTAGTGGCATCCTAAAAGTGGCTGTTGGACTTCATTATTGTCCCACTAGTGCAAAGATATTTGCAGCACGTCTGCCTGCATTGCATACTCAAACTCATTGTTACTAAGCCATTATATTAGCAAACACTGAGGAAACTTAGTGGCATCCTAAAAGTGGCTGTTGGACTTCATTATTGTCCCACTAGTGCAAAGATATTTGCAGCACGTCTGCCTGCATTGCACACTCAAACTCATTGTTACTAAGCCATTATATTAGCAAACACTGAGGAAACTTAGTGGCATCCTAAAAGTGGCTGTTGGACTTCATTATTGTCCCACTAGTGCAAAGATATTTGCAGCACGTCTGCCTGCATTGCACACTCAAACTCCTTGTTACTAAGCCATTATACTAGCAAACACTGAGGAAACTTAGTGGCATCCTAAAAATGGCTGTTGGACTTCATTATTGTCCCACTAGTGCAAAGATATTTGCAGCACGTCTGCCTGCATTGCACACTCAAACTCATTGTTACTAAGCCATTATACTAGCAAACTATGCTGCCAGTTAAAGGGCCGTAGTTGCATTGTCAGGGATAATTATTGTTTATTCTGCTGTTAATAAAGCTAGACCACCGCTGAAATCTACCCCACCTCTCAATTTTTACTACCACATTTTAAGTTCACAATCTTGTCGCAATCAAAATGAGTGGCAAAATGACAGATGCTGGTGGAAAGGGGAAGAGGCGTGTTGGAAAAGGAAAAAAAGGGTTTGTCCATGGGGAAGGTGGCAAAGCTCCATTAACATCTGCTGAAGATAGACCATCTTCCAGCAAAAGTAAGATGCCTACTAATTACCGTGGACAATCTGATGTGCTCCCTTTTTTACGGACACGAACAACTTGAACAAAGGTAGATGATGGCCAAAAAAGGAAAATGCTTGAATGGATCTCAAGTGGTCCAACAAGTGCCCTCTCCGCCACCTCAACTACCGCATCCAAAAAACACCAGTCCTCTGAGTTGTCAGCCCAATCACACTTGCATTCTCCCAGCTCTGAAGTCTCCATCCGCCCTGCACAGTATGGTGGAACTGAGATGGCTGAGTCTGCAGAGCTGTTCAGTCATAATATAGCCTGGGAATCAGAAGTCTGCTCCCAAGCTACAGTGAGTACAGACCAGGAAATGGTCTGCAGTGATGCCCAGAACCTTTGTGACTCTGATTCAGGCCATGAGGACCAAGTTTCTGAGCATAATGTTGACCCTTTTTCACAAACTGTAACACCTGTTGTTATAGACAATGAGGAACATACTGATGACGATGAGACGCAGATAACAGATTGGGATGACAACTTAAATATTCGGTCAGGGCAAGAAGAGGCTCGGTCTGAGGGTGAGGGGAGTGTAATCACAACAATTGATGAGTAAGTTCTAGATCCCACCTACTGTCAACCCACAGTCAGGCACTCGAGGAGGTCAACAGAGGCAGTGGAGGAGGATGCAACCGACGGCGAAGTTACCTTGCGCCTTCCTGGAAAGAGTCGGAACACTGGTAGCACGTCTACAACTGCATCCTCAGCCACCACTCTGCCTCTGAGCACTAGTCGGGGGGGGGGGGCTCAGCAGGTTGCATGCCCTCTAAGCCTTGCCTAGCCTGGTCCTTTTTTGACATAGCAAAAGATCGCCCACATTATGTGATCTGTAAAATTTGTCGTGATTCTGTTAGTAGAGGGCAAAACCTCAGCAGTTTGACAACTTCTTCCATGAATCGTCACATGAATAAATATCATATGTCCCAGTGGGAAGCTCACCGTGCTGCAATGCGGCCTAGCGGAGCGAACCATCCACCGCCTGCCCCTTCCAGTGCATCTGCGCGCTCTTCATCTTCTAGGACTGTGGGGACAGCTGTCACACCTGGTTTTCCACGCACAACTTCCACCACTGTAACCGCAACAGGTAGTTTGCTTGGTAGGTCGTCAGTTGGTTTGGAAGGGGAAACAAGTGCGTGTGTACAGCTCAGACATCGATAGCACCAACGTTGGATGAAGGCAACATCATGTCTACGCCTGCACTTTCCTCACAAACCTGCATTTTTCCAGGGACACCCTACTCAACACCATCTACACACAGCAGCCAGATCTCTGTCCCTCAGATATGGACAAATAAAAGGCCATTTCCTGCGACCCATGACAAAGCTAAGAGGTTGACTTTATCCCTCTGTAAGCTCTTGGCTACCGAAATGCTGCCTTTCCGCCTGGTGGACACACAGGATTTTAGAGACCTTATGTCTGTCGCTGTGCCCCAGTACCAGATGCCCAGTCGCCACTACTTCTCTAAGAAAGATGTGCCCGCGCTACACCAGCATGTCGCACACAACATCACTGCTTCCTTGAGAAACTCTGTGTGTCAACGGGTGCATTTCACCACCGATACTTGGACCAGTAAGCATGGACAGGGACGTTACATGTCGGTGACTGGGCACTGGGTAACTATGGTGATAGATGGTGAAGGGTCTGCTGCACAAGTCTTGCCGTCCCCACGACTTGTGTGTCAATCCTTTGTCTGTCCAAGTACTGCCACTGCTTCTGCCTCCTTCACCTCATCTGGGTCCTCCACCTCCGCTCCAAGCCTGCCTGGTCAGGCCACCAGCGTTCTCACTGCGCAGAAGGAATCACGCACCCCTCATTACTATGCTGGCAGCAGAACGCAACGGCATCAGGCGGTCTTTAGCTTGACATGTCTTGGAAATAGGAGTCACACAGCGGCTGAATTGTGGGCAGCTCTGGAGACTGAGTTTGGTAAATGGTTGTCTCCACTCAACCTGCAGCCTGGTAAGGCCGTGTGCGACAATGCTGCAAACCTGGGTGAGGCCCTTCGACTGGGCAAGGTGACACACGTGCCTTGTATGGCTCACGTGTTGAACCTTGTTGTCCAGCAATTTTTAACACACTATCCCGGCCTAGATGGCCTTCTGACCAGGGCACGAAAACTGTCTGCTCACTTCCGCCGTTCAACCGACGCAGCTGAGTGACTTGCATCGCTCCAGAAGTCTTTCGGCCTGCCAGTTCATCGCCTGAAATGCGATGTGGCGACACGCTGGAATTCAACTCTCCACATGTCACAGCGACTGTGGCAGCACCTCCGAGCCCTGGTGCAATACGTCATGACGTATAGCCTGGGCCAACGAGATGCAGAGGTGGGGCAGATCACCCTGATGGAGTGGTCTCAGATCAAGGACCTATGCACCCTTCTGCACAGTTTCGACATGGCGACGAATATGTTTAGCGCTGACAATGCCATTATCAGCATGACAATTCCAGTCATTTACATGCTGGAGCACACGCTAAACACTATTCGGAGTCAGGGGGTGGGACAACAGGAAGGGGAGGAACTACAGGAGGATTCATATGCGCAAGACACAACAACATCACCAAGGTCCAGACGTTCATCATCACCAACGTGGCAGGCATGGGACCATGGGGGACTGGGATCAACAAGGGCACATGGTAGCAGGCGAAATGTTGAGGAAGGTGCAGGAGAACATGAAGAAATGGAGGACGAACTGTCCATGGACATGGAAGACTCAGCGGATGAGGGAGACCTTGGTCAAATTTCTGTTGAAAGAGGTTGGGGGGAGATGTCAGAAGAAGAAAGAACGGTTAGCACTTCTATGCCACAAACACAGCGTGGACTTGGTCCGCATGGCTGCGCAAGACACATGAGCGCCTTCTTGCTGCACTACCTCCAACATGACCCTCGTATTGTCAAAATTAGAAGTGATGATGACTACTGGCTTGCCACACTATTAGATCCCCGGTACAAGTCCAAATTTTGTGACATAATTCCAGCCATAAAAAGGGACGCATGTATGCAGAAGTATCAGCAGAAGCTGTTACTCGATCTTAGCTCGGCTTTTCCACCAAACAACCGTGCAGGTGCAGGGAGTGAATCATCCAGTTGTAACTTGACAAACATGGGATGGTCTCGTCATCTTCAACAGTCTACCCGTACCAGTAGCACCGTATCTGGTGCTGGTAACAGTAATTTTATTGAATCTTTTCATAATTTTTTTAGACCGTCCTTTGCAAGGCCACCAGAGACAACAAGTCTGACACATAGTCAACGGCTGGAGAGGATGATACAGGAGTATCTCCAAATGAACATCGATGCCATGACTTTGCAAATGGAGCCTTGCTCATTTTGGGCTTCAAATCTTGAAAAATGGCCAAAGCTCTCAACTTACGCCTTGGAGATTTTGTCGTGTCCAGCTGCCAGCGTTGTCTCTGAACGTGTCTTCAGTGCTGCTGGGTGTGTGCTGACAGATAAGCGCACGCGTCTGTCCAGTGACAATGTGGACAGACTAACGTTCATCAAAATGAACAAGTCATGGATCCACAAGGAATTTACTACCCCTGTGTCATCCTGGGGAGAGTAAATGCTTGTGGATTTTGAATGTGCTTGATGCAAATCTAGCTGTGAAGTGTACAACTAGGGCACAAGTGCTGCCACTGAAGGGGTGGGTGTCTGTGTGGCCCAATTTTTGGAAAAAAGGGAGACTCCGCTGGAGTAACCCTTGCTTACATTGTTTTTAACAATGATCCAAGATGAACAGATCTGGGATCAGGAAAGACTTTGCTACCTACCCCGGTGTCCTCCTGGGGACGGTTAAGTATGGCGTATTTTTGAATGTGCTTGATGCAAATCTACCTGTGAAGTGTACAACTGGGGCACAAGTGCTGCCACTGAAGGGGTGAGTGTCTGTGTGGCCCAATTTTTGGAAAAAAGGGAGACTCCGCTTGGAGTAACCCTTGCTTGCTGTGTTTTTTAAAAGGAGCCAAGATGAACAAGTCATGGTTCAGCAAAGACTTTGCTACCTACCCCGGGGTCATCCTGGGAACGGTTAAGTATGGCGTATTTTTGATTGTGCTTGATGCAAATCTACCTGTGAAGTGTACAACTAGGGCACAAGTGCTGCCACTGAAGGGGTGAGTGTCTGTGTGGCCCAATTTTTGGATAAAAGGGAGACTCCGCTTGGAGTAACCCTTGCTTGCTCTGTTTTTTAAAAGGAGCCAAGATGAACAAGTCATGGTTCAGCAAAGACTTTGCTACCTACCCCGGGGTCATCCTGGGAACGGTTAAGTATGGCGCATTTTTGATTGTGCTTGATGCAAATCTAGCTGTGAAGTGTACAACTGGGGCACAAGTGCTGCCACTGAAGGGGTGGGTGTGGGTGTGTGTGTGGCCCAATTTTTGGAAAAAAGGGAGAACTCCGCTTGGAGTCACCTTGTGGTGTTTTACATGATTTTAGAAGGGCGTGCCATGCCTATATCTGTGTCTCCTCCTCTTTTTCCTTGTCCAGCTCTTTTGTTTTCGCATGAGTATATGTCCTTGTCACTTTCCCATGTGTTTGTGTTGTGTTGTGAGTTGTTTGTCACCTTTTGGACACCTTTGAGGGTGTTTTCTAGGTGTTTTATGTGTTTGTGATTGCCTGCCATTGTTTCCTATGCAGTTCGAGTTCGGTTCGTCGAACGTTCGCCGAACCGAACTCGAACGGGATCCCTGTTCAACGAACCAAACTCGAGCCGAACCACGGCCGGTTCGCTCATCTCTACCCAGCAGGCTTCATACTACCAGGACCAACAGAGAAGTAAACTGAGTGCCAGGAGGCAGGTCACGGATCACCAGGCAGCACCATTGGGGACGTGATCCGAACTAAGCTCTCCTCAGCGGCAGCGGTATCCAGAACTTTGGTTTATCCAGTTGTCGGTGTCAGCTTTATGGACTGAATGAGTATGCAAGTGGCCCCTCTTTTGCACCCAACAGCACTCCCCCTCACCATCACCAAGCCCCAGGGTGTCCCCCCTACTCGTGGAGGGTCACAAAACCTGGCTGCCCCATCCCATCATCCCAGGTACTCCCAACTCTAATACAATCCCCTGTACATACCCCCCTTGATTTGAGTGGCCGCATGACCCTCGGGTCCGGAGACCGTCGAGTCACCTCGGATCTGGGTCCGAGCAGCTCAGCTGCTGGCACGGGGGTGGCACAAATGCTCACCTTAAATAGGTAGTTGATGAAATACAATGAAATCTCATTGGACAAATATGCAAAAAAAAACTTAACAGCAAACAGGTTACAATGAGTTAATAACAAAACAATTAAGCAGTATATAAACAAATATATAAAATATGAATATATATTGGTTGTAATCCTAACCCCCTTAATCTCAAGTTCACAAACTTGGTGCATTCACATTTGTTTACCATTGTTGTATATGCTATGTACAACTTACTGAGGTGAGCCTACCCAGTTATCATATTCCATCTTCAAAAACCCTGTTTCCACCCATGGAGCTCTTCAATTTCTTTGCAGTCCATGCTTAGTGTGGCATACGTAGACAAACAATGTAAAGATTGAATCAACTTATTCTCTTTTTATTTGATTTCAGGTGTGATTTTCATATTTGAACAACCAAAAGAATGTCTCAAAGGAAGAGAGACAAGAAGCGATTCATGCTAAAACCAATAGTACTTTTATTATTGAAAAATAAAATTTAAACACACAATAATATAAAAAACAGAGGATGTAACATTCCTATAAGGAACCCCAAATCTACGCAGACATTTGAAATAGAGGGTACAAAACATGAAGGGTGCAAGACCATAGATATACAGCATTAAATACTGCAAAATACAATTCATAAGTACACAATAAATACAATTCATAAGTAGAAAAACACCACAATATATAAATAGAATAGGTAAATACTAAAAATAGTTTAAATCATTATATAGTGGAAAGAAAAAGCACTATGAACAATACCCCTGCTATTTAAATTGCAACGACCCTGGCCTAATAGCAAAATTATGGCAAAGTTAATACTAACGCCCACTACTTCACATATTATGTAAACCTTAATTGCATAAGCCCTGACCTAATAGCAAAACCATTATGGTGAAGTTAATAATAATGCCCACTAAATTCACACATTATGTAAACCTTAATTGCATGAAGCCAAGTCAGCAATAGGAAAGTAGAGTGCAATGGAGTCAATTATATATTATGCTGGCCTGATAAGCAAATACTAATGGCTCAGGACCAGGTGTAGCAGAGTAAAATGCACTAAACCAAGTGACCAGCGGTTTAATCGCGCACCCGCATATAGTACTTTATTAACAAATGAGCAAACTCATTGGCAAAGTAAAATCTAATATTTACCTGAATTGATTAACTAAAGAATGCCTGGGTCTGGGTAGACAGGTTCCTCCACCCCAACATACGTTTCGTCCAGCTTCTTCTTCACCCCTGGAAGAAACCCACTATTTAATAATTTGAACTATTTTTAGTATTTACCTACTGTATTTATATATTGTGGTGTTTTTCTACTTATGAATTGTATTTATTGGGCACTTATGAATTGTATTTTGTAGTATTTATTGCTGTGTATCTATCGTCTTGCTCCCTTCATATTTTGTACCCTCAATTTCAAATATATAGGTAGATTTGGGGTGCCTTATAGGAACATTACATCCTCTGTTTTTTATATTATTGTGTGTTTAAATTTTATCTTTCAATAATAAAAGTACTATTGGTTTTAGCATGAATCGCTTCTTGTCTCTCTTCCTTTGAGACATTCTTTTTGGTTGTTAAATTATTGACTTTAAGTGTCATGCCCTTTATAAAATTTGACAGTGTTGATTAAAAGTGATCTTCATATTGCCTACATTAACAGGTGAGTTAGAATGAGCATCACATACGTGAAACAAAGTTTTTTCTCCCACAATTTTGGAAAGGTGCCAACAATTTTGACCAGCCCATTTTGGGGATGAAAAATGTGCATTTTTTTCTCAGTTTTTTGTGTTGTTCCAATATACACAAGGGAAATAAACATGTGTATAACAAAACATGTAATTTCAATAATTTTCTAGGAGAAATACTTAATTTTCTAGAACAATTTCAAAGGTGCCAAAACTTTCGGCCATGACTACACGTAAAAATTCATTTTTACAAGTGATCAAATAGATTAAATATGATTTGTATGCAATATAATAATGTAGCAAAATGGCAAAAATTAGGAAGAGCTGCACTCCAAAGAAATCCAGTGTCAAAGCCATAAGAGACAAGACAGCAGCATTTAAACAAGCAATCCCATCAAAGTTTTTATCTTCTGAATATATTGTGGTTAATTAAACTATTATTATATTTTGTTTAATTAAACTGATAGGACTTGATTTGGAAAGGCACACACACCTGTCTATATAAGACCTCACAGCTCACAGTGCATGTCAGGCCAAATGAGAATCATGAGATCAAAGGAACTGCCCAAGAAGCTCAGAGATAGAATTGTGGCAAGGCATAGATCTGGCCAAGGTTCCAAAAGAATTTCTGCAGTACTCAAGGTTCCTTAGAGTACAGTGGCCTCCATAATCCTTAAATGGAAGAAGTTTGGGACCACCAGAACTCCTCCTAGACTTGGCCATCCAGCCAAACTTATCAATCGTGGGAAAAGAGCCTAGTGAGAGAGGTAAAAAAGAACCCCAAGATCACTGTGGCCGAGCTCTAGAGATGCAGTAGGGAGATGGGAGAAAGTTCCACAAAGTCAACTATCACTGCAGCCCTCCACCAGTCAGACCTTTTCGGAAGCCTTTCCTCAGTGCAAGACATATGAAAGCCTGCATGGAGTTTGCAAAAAAACACGTGGAGGGCTCCCTGACTATGAGAAATAAGATTCTCTGCTCTGAAGAGACAAAGATAGAACTTTTTGATGATAATTTTAAGTGGTATGTGTGGAGAAAACCAGGCACTGCTTATCCCCAGCCCAATACAATCCCAACAGTGAAATATGGTGGTGGCAGCATCATACTATGGGGGTGTTTTTCAACTGCAGGGACAGAACAACTGGTTGCAATTGAAGGAAAAATGAATGCGGCCTCTTCCAGAGTGCTCTGGACCTCAGACGTGGCCGAAAGTGCACCTTCCAACAAGACAATGACCCTAAGCACACAGCTAAAATAACAAAGGTGTGGCTTCAGAACAACTATGTGACCATTCTCGACTGGCCCAGCCAGAGCCCTGACCTAAACTCAATTGAGCGTGTCTGGAGAGACCTAAAAATGGCTGTCCACCAATGTGCACCATCCAACCTGACGGAACTGGAGAGTATCTGCAAGGAAGAATGGCAGAGGATCCATAAATCCAGGTGTGAAAAACTTGTATCATTCTCAAGAAGACTCATGGCTGTACTAGCTCAAAAGGGTGCTTCTACTCAATACTGAGCAAAGGGTCTGAATACTTATTAACATGTGATATTTCAGTCTTTCTTTAATAAATTTGCAAAAATCTTTACATTTCTGTTTTTTTTCTGTCAAGATGGGGTGCAGAGTGTAGGTTAATAAGAAAAAAAATGAACTTTTTTGAATTTACTAAATGGCTGCAATGAAACAAAGAGTGAACAATTTAAAGGGGTCTGAATACTTTCCGTACCCACTGTATTTCTGAAATAGAACATCCAAACTCTGAACTAAGGCGGGCTTTGCACGTTGCAACATCGGTAACAATGTGTTACCGATGCTGCAGCGATAGTCCCCGCCCCCGTCGCACGTTCGATATATAGTGAAAGCTGCCGTAGCGATTATTATCGCTACGGCAGCTTTACACGCACATACCTGCCGTGCGACGTCCCTCTGGCCGGCGACCCGCCTCCTTCCTAAGGGGGCGGGTCGTGCGGCGTAACAGTGATGTCACACGGCAGGCGGCCAATTGAAGTGGAGGGGCGGAGATGAGCAGGATGTAAACATCCCGCCCACCTCCGTCCTTCTCATTGCAGCCGGCGGCAGGTAAGTTGAAGTTCCTCGCTCCTGCGGCTTCACACACACCGATGTGTGCTGCCGCAGGAGCGAGGAACAACATCGCACCTGTCGCTGCACCGGCATTATGGAAATGTCGGAGGCTGCAGCGATGATACGATAACGACGCTTTTGCGCTCGTTCATCGTATCATCTAGGATTTACACACTACGACATCGCAAGTGATGCCGGATGTGCGTCACTTTCGATTTGACCCCACCGACATCGCACCTGCGATGTCGTAGTGTGCAAAGCCCGCCTAAAGGTATGCTTAGATTCAGCCGATATAGCAGTGGCTTTACTTTATATATGAAAATCCTACTGGCTGGTTCCCTATAAGCTTAGCTAGAGAACCATTTTCAAAATATCTCTATAGATGAGCGGAAACATTGCTGTAATGTCTCTCATGGCATTGACACAGTTAATATACTTTGACATTGGATTTTTTTGTTTGAGTGCTAATCTTCCTTTCTTTTTTTGCTATTTTTCTGTGGTGTCTCAGAATTGGAGTTATCCCCGTGAAAACATGCATCCATGCATATTCGTTCATGCATTGCTGTGCTGTTCCCTTACTCATTGTTTTGTGGCAAGTATAGATATACTCAGAGGCGTACATAGAAATCATGGGGCCCCATAGCAAAAGTCTGAATGGGGCGCCCCCCCCCCCTGATAAAAAAAGAAAAAATGCAATAAAATATTAACATAATAATCATCATACATGTTATTGGGGGCGGCTTATAGTCAGAAATAACACATACTACTTCATAGTGTTACTGAACAACACCCACCATACTAAGGCCATTAATACATTGCAAAATAATGCCGCCACACCATGACCAAATATCACCACATAGAGTCTGAATATAACCACCATCCTGTTGCTGAGCAAAGTCCACTGCACCAAGACCAGTGGGTTCACACTGCAAATCCCCCCCAAAATCTGCAACATGTGAACTTGGCCTAAAGACATACAAATAGGTAATTTAGATTGTGAGCCCCAATGGGGACAGCGTTCCTGATGTATGTGAAGTGCTGCGGAATTTGTTAGCGCTATATAAAAAAAAAAGATTTATTTTATTTATTTTTTAAAGCAGTGATGTCCTACTTCGTGCCCCTCACCGCAGACACAATATACATTTTCACATCTGTCTCCCCCATATAATGGTAACCATTATGACCCTCTTCATAGCCTTAGGATCTATAGTAAAACTCTGCACAGTACAGGCACAATACACACACATACACAGACACACACACACTGATGGCACAGTACATGGGCAAAACACACACACAGATACATAGCACAGCACATGGGCAACACACACACACTGATGGCACAGCACAGGGGCAACAGACACACACAGTGATGGCACAGCACAGGGGCAACACACACACACATAATGATGGCAAAGCACAGGGGCAACAGACACACACATGGTGATGGCACAGCACAGAAGCAACAGACACGCACAGACACACACACACACACACACACACACCATGATGGCACAACACAGGAGCAACAGACACACACACACACATACATAGTGATGGCACAGCACAGGAGCAACAGACACACACACACACACAGTCATGGCACAGCACAGGACCAACAGAAACACACACAGTGATAGCACAGCACAGGAGCAACAGACACACAGACACACAGTGCTGACACAGCACAGTAGCAACAGACACACACAGTGATGGCATAGCACAGGAGCAACAGACACACACAGAGAGTGATGGCACAGCAGAGGAGCAACAGACACACACATAGTGATGGCACAGCACAGGAGCAACAGACACACACACACACACACACACAGTGATGGCAAAGCACAGTAGCAACAGACACACACAGTGATGGCACAGCACAGGAGCAACAGACACACACACAGTGATGGCACAGCACAGGAGCCACAGACACACACAGTAATGGCACAGCACAGGGGCGACACACACACATACAGTGATGGCACAGCACAGGGGCAATAGACACACACACACAGTGATGGCACAGCACAGAAACAACAGACACACACATAGTGATGGCACAGCACAGGAGCAACACAGTGGAGTTTTTTTTTCTTATGCTGTAACTAAATGTATATTGTTTCCATTCTTATGTTATTCTTCTGCAGTATTGACTCAGACTGTTCTTTCTATACATGAACCTTCTGTACTATACACTATATTCCTATTATATTTCTCCTATTCAGGACTCCAATGTCATGGTGCTGCAATGTTTTCTTCTATACTGAATTGCACTGTGACTGTATTGTTTGACTATTATCTTATGTAGTTACTATTGTGATGAGTTATTAGATGACACAATGGTGTCTGTCTTTATTCTGAAGCAGAATTATATTGAAATCTCACTATTAATAGCATTTTAGCTGATTTTCTTTCGTATAATGTAGAGGTGAGCAGATTGACTGAGGATCAAGTTTGAGTCGAATTTCCTGAAATACTGTCACGCTTCCCGGGTCCTCACCCCCGCTCCCCGGCTCACCTGCCACGCTCCCCGCTCTCCAGCCACCGGATCCCGTCCGTCCCAGGGTCCCTGGACCCCGATCCCGGCGCCCGACAGCTTCCCTGGACCTGGCCGGCTCCCCTGCGTCCTCCTCGCAGCCTCCTTCCCTGGCTTCTGGCACTCGGGCGGCGCGCATGCGCATTAGGGCGCGCGCGCGGTCACTGACCCTTTCTTAAAGGGCCAGCGTCCATTAACAGGAAATGAGGTTGCACAGGTACAGGGTATATAGGGGGTCATTGTCCAAGGGGGCGGGGCCTGATCTTCGTGTTCCCTGAGCTAGGAGTCAGGTCTCCTGGTGTTTATGTGCCTATACTCACCTATCTCTCTTTGTAGAGCCGTACCTGCCGCGCCATCCAGTCTGCCGTGTCCTGAACCCCGCACGCTGTCCGTCTGCCAACTGACAGTCCGTACCATCTCGGATCCCTGCGGTGACCCGTCATCCCGCTCCAGAGGTTCCGGACCCCGCCTACTATCATCTCGGCTTCCGAACCTGAGCTACGTCACCAGTACCACCATCTGTGACTCCGTGGTCCCAGGGACTCCTCCGCTGCCCTCACTTGCACGGACTGTTCTGCCGCCCTTCAGTGCTTCAGCTGCCGGACTCCTTACCACCATCTTAGAGTCCGGTCCAGTGGATCCACCTCCTGGGTCTACCCGACCGCCCGGCCGTGACAAATACGTGGTTTCATGTGAATTTGAACATTTTAAGATTCGATTCGCATTTTGCAAAAAAAAAAACTTGCCCAACACCATTTTCCACTGCTGAAGAGTCAGAGGGCAGGCAAATGTAATTTTCCATTGACAAGCTGCCTCCCCATAGTGTCCTGCAGCAGGGCCGTATATAGAAATCATGGGACCCAAGAGCAGAAGTCTGAATAGGCCCCTTTCCACTCAAAAAAAAGGTAAAGAATCAACAAGTGTTCTTAAATCCATTCATATATGTATTAGTTAGAAGTCAAACATTGTGCTAGAGATTGCCTTGAAATAGAAGTTCCATAATACATCATGCCATGTGCCATTGTACAGTAAGTCATAATACATCGTGCTATGTCCCATAATACATTTGCCATGTGCCATAATACAAGGTGCCATGTGTCATTATACATCATGCCATAATACATCATGCCATAAAACATTGTGACATAATACTGTTATGCTTGCAGGACGAGCAGGGGGTTAGTGGGTTCACTAGACTGAAGGTATCGATCACTGGCCTGGAGGAGTGAACTGGACAGGCCATCGCATCTTCACTAAAACCACCAGAAGTGGTGATAGGCACACACCTTGGTAGGCAGCCAACAGCAAGCAACACCAGAAGATCAACCGTACCTCGACAGCTGACACAACAGATACAGTCTCTGGTTGTAAAAACAGCAGCAGACGGAGTTGTGGGTGCGTCCAGAATGCATGGATGCGGTAGCCGCGGCCGATGTGAATACTTGCAGCAGCAGACTTATAATGCACTGAAACACAGATACGAATCAGCAACAGCATGCAGCACAATGACAGCAACAGCACAAAGGACCTGAGAATTGGCAACGTATATAACTTGCTCAGGGGTGTGTCCCTGTGCGCACCCTATGGGCATTGCCAGGAGGCATGCACAGGCCTCGGGAGACAGTAACATGGTCCGGGGACGGGTCAGCCACACCTCTGGGTGGCCAGGAAGGCAAAAGAGCCGGCGTCCCCTCCAGGGAAGAGGATCAGGACACCATGGGGATGCAGTTATGGGAATTACAATGGTGCCATGTGCCATAATACATCAAGCCATAATACATTGTGCTATGTGCCATAATACATTTTACTATGTTCCATAATACACAGTGCCATTTGCCGCAATACATCAAGGCATAAAACATTGTGGCATAACAGATCATGCCATGTGCCATTACACATTAAGCCATAATATATCATGCCATAAAACATCTTGCCATGTGCTATAATACACGATGCCATTATACATCCTGCCATATTCAATAATACATTTTGCCAAGTGCCATAATGCACAGTGCCATAAAACAATGTGCCATAAAACAATGTGCCATAAATAATACATCTTATCATGTGCAATTATACATCATGCCATAGTACATTGTGTTATAAAACATTGTCTCTTGTGTCATAATACATAGTACAGCAGTTTGCCATGCCCCCAGACAAAGTAGATAGCTGACAGGCCATTATTATTTTGATTTATTTCTAGAGGGAACCTGTTACCCAGTAGCTTAACTACAGTCTGAAGGACCCCGATGCAAAGTTTGGGCTTGGCCATCCCCCCCCATGCTGGTCAGATGTATGGGTCATTGTAGCATTCTACATCCTATAGAGACATACGAGTTGCCCCCACCTCCCCGATAAGTATGTAGTAATGTCCCCAATCCTGTTTTAATGTCCTCCGTCCACTGGACAAGTTCCTGGAAAATATGTCCCCTGTTCTGATATATATATGTCCCACATCCTGGTGTATATGTTCAACATCCTGGTATATTTGGCCCCCATCCTGGGCCCATCCTGTTATATGTTCACATCATGGACCCATCCTGGTATAGTTACACATATTGGCCCTATCCTGGAATATGTCCATATTATGGCCCCATCCTGGTATATGTCCCCATCATGGCCCAATTCTGCTACATGTCTACATAATGATTAGGGGAGGGATACTCCAAAAAACCATCACATAAATATAGGGGTGGATCCAGAATTTTCTGGAATCCAGCCCGAATGGCACAAACTCATAAACTTGTTAGGAAAAGAGGACAAGAGTTTTTATAGTGCAAAAATAACAACTTTTTATTAAATACAGGTGGGGGAATCCAAACAGTCATTAAAAACACCTCATGCCTCTTCCCTGACGAAGATTCAATTTACTCAAACATCGAAACGTACGTAGGTCTTCCGAGGCTGCAGTGACTGGCGGACCCCTCCCCCGTACTTGGTGCAATTGATAATGGGCCCTCATGGCACCTTGCGTTATGCATGCAGGTTTTGACTGGGGTTTATACACCATATTATAGCCACTATTATGTCATGGTAGTATTATGTTAGCAGCTAAATGTGTGAATGCTTCCAATAATAAATTTATGTGGTGGCTCTGTACATTTAAATCTGCCACACTCTATATAGATATATTCTGTGACACTCTGTTAATCGTGGAATGCTTCACTAATTTCGCTTGCCAATGCATAGTTAATCTTTTTCTGTAGCATGTTGAACTAATACCCTGGTGTCTTTCCTGCATCACTAAGCACGTGCTGTGTATATACTGATCGCACTGACATCTCAATTTATGTACTATGCCCTAATGTAGGGGATGACCGCCACATATGTGTTTTTTTAAATGTTTTTAATGACTGTTTGGATTCCCCCACCTGTATTTAATAAAAAGTTGTTATGTCTACATAATGGCCCGATCCTTGTATATGTCCACATCATGGCCCAATACTGGTATAAATGTTCCTATCATAGCCCCATCCTGTTATATATGTCCCCATCATGACCCCATCCTGGTACATATCCACATCATAGTCCCATCCTGGTATATGGGCCCATGCTGGTATATGTCCACATCAGGGACCTATCCTGGTATATGTCCAGAACATTGCCCCATCCTGTTATATGTCCAAATTATAGCCCCATCCTGATATATGTCTCCATCATGGCCCCATTCTGCTATATGTCGATATATAGCCCCATCATGGTATATTTCTCCATCATGGCCCCATCCTGGTATATATCCACATCATGGTCCCATCCTGGTATATGTCCACATCATGGCGCCATCCTAGTATATATGACCCCATAATGGCCCCATCTTATTATATATGTCTCCATCATGGCCCCACCCTGGTATATATCAACATCATATCACCATCAAGGTTTATGTCCAAATAATGGCCCCATTCCGGTATATGTCCCCATCCTAGTACATATGAACCCATCTCACAGTAAAAAAATAAACGATTATACTCACCTTTCTACTACTGCCCCAGTGTCCTACTGTGATGCTGACATGCTGTCAACTGACTTCTGCTTGTAAGTGGCGTAGTGCATGATGTCACTGTGATGAGGCGCCCATTTACACCGTCAGCTGCCGGCATAATCGCAGCTCCCCCATCGCCAGGTTAATTCGTGTAGGGAGCAGTGAATATTCATTCTCTTTAATAGCAGAACACATGTCGCCCAGCGGATGCACGAAGCCAGCTACTGGGTGATCATGTGTGCTGCAATTAATGGACATGAATATTCACTAATCCCCATGCCCCCCCACTTCTCAGCACCAGCTTCAGTGTAGAGAGGTAGGTGGGATTATGGGCATGAGGAGCAGTGTATATTAATTTCCTTAAATGGCAAGTACTGCAGTGCAGGGACCCGATGTGTCTTTGTGCTGAAATTAATTTTTGTTGCATGCAAGCCCTCGGATGCACATACAGCTAATGCAGGCCACCTGGGTTCCATAGCAGTTGCGTCGCCTGCTGCAATTGGCAGAATACCACTGTCCTGCAGCTATGATATCTTGTATATTATCACCCCTTGCACAATGGTAGTCAGGGCCTGGATCATCACAGATGAGCAGTTCCTAGTAGAGCGCAGTTTGTACAGAAGATTTATTCACCATCTTCAGGGTCAATTGGGTAAGTCTCTCTCTTCTGTAGAGGGTAAGCTCTTATGGTCAGTAGGGTCACCTCTCTTCTCTCCCGTAGATGTATTTTACAAGCAAATTTAATTCAGGTAGAAATCTAGTGAGATGAAGTCTCAATCATACTGTAGTTGTCAAGTTTTTTTTATTTATTATGCTTGCCTATATAGTGATGTCTAATATATGTATTCTATGTCATGTGCTTTTTAACATATCCCAATAAATATTTTGATACATTTTATTCATTTTGGGTCATTTGGTCTGGTTGCTCGGGTCACATATATTGTTTTTCAGCACTTTATAGATATTGTCATCACTCACTGTACCCATTGGCGCTCACAATCTAAATTCCTTATCAGTATGTCTTTCTCAAGTTTTGTAGGAAACCTACCTGGCTGCCTTTTTTTGCAATGTTATAAGGCACTTGTATTCATTCCCCGGCAGTGTTCTATTGTCTTGATATTCTGATTCTTCTGCTTTTTGAATAATTCTATTGTGACTATGTCATGATCATATTTGTTTAATTAGGTAGTGTTCAATTGTTCTGCACCCCTAGGCATTTTTTTTTGTGATGAAGACACAATACTATATACAGTGGTGTGAAAAAGTATTTGCCAACTTCCTGATTGATTTCATATATTTTTGCGTTTGTCACACTTAACCTCTTCTTCATGACACATGATGTACTGGGTACATCATGATGATCGTGTTAGGTTAATCCCTGCCGGCTGCCGCAGGCAGCCGGCAAAGGTTCTCACACATGTGAGCTGAGCTGATTTGAACAGCTGACATGAGCGGCTATCAGGCACGAGTGGGTCCGGGACCTTGCATCTCGCTGTCAAAATGTGACAGTGAGATGAAACTTGCATTCACTTATCCGGCACCATCGGAAGTCACGTGATGTGATCATGTGGATCCGATGGTTGCCATGGTAGCACAGGTTCATGTAATAACTCCTGTAGCTATCATGAGTCAGTTCCTTTTACAGCCGACAGAGGGCCATGTGTGACAGGAGAGCTGCTTTTCTGCAGGTCAGAGCAATGCTGCTCTGATCTACAGAAAGGAATAAGCAATAAGACTGCTGATCCTGATACTCCCCCTAGGGGGACTAGTAAAATAAAAAAAAAAGGAAAAAAAAAGTTTAAAAAAAAACAAACCCTAAAAGTTGAAATCACACCCCATTCACCCCATTGAAAATTAAAGGGTTAAAAAAATAAACTATATATACACACATTTGGTATTGCCGTGTTCAGAAACACCCGATCTATCAAAATATAAAATCAATTAATCTTATGGTAAACATCACAGCGGCAAAAAATCCAAATGACAAAATTATGTTTTTTGTTTGCTGCATATTTTGTGCAAGATGTGATAACAGATGATCAAAAAGTAGCATTGTCGCGGGCGGAGAGGAGGGTGTCAGCACACTACGCTCACCCCTTCTGCTCGGGTCCGGCGGCTGCTGCTCAGTGGTGGCTCGAGCCGTGGGCCGGATCCCGGGGGTTCTCGAGCGGCACTCCTCGCCCGTGAGTGAAAGGGGGTTGTTGGGTGTGGGAATTGTTTATTGTCCGTGACGCCACCCACGGTTGTGGTGATTTCACCACCGCTGCTCAATATGGGGATCCCGGGGATGGTGATGTGGAGCACCAGGTGTTGTGTTGCCCCTCCGTGGGTAGGGGTTGGTGATCCCGGGGCCCGGTGATGAGGTGGGAGATGCAGGGCCTGGTGGGCGCAGGGACGCGGGGGCAGCGCTGTGCCTTGCGGCACTGTGGTACTCACTCAGCCTGAGACGTTGACACAGTTTTACGGTAAACCACACGGCTGGAAAGACGGTTCCCACGGACGGCTGCACTTGCTCTCCCAGTAGGTGAGGTGATGTCCCTCTGACCTGCACCTGTTGTTTCTAAGTTGGTAGCGATGGGTCCCCAATGGTAACCCGCTCCCCGCTTCAAGCTGGACCGGAGGAGCTCTACTTTGCCCGCAGACGCTGGCCCTGAGGAACTGGTGCCTTGGCGGGTGGCGGTGTTCCTCTTTAATGGTTGGACTGTTGCCTTCAATCGGGACTTGGTTGTTGGGGGATCTACGTCCCCTTCACTGACGGAGTCGGCAAATTATGGCGACTCCTAGCCTTGTCGGGGTCCGAGAGGCCCCTGCCCTGGTGCTGACTGTCCTTTTCACGCTGCTCCAGACCGCCGGGTCACTACCCGTCCACGGTCCTTCCACGAACTCCCGAACAGCCACCCCTCTGGACAGTCACCGTCGTTGCTGACCTTGCTGACCCTGTCCTGCACACAGCTGGACTACTTCAGGCTCTCTTCCTGTCACCTTTCTTGCTTTCCTCCTTTACCACTTTACTTCCTTCACTTCACTACTTGTTTACTCAAGCTCTTCCCGAGCTCTAACTGCCTGGTTTCTCCCGCCTCCAGAGCTGTGAACTCCTCGGTGGGTGGAGCCAACCGCCTGGCCCACCCCCTGGTGTGAACATCAGCCTCTGGAGGAAGGCAACAAGGATTTTTGGTTAGCTTTGATGTTCCTGACTGGGATGTAGGGTGTGGTGGTGTGATGACCTGTGACCCCTGGCTTGCCCAGGGTGTCACAGCATCTGCGCAAAAATGGTACTATTTAGGCTAAGTTCAAACTTCCGTTGTTTTGCATCAGTCACATGCGTTGCTTGACGCATGTGACTGATGCGTTGTACAACGGATGACAACGGTGACAAAGAAAAGAATTTCTTTGTCGGACTCCGTTGTGTGCGGGGGCGGAGTTCGGGGGGCGGAGTTGAGGACGTCAGTGCTGCGGGGACTGCAGGGCTGGGGACAAGTGAGTGAGTGTGTGTGTGTGAGTGTGAGTGTACACATGCAGAGTGCGGGAGGGGGCGGAGCCGAGTGGTGAAGTGTCGGCCTCCTTGCACACTGTATACAGGGTAAATATCGGGTAACTAAAAGCAAAGCACTTTTTGCTTGGTTACCCGATATTTATCTTGGTTACCAGCATACACCGCTTAGCATGGGCTCCCTACACCCGTAACCACTGTAAATATCGGGTAACTAACCAAAGCGCATTGCTTGGTTACCCAATGTTTATCCTGGTTACGGGGACGGGGAGCCAGAGAGTGCATGCACAGCGAATTCCTACGGATCGCGCTGCTCAAAAAACATTACAGGCTGCGTTGCTCACGCCCGACGGTCAGTTAAAAAATGACTGACCGCGACGCAGCGGATGCAACGCAGCATCATCAGTCACAATCCGTCACTAATAGAAGCCTATGGGGAAAAACAGGATTCCTGCAAAATATTTTGCAGGATACCGTAATTCCTCAAGGCTACGGATTGTGACTGATGCAAAACAACGGAAGTGTGAACTTAGCCTAAAATGTCAGCTCAAGACGCAAAGGAATAAGCCGTCACTGAGCCATAGAACCTGAAAAATGAGAACGCTACGGATCACGGAAAATGGCACAAAAAGTGCGTCCTTTTTTTGGACAAACTTGTGAATTTTTTTTACCCCTTAGATAAAAGTAAACCTACACATGTTTGTAATTAACAAAAAATACCATAAACTGGAAAACACTGATAAGGTTCTCGGCACGTCCTAAGGACTTGAAGAAATCAATTAGAAAAAATAGGAGTTTGTGTGCCAAACATATACATGTTTGGTGTCTACAAACTCGTACCGACCTGAGGCATCACACTGACACATCAGTTTTACCATATATTGAACACGGTAAAGAAAATATTTAAAAAACAATTGGACAGTCCTGCTAAAAATTAGGCTATTATATGGCAAAATTGACGGAAAAATGAAAAATTTACAGCTCTAAGAAGAAGGCGAGGACAAAAAACCCAGAAAAACAGAAAGTCGACTGTGGGTGAAGAGGTTAAATGTTTCAGATCCCCAAATATACATATTAGACAACGATAACACAAGTAAGCAAGAGTAAACATGAAATGCAGTTTATAGATGAAGGTCTTTATTATTTAGTGGAAAAGAAATCTAAACCTATAGGGCCGTGTGTGAAAAAGTCTGATGTATCCAGAAAATGTAATGGTACTCTTAGGGGCACTTTTCACACTACGAGATCGCAAGCCGATGCTTGCGATGCCGAGCGCGATAGTACCCGCCCTCGTCGCAGCTGCGATATCATGGTGATAACTGGCGTAGCGAACATTATCGCTACGGCAGCTTCACATGCACTCACCTGCCCTGCGACGTCGCTCTGGCCGGCGACCCGCCTCCTTCCTAAGTGGGCGGGTCGTGCAACGTCATAGTGACGTCACACGGCAGGGGGCCAATAGAAGCGGAGGGGTGGAGATGAATGGGATGTAAACATCCCGCCCACCTCCGTCCTTCCGCATAGCCGGCGTGAGTCGCAGGACGCAGGTAGGAGATGTTCCTCGCTCCTGCGGCTTCTCCCACAGCGATGTGTGCTGCCGCTGGAACGAGGAACAACATCGTAACATCGGTCATTTCCAAATTATGGAAATGACCGACGCTACACCGATGATACGATTACGACGATTTTGCACTCGTTAATCGTATCATCTAGGCTTTACACACTATGATATCGCCTGCGACGCCAGATGTGCATTACTTTCAATTTGACCCCACCGACATCGCACCTGCGATGTCGTAGTGTGCAAAGTGCCCCTTAAAGTAATGCAAATTACAAAGGTCTTATGCACGGAAGAGAACAGTATGAGCTAAGGCTCTTTTGTAAATGTGGATGTTTAATTCCTTGCCATTAATTCCTAGTTTCACTCAGATAAAAGTAGAGAATAGTAACAGACATACATGATGAATGAGTGCAAAACTGAAGAAAAACTTCACAAAGCAATCAAAAGTAATTTCTTATTTCTTTTAGAGGAAAATCGAACATGCTGCAATTTTTTCATTACACAGATTCTGTCATGAAAAACTCATGGTCATCTACACTGCCTTTTTTCCTGGATAGCACTTGGAGTGAAAATACAGTCATGTGAACCTGGGATATATGTCTTTGGAGTGTGGGAGGAAACCAGAGAACCCGGAGGAAACCCATGTAAACATGGGGAGAACATACAAACTCCTTGCAGATGTTGTCCTTGGTTTAATTTGAACCCAGAACCCCAGCGCTGCAAGTCTGCAGTGCTAACCACTGAGCCACCGTGCCGCCCAGAATCCCACTAACTTCCATAGATACCTGAAATTCATGTACAATAAGGGTGAACAATTACCTGAAAGTGGTTCCACCAGCTGAGACCCTGATTCCAGCTATGTATCACTTTCTTGGGCTTCGTCTTGTCATTTTAATGCAATCACTGTTTTCTCAGCTTCAAATCTAGCAGTGCTTGGAAAGCTGAGTCTGTATAACTCCGCCCACACCATTGATTGGCTGTCTTATGTGGAAACTGTATAGTGACAGAAAGCTACTTATCAGTGGTGGGGACTGGGTTATACAGAGAGTTTGACTAGAAGGCACAAGACTCCTACTTCTGTACTGATAATCTACTGCTGATAAAACACTGATATTATTGACAACAGCAACACAGCCTAAAAAGTGACATATCAATGCAATCAGGTTCTCATCCCCTACATCATACTGTTTCCAGATTACATAGCAAAAACATGCTGGTAGATTCTATTTAATAATTTGCAATATATCCATTAAATAATGGAATTTAAAGAGTTAAGGGTGCTCTACACGCTGCAACATCGCTAACGATATATCGTCTAGGTCACGTCGTTAGTGACGCACATCCGGCGCCATTAGCGACATCGCAGCGTGTGACACCAAGGAGCGACGATTAACGATCGCAAAAATGTCAAAAAACGTTGATCGTTGACACGTCGCTCCTTTTCCAAATGTCGTTGGTGATGCATGCCGCTGGTTGTTCCTCGTTCCTGCGGCATCACACATTGCTATGTGTGACACCGCAGGAACGACGAACATCTCCTTACCTGCGTCCACCGGCAATGAGGAAGGAAGGAGGTGGGCGGGATGTTACGTCCCGCTCATCTCCGCCCCTTCTCTGCTATTGGGCGGCCGCTTAGTGACGCCGCTGTGACGCCGCACGCACCTCCCCCTTGAAGGAGGGATTGTTCAGTGTCTCCAGCGACGTCGCTAAGCAGGTATGTGCGTGTGACGCTGCCATAGTGATATTATTCACTACAGCAGCGATCACCACATATCGCAGGTACGAAGGGGGCAGGTGCTATCGCGCACGACATCGCTAGCAATCGCTAGCGATGCCACATCGTGTAAAGCACCCTTTAATCTCATTTATTGCAAATCTACAGGAAACCTGAAACCTGCAACCATCCCATATGGGATCCTCCTCTTACTGACTTTTTCAGGTATCATTATATATCTTTCACTTGATAATAATGTCACACTACCTTTGTATTATTAATTTACTGTCCTTACTGCCCTGTATTATTTGCTATGGTACTTTGACTATGGAGAGTTGGCGTAAAGTCACTCCTATTCGAGTTATTGGTGCACTAAGTTCTTACTTTTTGGAATTTACATAGTGCTAGTGTCTGTTTTTATTATTCACTAAATTCTAATGTGGTGAAGTCCTTATAATCTTATTTCCATGGTAATATTTCAGTATAAATATGTCAAACTACTTCTGTCTTCCTTTCCAGAGTTCCTTTATGACTTATGTAATAATTTTACTACAGTTTTTCTATTTTTGTTCCCACTGAATTGTACTCTAATAATGCCTAATAATACTGCTTGTTTTTTCTTCTCGGCAAAATTCTAGCGTAATGATGCAACAATAGTGTTTGTTTTTTTATTTATTTCTTAGAGAGTATTGCATTGCATTAATGTCATTTTCGAGGTTATTGTTATTACTCAGCATACACTTTCTTTTTATATCATAAAGGAGGGGAACAACTGGAGGGATTGTAAAAAATGTCTATTCAAAAAATCTATTAAAATTAGTGATGCTTGAGCAGTACCATGCTTGGGTTCTCGGTGCTCGTAATGAGCAGCTGGTCGCCCGGATAAGCATGACTCGAGTATCCGAGTATAGTGGAAGTCAATGAAGAACTCAAACATTTTTCCAGGAGATCTTCTGGAAAAATGCTTGAATTCCCCATTGTCTTCCACTATACTTGGTACATGAGTCAAGCCCGTTCAAGCGTCAAACTCCTCATTACGCGTATCGAGCACCCAAGCATGGTACTGCTCGCTCATCACTAATTAAAATGAATGCCTAAGCAAGGACTGCATGGACAAACAGTGTCTGTGAGTGCAAGAGCCACTCATTATTATCAACAATACCATTTAATCTCATAAAAGAGATCCCTTCTTAATGTTTAGAGTTGAGTGAATTCCTCAAAATTCTTTTCTGGCAGATTCAAATTAATAGGGAGGTAATTAAAGGGAACCAATCACCCGGATTTTCGTATCTAAGCTAAAGCCAGTGCTATACTGGCACTATCAGGCTGATTCTATACATACCTGTAGTGGTCAGATCTGATGTGTAGGTTTTGAAATCCAAAAAAGTAAAGTTTATATAATTAGTTGCCTGTTGAGTTGCTGTTGCAATGGAGCAGATAATATATTCATAGTTATCCCCTCCCCTATTAGAATTATCATATGACCAGATGGGGCGGGGCCTCAGCCAACCAAAGCTGGATACCAGGTCACATGGGTATGACCTCACACAGGTCCTTCCACAGACAAAGTGAATCGTTTGCATAATACTTATGCTAATTATAACAGGGGGAGGGGATAACTGTGAATATATTATCTGCTCCATTGCAATTGTCACTCAACAAGCAGCTAATTTTATAAGCTTTACTTTTTTGGCTTTCAAACCTAAATATCCGAGCTGACCACTACAGGTATGTATAGAATCAGCCTGATAGTGCCTGTATAGCACTGGCTTTAGCTTAAATACAAAAATCTTGGTGATTGGTTCCCTTTAAAGGGGAAAATTCAATGTGAAATGAATAAGCCAAAAAGGGTTAAAATAAAAAATCTTATACTTACCTCCTATCTGCTCTCCCGACACATTTCCTACTGCTGTAGGCTCTTCCATTGTCATTTCTGCGACAGCTTACGTTCACTAGGTACTATGGGACGTTGCACCCCACCAGGGCTGATTCTAGCTTTTCTACTGTCTAAGGCAACAATTGAAATACCACTCCTTCCCAGAGTACAGTATAAACCTAAAGTGAATAAACTCATTTCCATCATTGTTACTTGTTTTTTTGGGGGTGATTACGACAATATCAAACTGTCATAACAATTTTTTATGTTTTGTGTTGCCAATTCTGGAGAACATTTTTCTTTTTCCTACCATGTAGCTGCTTGAGAGCTTGATAGACCAATATAGTGATAACAAATTGGAAGGTATGGAGAGTTTAGAATTTTTGTATTCAAACTTTTCTTTCATTTAGGGGACTTTAACCCCTTAAGAATCAAGCCACTTTGTACACTAATCACGGAACTTCATTTTTCTAATCTGGCCAGTGTCACTTTATGTGGTAAAAACTCTGAAATGCTTTAACATGTTCCACTGATTCTGAGACTATTTTTGACCCATTGTACCTATGATATTTGTAATTTTAGGCTGATAGATTTTACATTTGTTTATGAAAATATCTAAAATTTTACAAATTTTGAAAAATTTGCCATTTCCTAACTTATAATTTTCATGCTCGTAAAAACAAGAGTAATACCACACAAAATAGTTAATAAATACCATTTGCCAAACGATTATTTTACATCAGCACCATTCTTGAAATAACTTTTTTCGTTAGGTTGTTACAAGGGTTAAAAGTTCATCAGCAATTTTTTCATTTTTTCAGTGAGATTTACAAAACCTATATTTTTAGGAATCATTATTACAAAAGTAGCAAGAGAGATTGCACAAAAGATTGATGGGTCCATTTCTCCTGAGTATGATGATTCTGCACATGTGGTTAGACACTAGTGTTTGGGCGCATGGCAGGGCTTGGAAGTGAAGGAGCGCCATTTGACTTTTGGTGTAGATTGCAGATGCCATGTTGCAGGTGGAGTGCCACCAAGGTGCGAAAACAGCAGAAAACAGCAGAAACCTAAAAGTGAGCGCATTTTGGAAACCACACCCCTCAAGTAATTTATCTAGGGATGTGGTTAGCATCATTAACACACAGGTGCTTCACAGAATGTTATAATATTGACCAGTGAAAATAAAACATTATGCTTTTTCAATGCAAATATTGTTTAAATGGGGTGGTCTGACACCTAAAATGTATTCTCTGGCTATCATTACCCCTAACCAGTTTGTAAGTATCTTTTTATATAATTCCCTACATTTTTACTGCACTTTCTATGACGTTTTGTTTAAGTTTCAAACATGATGTCACAGAATGTTAAAGCCACAGTCACTCCCCCCAGTGTCCACATCACCCCTCCTGAAAAAAAGACTTTACCAGGGAGCAGCGCTGCAGACACTTACTAGTTTCTTGCATCGCCACCTCATGAGGATGTCCTGTATCCTGGATGATGGGAAATGGGCGCTGCAGCCGGGTTTAGTGGCATGCCATCATGCTATTTATCTCCCTCATCACCCCCAGCCCTGCTGACACCAGCACCACCCCCACAGCCACTAGCAGTGCCCCAAAATGAAGCGTCATCAGCGCAGGTGTCCCTTACTGCTTCGAGCACCATCCTCAAAAGAAGTGTAATAAGGGGGGGCATTGCTAGAAGTAGTCAGTGACACCAGCATCACCCCCTGATAATGTTTAGTTTGACTGTGGTGCTAGAGACAGAAATGACACCAGTGCTGAAGACACTTCATTTGAAAATGGTACTAGGGGCTATAGGTGATGCTTGTGTCACTCATAGAGATGAGCGAGCCTCTAAAGGCTCGAGTTCGGTTCGTCGAACGGAGGCCGCATTCGAGTTCGGTTCGACGAACCGTTCGACGAACCTCTCGAACCCCATTGAAAACAATGGGAGGCAAACACAAACACAGAAAAACACATTATAAATGTACACATACAGTTAATAAACATTGCCATAACACTTACAGGTCCCCACGATGCATCCTGCACTCTGTCTCCCGCCGCTTTTCCTTCCGATCGCTGCATCCTCCCCGGTAACCAGCACTGATGATAGGACCTATCGTGACATCAAAATAGCATGTGACCAGTCACGTGCCTATTAACTCATTGGCTACAGACTGGTCACATGGCTAGACGTCATGCAAGGTCCTGTCAGTGCATCTCTCTGGTACGCGGTGATCGTTTGTGTATCTCCGTGTACCAGCGAGATGCTCTGGCACACGGTCGGTTTCCCTGTTCTGCTTCCCCGTTCCGTTATTCCCCGGCTGCCACAGCCGGTCATTAACGGAGATCACTGTTGCTATAGCAACGCGCCTGTAAGTGGTGATGTCACCACTTACAGCCTGCAGCCTCTGCTACTCACTGAGTGATATAGACTGCACGGGAAGAAGCAGCGTCTTCCTCCCATGCAGTGCTGTCTGATGTAGCAGAGCTGCATGGGTTGAAGGAGAAAGAAGACAGAAGACCATGGATTGTGGAGGGATGCGAGGGAGTAATGAACATGGAGTCTCTAAGTGTGTCTGTGTATTTATTTTTATTAAGTATTTTTTCTCTGTGTGGTGTCTTTTTTTAACCCTTAATTGGAGATTCTTAAAGAAGTTGTCCAGTTACCCAAAGCTGATTTTTTTTTTCTGATAAATCTTGCTAATATGTGCCCCTCAACACATCTATTATGTTTTTTCAGCAAAATTACCTTTTATTGTGCACTAGCAGCACATGGTCATTGCTGGCTCCAGCTCTGATGGGGTTAATCTCTCCTCTGACTTCCTGTGTTCAGTTCCTACAAGTCCCAGAATTCTTTGTGGCTCTAGGGCGGTGTCTAGCTTATCTAACAAACCCATTGTGTCTAATACACCCACTCTGCTCTCCAAACCCTCCTCCCTGCCTCTTCCAGTGGATGTGCACTGAGAGAAATCACAGAGACAGCAGCAGCTTCTGCACAGCCAGGGAAAGAAAGTGTGTGTGTGCGTATATACAGTGTGTTGTGTGTGTGTGTGTGTGTACAGAAATTATGATTATTAGTCTGCGCAACATGTGAAAAAAAATAATTGGGGAAAAAAAAGTGAGGGGGTGATGAGATTGCTTTTTTCCCTCTTGCCTAGTCTGTGTGTCGTCCGTATCATCCGCAAACCGCATATGACCGGATCCTGTGGATTAAATGCGCAGCGCATGCAACCGTTATTTTACCGGATCCTTCTGCAGCGGGACACAGAATTTATCGGCCGGCGCTGGAGTCAGCGGACTCCTGATCTCACAGCCCGCACACGCTACAATGGCTGCAGGTGGGCTCATTCACATGACCATTCTGTTTGTCCTGGTCAGTTCCTGTTTTTTTTGCGGCCCACAGACAGGACCATCTTTTCCATGTGCATCTGATCCTACAAAAAAAAAACACATCGGATGCCGTATGTCCGCTCCGTTATTATGGAACATGTCCTATTCTGTTCCGTAATAACGAACCGTGACTCAATACAAGTCAATGGGTCCGCAAAATTCCCGGAAGCAACACGGAAGCACTTCCATGTGACTTCCGTTGGGTGCCCGTGCAGTCAGTGTCCCGCTCCAGCCCCAGCCACGCGGCTGCCCGCTCAGCAGTGTCAAGCAGCGGCCCGCACTGCAGTGTCAGCAGCCGCGGGGATGACCAGCGCTACCGTCATGAGGTTAGTAATTTCATTACCTACGGTGATGAAGTCCTGCCCTCCTGACGTCAGCGGTCGTCACTGCCTTCTATGCCCGCCGCTTGTCACATCACCTCTCGCTGTCGACCCGAGACTGTGACTAGTGGTGACGTCACGGGCCGCTCGCGATACTTGGTTTGAGAAGGCGGCGGTCATTGAACTCGGTGACAGCGCTGCTGTCAGGAGTTCAGCGATCATCGCAGGTAATATACCTCGCTAACCTCCTGATAGCAGCACTCGTCATGCCCTGCAGTGACCTGGGACTGACCTATTGATGTTAGCTCAGGTCACTGCACGGCTCTCCCAGCAAATAGGGAACATTCTGTTCTCATTGACTGGGACATTGACTATGGTATGGATCATCGTGGGACCCCCTTGGATTACACCAGACCTGGATTTGTTTTTCTTTCTAATAAATTGGTGAAAGAGGGAATGTGTTGGGGAGTGTTTTTTCAAATAAAAATGTGTTTGTCTTCTTTTTTTTTTTTATTACTGCCTGGGTTGTTGATGTCGGATATCTGATACACGCCTGACATCACTAACTCCAGGGCTTGATGCCAGGTGACATTACACATCTGGTATTAACCCCATATATTACCCCGTTTGCCACCGCACCAGGGCAACGGGATGAGATGGCGCGAAGCACCAGGACTGGCACATTTAATGGATGCGCTAGTTCTGGGGCGGCTGCAGCCTGCTATTTTTAGGCTGGGGGAGTGTCCAATAACTGTGAACCTCCCTAGTCTGAGAATACCAGACCACAGCTGTCCGCTTTACCTTGGCTGGTGATTCAATTTTGGGGGACCCCGTGTTTTTGTTTTAAATTATTTATTTAATTTAAAATAACAGCGTGGGGTGCCCTTTGTTTTGGATTACCAGCCAAGGTGAAGCTGCCAGCTGTGGTTTGCAGGCTGCAGCCGTTTGCTTTACCCTAGCTGGCTACGAAAGATAGGGGGACCGCATGTCATTATTTTTTTTTATTATCTATTTATTTTTTGGCTAAATACAAGGCTAAGCACCCCTTAGTGCCACATGAAAGTCACAAAAGGGTGCCAGCTTAGAATATGCAGGGGGTAAGACATTATATATGTATTTCTTATCTATCTATCTATCTATCTATCTACTATCTATCTATCTATCTATCTATCTATCTATGTATCCATTCATTCATTCATCCCTCTATCCCTCTGTCTCTATATCTATCTATTCATCTCTATATCTACTCATCTATTTATCTTTCTTGCTGCTTCCGTTTTTTGCGGTCCGCAGATGTCACTAGGATGCATCCATGAAAAAAAAAGGACCGTTTTTTTGTGGCCCGCAAAAACGGTCATGTGAATGTAGCCTTAACAGCAGTCGCTGCCTGCTGTCGGTCACATGTGACCGTGTGCGGGCTGTGTGTGCGGGCTGTGTGTTCAGGAGTTCAGCTGAGTTCAGATCAGCTGACTCAAGTGTCGGCCGATTAGGCTGGGGCCAAACGGGGATTACTGCGATCCCCTCGCATTACACTCGGCTCACGCTCAGGTACAGCAGAGCTGAGTGTCATGCGTGTGTCCCTGCGACTGAGGTCCAACTCTGCGAGCAGACCTCAGCAGCGGGGGCGGACCGGCACTCGAGGGGTGGGCCAGCACTGAGGAGGGGTGGGAGGGATTTCTCTCCCTCTCTCATCCGTAGTCCACCGATGTACCGCAAGTGCAGTGCGATTTTTCTCTCACCACATACACTTGAATGGGTAAAAGAGAGAGTCTTGCATTACAGTTGTAGCATGCTGCGATTGTTTTCTCGGTCCAATTAGGGCTGAGAAAATAATCGCTCATGTGCGCTGACACACAGGCTAATATTGGTCCCGAGTGGAATGCGATGTTTGATCGCACTCCACTCGCACTGTTTTTCTCGCCGTGTGGCTTAGACCTTACTTGTTCTATGTCCCCCTGCATCCATTGCAGCGTGTGCAGGCTGGAGTTCAGCTGAGTTCAGATCAGCTGACTCCAGTGCTGGACTGAACTCCGCTGACCTCACAACCCGTACACGCTGCAATGGATGCAGAGGGACACAGAACAAGTAATTGGCAGACACTGCCAGTCATCTGATTACTTGGGATGAATTGAGCAGTAAAATGCTCTGGTGCTCGATGGGGCGAAGCCCATGTCAATTTTTTTTTTTTTTAAAACATTCATTAAAAATAAAAAATAAAAAAAAAAATCACATTGTTTGTGGGCACCCGCTGCATTTTCTATTGTTACGGGTAACCCAAGCAGCTACTGGCTGCTAGCCCCCGCTGCTTGGTGTTACTTTCACTGGCAATAGAAATCCAGGGAAGCATTTTTTTTTTTATAAAGGTTTTTGCCTGAAAACGTTTTTAACAAAATTACGTGGGGCTTCGCCATATTTTTCTATGCTAGCCAGGTACAGCAGGCAGCTACGGGCTGCCCCCAACCCCCAGCTGCCTATTTGTACCCCGGCTGTGAACGCAAAAATATAGAGAAGCCTTTTTTTTATTTCATGAATTTCATGAAATAATTAAAAAAAAAAATGACATGGGCTTCGCTGAATTTTTGAGTCCAGCCAGGTACAACTAGGCAGCTGGGGATTGGAATCCGCAGTGAAGGGTGCCCAAACTTTCTGGGCCCCCCGCTGCGAATTGCAGTCCACAGCCACCCCAGAAAATGGCGCTTTCATAGAAGTGCCATCTTCTGGCGCTGTATTCAACTCTTCCAGTGGCCCTGGTGGCAGGTGGCACGCTGGGGTAATAAGGGGTTAATACCAGCTATGTTTTACCAGCTGGTATAAAGCCCGAGATTCTTAATGTCAGGCCAAGTTTGACCTGGCCATTAAGAATCTCCAATAAAGGGTTTAAAAAAAAAAAAAAAAAAAAGACCACACAGAGAAAAATACTCTATTAGAAATAAATACACAGACACAGTAGGGACTCCATGTCTATTACTCCCTCTCACCCCTCCACGATGGAGAGATTTCTGTATTGACCATGCCAGGATGAGAGCGAGGGAAAAGAGAGAGAGAGCAAGGGGGGGGAGGAAAAGAGAGCGAGGGGGGGGAGGAAAAGAGAGCGAGGGGGGGAGGAAAAGAGAGCGATGGGGGGAGGAAAAGAGAGCGAGGGGGGAGGAAAAGAGAGCGAGAGGGGGGAGGGAAAGAGAGCGAGAGGGGGGAGGGAAAGAGAGCGAGGGGGGGAGGGAAAGAGAGCGAGAGGGGGGGAAGAGAGCGCAGGGGGGAAGAGAGCGAGGGGGGGAGAGAGCGAGGGGGGGAAGAGAGCGAGGGGGGGAAGGGAGCGAGAGGGGGAAGAGAGCGAGGGTGGGGAAGAGAGCGCGGGGGGGAAGAGAGCGAGGGGGGAAGAGAGAGCGAGGAGGGGAAGAGAGCGAGGGGGGGGAAGAGAGCAAGGGGGGAGAGAGCGAGGGAGGGGAAGAGAGCGAGGGGGGAAAGAGAGCGAGGGGGGGGAGAGAGCAAGGGGGGGAGAGAGCGAGGGGGTGGGAGAGAGCAAGGGGGGAAGAGAGCGAGGGGGTGGGAGAGAGCAAGGGGGGAAGAGAGCGAGGGGGAGGAAGAGAGCGGGGGGGGAGAGAGCGGGGGGGAAGAGAGCGAGGGAAAAGAGAGGGGGGGCAGAGAAGAGGGGGGAAGAGGGGAGGGGGAGAAGAGTGGGGGGGAGAGAAGAGAGTGGGGAAAGAACGGGGGGGGCAGAGGTGCTCTGTCACCAACTGTCTCCACTCTGTGACTTGTGGTGCAGGTGACAGAGTGCAGACAGTTGGTCCCATGCAGCAGGACAGATGGCAGAGCACAGCGGTGACATGCCTGTCAGTGTCTTGCTGCTGGGAGGAGCACATGATCACACTGCCCGACACCGGCCGCTCTCTTGACATCGCAGCAGAGCGGGCGTGTGGACAGTGTGATCAGATACTTACGTGCAGGGGGGATTCAGCTGAAGACCTCCCCCCCTGTACTGCACACTGGCGCCCCCGTGCCTCACCATCTGCAGGACGCCGGCTCCACAGTGACGTCCTTCGGCTCCTCCCCTCGATGCTGGGCCGTGATGTGCGGTAGTTACCGCCCACAGCCCTATCACTCAATCTGAGTGGTGCCAGCCTCCTCTGACGTACCCGTCCAGTTTGAGAGCCCGGAAATGCCGGGACGTCAGAGGATGCTGGCGGCCACAGCTCCAGGGGGTCATGTGACAGGCACTGAGCGTGCAGGATAGCGCCGCTCAGTGCCAGAACTGGAAACAGAAGCCAATGGAGAAAACGCCTAGAAAGGTAAGTAGAACTCCTACAGAAAATAAAAAAAATGGGTGAACCACCCCTTTAATGGCCGGGTCAAACTTGCCTGACATTAAGAATCTCTGACTTAATACTAGCTAGTAAAACAAAGCTAGTATTAACTCATAATTACCCAGCAAGCCACCCGGCTTCAGGGCAGCTGGAAGAGTTGGATACAGCGCCACATGATGGCGCTTCTATGAAAGCGCCATTTTCTGGGGCAGCTGCGGACTGCAATTCGCATCAGAGGGGCCCAGAAAGCTCGGGCTAACCTGTGCTGCGGATTCCAATCCCCAGCTGCCTAGTTGTACCTGGCTGGACACAAAAATGGACTGAAGCTCATGTCGTTTTTTTTTTTTAATTATTTCATATTATTTCATGAAATTCATGAAATAATTAAAAAAAGGGCTTCCCTATTTTTTTAGTTCCCAGCCGGGTACAAATAGGCAGCTGGGGGTTGGGGGGCAGCCATACCTGGCTGCTGTAACTGGCTAGCATACAAAAATATGGCGAAGCCCACGTCATTTTTTTGGTGGGCAAAAAACTCCTGCATACAGTCCTGGATGGAGTATGCTGAGACTTGTAGTTCTGTAGCTGCTGTCTCTCTCCTGCATACACTAGTGAATGGAGCATGCTGAGCCTTGTCGTTCTGCAGCTGCTGTCTGCTCTCCTCCATACAGACAGCAGCTGCAGAACTACAAGGCTCAGCATACTCCATCCAGTACTCTATGCAGGAGTTTTTTGCCCCCCTCCAAATAATTATGTGGGCTTCGCCATGTTTTTGTATGCTAGCCAGGTACAGCAGGCAGCTACGGGCTTCCCCCAGCTGCCTATTTGTACCCGGATGGGAACCAAAAATATGGAGAAGCCCTTTTTTTTAATTATTTCATGAATTTCATTAAATTAAAAAAAAAATGACGTTGGCTTCGCCCAATTTTTGTGTCCAGCCAGGTACAACTAGGCAGCTGGGGATTGGAATCCGCAGCTCAGGGTGCCCAAGCTTTCTGGGCCCCTCTGCTGCAAATTGCAGTCCGCAGCTGCCCCAGAAAATGGCGCTTTTATAGAAGCGCCATCTTCTGGCGCTGTATCCAACTCTTCCAGCTGCCCTGGTGACGGGTGGCTCGCTGGGTAATAATGGGGTTAGGGCTAGCTGTATATTATCAACTGGCCCTAAGCCCGAAATTCATGGTGTCACGCCAATATTAGACATGGCCACCATGAATTACTAGTACAGATAAAAAAAAAACACAACACACAGAAAAATATTTTTATTAGAAATAAAACACAACACACTGTGACTCCATCTTTATTGAAATAAAGAACCGCCCTCTGCAGTAATCCTGGGTCAAGGGTCCCACGCCATCCAATCCGGATCCAATATCATCTCATCGGTTTGCTGGAAGGCAAAGCGATCAGATATTGTGTTAGGTTCAAGGGCCTGAATCATATGACACAGCAGCTGATTGTATAAACGGCTTTTATACAATCAGCTGATGCATCAGTGCAAAAAAAAACAAAAAACAAAACTACACACTTCAGTGCAGACTCCTGTCTGACAGCATCAGCTGATAGTTTAGCTGGCCAGGCGGTAAAAAGCTGGCCACACCGCTCGATTTATAGTGTCAGCTGATTCCGTCAGGTGACCACATCAGCTGATCATCGCCAGGTCTGAGAAAGAGAGAGAGAGAGAGAAAGAAGACAGAGAGAAGATAGAGAAAAGAGAGAGAAAAGAGAGAGGAGAGAGAGGAGAAAGAGAGAGAGGAGAGAGAAGAGAGAGAGGAGAGAAGAGAGAGAGGAGAGAGAAGAGAGAGGAAGAGAGCGAGAGAGAGAGAAAGCGAGATAGAGAAAAAGAGAGAGAGCCAGAGTGAGAGAGAGAGAGAGAGGGAAAAAGAAAAAAAGACTGAGAAAAAGAGAGAGAGAGAAAAAGAAGGAGAAAAAGAGAGAGAGAGGAGAGAGACAGGGAGGGAGAGAGAGAGAAAAAGAGAGAGAAAAAGAGAGAGAGAGGAGAGAGACAGGGAGGGAGAGAGAGAGAAAAAGAGAGAGAAAAAGAGAGAGAGAGAAAAAGAGAGAGAAAAAGAGAGAGAGCGAAAGAAAGAAAAAGAGAGAGAGAAAAGAGAGAAAGAAAGAGAGAGAGGAGAGAAGGGAGAGCAAAGAGAGAGAAGAGAGAGAGGAGAGAGAGGAGAGAGAAAAAGAGAGACTGAGAAAAAAGAGAGAGAGAGAAAAAGAGAGAGAGAGAGGAGAGAGGGAGGGAGAGAGAGAATAGAGAGGGAGAAGAGAGAGAGAAGATAGAGAGGAGAGAGGAAACAGAGAGAGAGAGGGAAAAAGAGAAAAAGAGAGACTAAGAAAAAGAGAGAAAAAGAGAGAGAGAGTGGAGAGAGAGAGAGAAAGAGAGAAAAAAAGAGGGAAAGAGAGAGAGAGAGACAATGAGAAAGACAGAGAGAAAGAGAGGGAGATAGAGAGAGAGAAGAGAGAGAAAGAGAGGGAGATAGAGAGAGAGAGAAGAGAGAGAGAGAGAGAAGAGAGAGATGAGAGTAATGCAGCCTCATTCCGTGAACTGCTCCGATTTTAGAGGTGTGTCCCGCGGCTCACAGCTGATGTCCGGCTCCTCCCCTCAGTGCATAATTAAATTATAATTATAAATATATAATAATTATAATTTAAAATTAAAAATAAAAAAAAAAAATAAATAAATAAATTACATTTTTTCCTGGGACCTAGACTAGAACTCGTGAAGTTATGCTTCTTAGGCGAGCGCTCTATCCACTTATAATCTATAATCTTGAAGTCTGCATTGCTGAAGTCTCTGCTGACCGCGCAATTCACTTCATTGCTACGTGGAGCTGATACAGAGCACTCGTGTTCTGTAGCAGAGCTGACAGTGTCGCGTGGATTACATCGGACCTAGAGGGGTATTTGGGGATTTTAATACAATGGTTAAACAGGGAGTTTTTTTGTCTTTTATTCCAAATAAAGGATTTTTCACTTTCAGTTTAATCATGAAAGGTGTCTCGGAGAGACGCCTGCCATGATTAACTTATTATTACCCCGATTGCCACCGCACCAGGGCAATTCGGGATTAGCTGAGTAAAGTCCCGGGTATGTTGCAATTAATGGATGCGGCAATTCCGGGCGGCTGTTGCGTGATATTGTTAGGGTGGTAGGCTCCCCATAATGTGGCGCTCCCCATCCTGACAATACCAGCCTCCAGCCTTGTGGCTTTATCCTGGCTGGTATCAAATATGGAGGGAACCGCATTTTTTTTTTTTTGTTATTTATTTATTTATTTCACTTCACGATATAGACCTGCCCACCGGCGGCTGTGATTGGTTGCAGTGAGACAGCTGTCACTCATCGTGGGGGCGTGTGTGACGGCAACCAATCATGGGCGCCGGTGGGCGGGAAAAGCACGGAATACCTGTTTGAATAATGAAGCGGCAGCCATTTTCTAAAGAGGAAAAGACGCCGCAGATTTCTGACAGCCGTGCAGCGAGGCGCCCGTGATCGGTGAGTAGGAAAGAGAGAGGGATTGTGCTGGGGATGCAGAATGCATGTAGATAGCAACGTGTGCACATAGCCTTACTGTGAAAAGCCACTTTTTTGTTGATCGAACCGTTCTCGAACCTAACTCGAACTGTCGAGCTTTTAGCAAAAAGCTCGAGTTTGAGCTCGAATACCCCCAAAATCACTCGAACATGAAATTGGCAAACCTCGAACCTCGCTCATCTCTAGTCACTCACTGCATCTAGAACCACCTCGCCCTGACGTCTTTTACACAAGCAATGAAAGTGGTGGCAGAAAGATGAGCAACCTGGTGGCGCTCTGCTAACCTCGGCCACAGAGTCCATCACCCATCATCCAGGATGCAGGACATCCCCAGGCGTCGGTGATGCAAGATACTAGTAAGAATCTGTAGTTCTGTCCCCTGGTGATGTCCTCTTCTAGAAGGAGTGATGAACACTGTGGGGAGTGACTGCAGCTCTAGCCTCCTGTGCCATATCACAGGAAATGCAGTACAAACACCTTTAAGCTATGTGCCCACGTTGGTTTTTATGTGCAGAAAATCAGCACATAACAATGTATGTCTTAGCAGGAAAAAAGCAGCTGAAAAAAATGTGCATTTTTTTATTGCATTTACACATTTTTTCACATGCTTTTTTCTATTCTTCTTTTTGTGTCTTTTTTTAGTCATGGTGACCGCGGGGATTCAGGTGCTGTACCCCGTGTCGATCCCGGCAGTTTAATTCCCTGAATGCTGTGATCAATGCGATTTCAGCATTGAGAAGGCAGGGAGAGGAATTGCTTAGCTCTCCCTGGTGATCGGATCCCTGTAATGCAATCACAGAGATCCAATCACTTCCAGTAGACTCCATAGAACATAGAAGAGTGGCCAGAAAAAAGTATTTACTTAAAGCTTGTAAAGCTCATTTCAATTGTATCAAAAGACATGTGGGAGACTTCACAGATGTATGGAGGAAGGTGCTGTAGCCAGATGAGACCAAAATTGAACTTTTTGGCCATTAAAGCAAACGCTATGTCTGTTGCCAAAATAACACAGCTCTTCACCCCAAAAATACCATCTTTACAGTGAAACATGATGGTGCCAGCCTTATGCTGTGGGAATGTTTTTCGGTAGCAGCAGGGACAGGGAAAGGGATCCGAATCAAGGGAAAGATGGATGGTGCAAAACACAGGAATATTCTTGAGCAAATCCTGTTTCAGTCTGTCTGTGTATGGATACCATGTTTGGCATAGGTGGTCTCCTTTACTGGAGACTGCCCTTCCCGTGGTTGTTCCTTCTCAGTGAAAGACCTGGCCAGTTTCCTGCCAGCGTTGAGAAACATGTTATGGTGTCTCTGCAGGCTTTCTTGTTTTGAATATTTCCCAGGGGGCATCCACTCATTGTCATCAGCTCCCATCAACCCCACTATGATACCATTGATGGTTGCTGACAGTTTGCCATGTGTTGCGCTCAATTTGTACTGAGTGCCTACTGGAACACCTCCTAAACTGCCAAAGAGACCGGAAATAATTGGTGGCATGGAGAATAAAATGTCATTTTCTCCCTGAACCAACACTTTTCCAGTAAGTCGGCTAATCAGGCTTTATACGCCATTTACCTGCAGATTGATCTTACACCTGCAGTTAAACAGTGTTTCTCAAGGTGACAAATTACCTTTAAAGGGAACCTGTCACCAGGTTTTCCCATATAAAATGCAGCCACCACCAGTGATCCCTTATATTCAGCATCCTAGAATGCTGTATATATGTCCCCAAGCCACTCTGCAAAATCTAAAAATAGCCTTGATTATTCTCACCTATGGGGCGGTCCAGTCCGATGGACGTCAATGATCCGGTGCCTCCTCTCATCTTACTTCATGTAGATGACATATCCTATCACCATCAGACGTACCTCTGGGATAAGGGACAGCTAGGGCTCCCTAGCCTGAGGGCCAGTCTAGGAGCCTCGGTCTCCGCTTATCCCCATATAGCGCATGCCAATGTCTTTTCTGTTTGAAGTTGGTCTTATTTCTTTCATCCCAATCTGTTGCAGATGTACTGATGACTTTTCACATCCACAGGTTATTTCAGCATACTTCCCTCTTCTCGATTCTCTGGCTGCATATCTTTACACAGTCCCCGTAAATAACAATGTCATTAAAATGTACCCTGTGTAAAAATATCTACCCATGCTAAGCCCTGAAAAAATAATTACCCCTAAACAAAAATAGTATCTTCACTGTGTCCAGCTCATGGTACTTTGCCTAATCACTGTGCTCTTCTATAAATGATTGCCTTCACACTTTCTACCTTCATGAACTAAATTTAGCACACAGTCCCCCTTATGAACTACATCTGCCACACCATCCTCCCTTATAAACTACACATGCCCTCATACTATCTTATTAAATATAACCAACATACTCTCCTCCCTTATAAATGAGAACTACCACACCATCCTCCCTTATGAACTATAACAACCATGCCATCCACTCTTTTCAGCTATCACACCATCCTCTCTTTTCACATTGCACCCTCTTTTTACACTGTCCATCTTTGCATCCACCTCTCAAACTTTTACATACCTTCCACACTTTACACCTACAATAAAAGTTCATTATGAACTATGAAGCACAGATCTTTTTCACAAGTGTCTGAGGTGCAGCAGTGACATTACCAGCATGATCAAATGACCTCATCATGCTGCTGCACATCACCTCTGCCCCTGCCCTTATGCTGCTATTATCTTCAAATGTATTAAAGTTTAAATAATGCAAATACACTTGAATGCAGAAAGCAGGGAACTTATTCTCCTAGCTGTCTGTCAGTGTAATTACTGGTTTGGAAAAATGGCCAAATCCCACTCGGGAATGGGGAGGGTTGGTACAAAATACCCCCTCTTTCGAAAGACATTACCAATCACCACCTGGGGTGAGATAGTCATCGACGCTGCACCCTACAAGATGTTATGGAGCCTAGTGAATTGAAGACCCCATTGGAAGAAATATAGAAAGAAGAAAGAAAACAGAAATTAGTCAAGCCTATCAGAGGACTGGTAGTAGGACAGTTATTAGGAGGGCTGAAGATAAGGGAGTTTATGATTTTAAAACATTTGGATTATGGTAAATTTGAAACTTTTCTAAAATTTAATATAATTTCATTTCACTTCAAATTGATTTGCTCCTCATTAGTCTACAAGTAGTATGGCCCTGTCGAAAAAGTAATTGTATTGTCTTTGAAATAGTGTCACTTTGAGATATTCCTATCTTTTAATTATTTTTTTTCTTCATTATCAACTGAATTACTTTTTGTACATACACCACTGAACAAGTTAGCTTGTTGATTCCTCACTAAACAAAGTTTTATTTCTTTTGATGCCACATATGTCTACGCAGTAGGCATATGTGATCCTAATTAGATTTATCAAGTTGCCATTTGCTGCATGAGTCCCATAAAATGTCCAAGATCATGAAATAACAAAAATAATTGTAGACATTTCATTATATGGTATCATAAGCTCTTCAGTAATCATCACTACTCCAGCAATTACCTCTATTTTTACAAGTAAATTACATTTGTAGCTGCACCTAGACCAGTTATATACCCATTAGTGGATATTATGAATATTAAGGAATAGTGGCTTTTAACACTAAAAGTCCCAGAAATTTCGAGCTCCCCCTAAAGTCCCGAAAGAGGGTCAAATGACCCTTAGTCCAAACTGAATAGAACTAACTAGAAACTAAATGGCTAAACTTAATGGAAAACAACAACCTCCTGTGGTGTGACAGTAATGGCCTTAATTACAGAACAAAAGACGGTAATTATAGTATGTTAGCTAAAATCCTTCAGGTCAGTCGACCCGTCTCTGGGTTCCAAAGGTAGAAATGTTAAATGACCCCTCTCTGGGACTTCTAGTGTTAAAAGATATTGGTTTAGTAGAAATCTAGACTTTTTTTTAGAAATAATACGTTAATACCAATAATATGAAAAACATTTCCTCCAGAATCGGATGGAAAAAGAATAAAAGTTTCATATGATAGGGTCACATAGGTATAAGATAAATTCTGTTATATCCTATTACATTAATGGATGTAGTTATTTTTAAATTGCCATTAGATTATTTATAGGAAAAATCTAGAAAGACCCTGTCATTATGGAGACTAAAACGCGTTTAATCGTACTGCTGAGTGAAGTTTCCACAATTATTAGTGACCTTGAATATGAACTCTGCATGAATTTTTACTACAAAGGAAACACCTTCTAAGCTCCGAGCTCATTCCACCTGTTTCTGAACATCCTGTCATTAAGACCAATGAGAAAAGCCTACTAGTTCTATTTAAGAGGACTCTATAACAGTCATAGACTCTCAACTTTATAGGCAGCAGTGATAATTTGTGTGGTTCAGCAGCATCTGTCAGCTCATTTAATAAGAACGTCCTTCACTAAACATGAATGTAATCCTTAGAAATAGCCACATAGTGTCACTTTTCTTAGCAGCTGTTCCAGATTGTTCTTTCGGAAAAGACATTTTATCTCAACAAAAACTGAGTGTAGCCTTAATATCATAGCAGTGTTTTATCTGCTGCCATGTTCTGTGATGTCTGTTTACTACTTCATTACTTGTTTAGTCTTGTTTCTAGTGCTTTTTTGGAAGTTTTGTATAGTTAAAGGTGCTGTCTTTTTTAGAGTCAAGATCGAAGTCAAGCATGCCTTTCTGGTCTGAAAGATCTACAACATTTAACTTTATGCTTCAATTCAAAGAAAACATGTCTTAACAAAGTTGTTCCTGATCTAATGGAGGCAAGTCCTGATCATTCTTATACATTGGGTCATACAATGTAAAAAACAAGTGAGACACTGTAGCTCTGGGAGTAGAAAAGCCCCTAATGAGGTCCAAAGGTTCCTCTCTTAAGAAGACACCAGTATCATTAATAGCAAATGGTAGGTAGTTGGGGGCCTGATATAGTTTGCTTTAATTCCAAGGGGTTTCATGTTTCTCCTCTGACTAAACAACTCACTTACCCCTTCCATGTCAAGGACATATGTCGTACTTCATGGTAGGGGAGCGCTTTATTAGCCAAGGATGTTTGGTGCATTTTTGCTACTGAAGGTTCCAACTAGAGAAGCGATTGTGGTCTTGTTTTAAAGAGAAAACCAATGGTTACACCTCATAACATAAATGGAAAAGGAGAGAGAGAACCATTGAGGACTAGAGTTGAGCGCGGTTCGTGGTTCTCCAGTTCGCGGCTCGAGTGATTTTGGGGGCTGTTCTAGATCGAACTAGAACTCGAGCTTTTTTGCAAAACCTCAATAGTTCTAGATACGTTCGAGAACGGTTCTAGCAGCAAAAAAACCAGCTAATTCCTAGCTGGCTTTCCGCTGTAATAGTGTAAGTCACTCTGTGACTCACACTATTATGACATTTCTGTGTATAGTGTGCGGGAACAGCGCATTCAGATCACTGCTGTTTGGATAATGGCGATCGCCATTTTTTTTTTTTTTCCTTGTCTTCCTTCCCTAAGCGCGCGCGTGTAGTGGGGCGGGCCAGCATGTCAGCCAATCCCAGACACACACACAGCTAAGTGGACTTTTAGGCAGAGAAGCAACAGCATGTTTGATAGGATGTCCATGTCACATGTCCCTGCATTATAAAAACGGACATTTTCCTCCAGCACGCCATTATCTGCCTTCTGCGTCCTTGGTGTCAGACATCACTGGCGCAGCTCCTATCGCCGATACAGCTGTATTACGCTCCATACACAGCGCTGGACAGCTTAGGGATAGCACTTTCTATCAGTCCTTTTAAGGGCTCATACCGGCAGGGTCAGAGCCATAGGTGACGGGTCCTGAAAACAGAGTTTAACAGCTACACAAGATGACAGCGTCTGTGTAGCTAAGGTCAGGGATTTCCTCGCTGCATTTCCCCATTAGGAGGGATAGAAAGGCAGGCTTCCTTTCCTCTACCCAGAGACCCACAACCCTGCCACTGTACCCTCCTGCCCTTTGCACACTCCAACTCATTGTTACTAAGCCATTATACTAGCAAACACTGAGTGAACTTAGTGGCATCCTAAACGTGGCTATTGGACTTCTGTATAGTCCCAGTAGTGCACAGATATTTGCAGCACGTCTGCCTGCATTGCACACTCAAACTCATTATAACTAAGCCATTATACTAGCAAACACTGAGTGAACTTAGTGGCATCCTAAACGTGGCTATTGGACTTCTGTATAGTCCCAGTAGTGCACAGATATTTGCAGCACGTCTGCCTGCATTGCACACTCAAACTCATTATAACTAAGCCATTAAACTAGCAAACACTGAGTGAACTTAGTGGCATCCTAAACGTGGCTATTGGACTTCTGTATTGTCCCACTAGTGCAAAGATATTTGCAGTACGTCTGCCTGCATTGCACACTCAAACTCATTGTAGCTAAGCCATTATACTAGCAAACACTGAGTGAACCTAGTGGCATCCTAAACGTGGCTATTGGACTTCTGTATAGTCCCACTAGTGCACAGATATTTGCAGCACGTCTGCCTGAATTGCACACTCAAACTAATTGTTACTAAGCCATTATACTAGCAAACACTGAGTGAACTTAGTGGCATCCTAAACGTGGCTATTGGACTTCTGTATTGTCCCACTAGTGCAAAGATATTTGCAGCACGTCTGCCTGCATTGCACACTCAAACTCATTGTTACTAAGCCAGTATACTAGCAAACACTGAGTGAACTTAGTGGCATCCTAAACGTGGCTCTTGGACTTCTGTATTGTCCCACTAGTGCAAAGATATTTGCAGCACGTCTGCCTGCATTGCACACTCAAACTCATTGTTACTAAGCCATTATACTAGCAAACACTGAGTGAACTTAGTGGCATCCTAAACGTGGCTATTGGACTTCTGTATAGTCCCACTAGTGCAAAGATATTTGCAGCACGTCTGCCTGCATTGCACACTCAAACTCACTGTTACTAAGCCATTATACTAGCAAACACTGAGTGAACTTAGTGGCATCCTAAACGTGGCTGTTGGACTTCTGTATTTCCCCAGTAGTGCACAGTTATTTGCAGCACCTCTGCCTGCATTGCACACTCAAACTCATTGTTACTTATTAAGACATTATAATACCAAAAATTGAGTAAACTTAGTGGCATACAAGAAGTGGCTGTTGTACTCCATTAATGCCCCACTGGTGCAAATCTATGTGCAGCACCTGTGCAGTACACCCTCATGCTCTGTTTTTAATAAGCTATAATAATAGCAAAAAATACTGCAATTTAGTGGCATCATAGAACTGGCTGTTGAACTTCCATTAGTGTCCCACTGGTGCAAATCTATTTGCAGCACCTCTGCATGACACCCTCATGCACATTTTGCTACGCTAATTTTATAGCAAACTCAGGGAATTCATTGCTGCATTTGATAATTCGGAGGGATAGAAAGTGATGCTTCCTTTAGCTTTTCCTTCTGTTCATAGACAGCATCTCCAAGTCCACACCCGAAGAGCAATTTCTCCTCCACTTCTAAGTGTGGAGAGGCAGCTAGTGCGCATGCGTGTGCCGATTTACCCCAGCCGCAGCCTAACTACAGTGTTTCGCCTAGTGAGTATGCTCAGCCTGACTGTGCCATTCCTGACGCTAAGTCTTCATTTCGGGATACAGCGCATGCTCCCACACTTAGTGTGAAAAGCCTCTTTGCACAGGTACTTGCATTCCGTGCCGGGTCTAAGTCCTGTTTTGTGCCGAGACACCATGCTAAAGCTGATAGTCTTTTTTCAGAGACTCTATTTCATGCAACTGACCATGCTCAGGCACTTACTGCATCAGAAACTAGGTCCGGTAATGAACACTTTGGCCCTGCCCCTGATGTGGGGGGGCCCATATAGACCACAGGTCATAGGTGTCCTGACGATGTGGCCAGGCCACTCCCAAATGGCTTGCAGAGGCCCGCCCCTATGACTTGTCACCTCATTATTGATGGTCAGACGATGACTGGTGAGGTGTTTGTGTCGTGGCAGCCATGAGGTCATTATTGAAGTTGCGGTTCCAAATAGGACGCTAGTTATGCCACTCATGATGTGTCACTCTGCTTTTGTCTCCAGGAGGTGCATTGTGGTCCACCCTGGTTTGGGGCGGACCCAGGTTATAAAACGGGCTGGAGCCAACAAGGAGGTGCGCAGTCTTCTATTATGCTCCGAAAGAGCACACCTCCATGTGTTGAACCCATTGCGGCTTTAGGCCAGAGGTAGGCAGGGATAGGGCGTCGATGCAGGCCGCCACCACAGTTGGTAACGCAGAATGGTTAAGACCAGCTCCTGTCCTACAAGTCCTGTTTGTGCAGCCCAGTGGCATTAACAGGCCTGCTGCTGCTGATGCGCCTGCTGTCCACAGGTGTGGCCCCAATGCACACGGTCAGCATACTGAATGGCCCCTGTGATGTTAACAGGGAGTTCCTGGGCTGGGTGGGCGTGTGGGCCCTGTGACGCTAACAGGGCTCCTAGTCTCAAGATCCGAGTGGCGTCTAACTCGGTTCAGGCAACTATTAGTTTCATAGCCACACAGATCTGTATCCTCCACCTAACCTTCCATTTGCCAACCTCTCCTTTTCCATCTGGGAGCACAATGGACATTGACTGCTGATGGGGATATATACCTTTCTCTTTCTTTTCTTATTAATTTTCGTTATATACCGGTAACATAGTATATACCACCTTATCCAAATCTGCCAGTCCCACTGTAACAGATGGTGTTTCTTCATCAAATGTTACTTTTGCTTAACCACCAAACCCACAGACAAAAACCTTTTTCCCCTTTCCAACACACCTGTTCCCCTTTCCACCAGCATTTGTCCTTTTTCAACTCATTTGGTATATGACTAGTGATGAGCGAGTACCAAAAAGCTCGGGTGCTCGAGGCTCGGGCCGAGCATCCCAAGATACTCGTGTACTCGGCCCGAGCACCGAGCCCAATGTTATCCTATGGGAGACCCGAGTATTTTTGTGAAATCACTCCCGGCAGCATGGAGAAACCAGAAAACTGTAAATTAAAAAAAAAAACGTGCGTGTGTGTGTAAGCGTGCATATATATATACACGCGGAGTGGAGTGCGGGAGGGGCCGTAGCCGAGCGGGGAAGTGTCGGGCTAAAGGCACGGTCACGCTGTGCGGGCTGGCCAATCACTGCAATTCCACAACAGGGCTGTGGCATTGCAGTGGTCTGCCAGCCAATCCCTGCATAAGGGATGGCTGTAAAAAGAGCGCCAACATGAAGACCACGAGTACAGCACGAGTATCGCGAGATTACTCGGTCCCCGCCGAGTAGCCCGAGTACATTGATACTCGTGCGAGTACCGAGTAGTAACAAGCATACTCGCTCATCACTATATATGACCAAAAGTGCAACTCTGCAGGGACACCGTACTCAATGCCATCTCAGCACAGCAGACAGCCCTCGGTCCCTCAGATGTGGACAAGTAAAAGCCCATTTCCTCCTATCCATGACAAAGCGTTGAGATTCACTCTGTGCAGCACTGGTGTTTACTGGAAAAGCAGATCTAAGAATCCGTACCACCTTCTGCAGATACTCCTGTATACGTGCATCCCTTTCTATGGCTGGAATTATTTCGCCAAATTTTGTCTTGTACCGGGGATCTAACAGTGTGGCAACCCAGTAATTAGCATTACTTCGAATTCGTACAATCCCTCTTAGGGTCATGTTGTAGGTAGTGCAGCAAGAAGGCGCTCATGTGTCTTGTGCATCCAGGAGGACCAAGTCCTTGGTTTGTTGGTGGCAGAGAGGTGACTCGAATCGTGCCTCCTTCCTCTGCCCTCTCCCCCCAACCTCGCACAACCGAAATGTGAGCAAGCTCTCACTCATCTGCTGAGTCTTTCATGCCCATCGCCAGTTCGTCCTCCATTTCTTCATGGCTCCTGCACCTTCCTCAACAATTTTTGCTGATACTATGCGCCCTTGTTAATCCCTATCCCCCACCATGACTGCCGCCTAGGTGCCGCTCAACGTATGGACCTTGTACATCTTATTATCCCTTCTGCATATGACTCCTCCTGTACTTCCTCCCCTTCCTCTTGGACCAACACCTGACTCCGAATAATGCTTACAGTGTGCTCCATCTTGTAGATGACCAGAATTGTCACGCTGAGAATGGCATTGCCAGTGCTAAACATCTTCGTCGACATTTGTAAACTGTGTAGAAGGGTGCATAGGTCCTTGATCTGACACCACTCCAGCAGCGTGATCTGCACCACCTCTGGCTCAAGTTAGCCCAGGGTATACATCATACCGTATTTCAGCAGGGCTCTGCGGTGCTGCCACAGACGCTGCAACATGTGCAGATTCAAATTCCTGCGTGTCGGAACATCGCATTTCCGGCGTTTAACCGCCAGACCCTAAGACTTCAGGAGCGATGAAAGTTGTTGAGCTGCTGGGTGCGAAGGATGAAAGTGAGCACATAGCGAGCGTGCCCGCTGCACAAGGCCATGTAGGCCGGGATGGTATTTTAAAAATTGCTGGAGAATCAGATTCAACACGTGAGCCATACAAGGCACGTGTGTCACATTGCCCTGACGAAGGGCCGCAGACAGGTTTGCATCATTGCCGCACACGGCTGTTAAGTCACCAACGTAGTCCACTCAATCAATTTGTACTCCGGTCGCCAGGTGACAACGTGTTCCTTTCATGCATAGTGCTGATGATGGGAAAGGAGTCGATGCCTGCGGCGCAGGTGGACGCAGGTTATGGTCACCCACTGGGTTGCGTTTAGAGTTGAGCGCGGTTCGTGGTTCGTGGTTCTCCAGTTCGCGGCTCGAGTGATTTTGGGGCATGTTCTAGATCGAACTAGAACTCGAGCTTTTTGCAAAAGCTCGGTAGTTCTAGAAACGTTCGAGAACGGTTCTAGCAGCCAAAAAACAGCTAAATCATAGCTTGGTTTCTGCTGTAATAGTGTAAGTCACTCTGTGAATCAAACTATTATCACATTTCAGTGTATAGTGTGCGTGAACAGCGCCTTCAGATCACTGCTGTTTCTATAATGGCGATCGCCATTTTTTTTTTTTTTTTTTCTTGTCTTCCTTCCCTAAGCGCGCGCGTCTTGTGGGGCGGGCCAGCATGTCAGCCAATCCCAGACACACACACAGCTAAGTGGACTTTGAGCCAGAGAAGCAACGGCATGTGTGATAGGATCTGCATGTCACATGTCCCTGCATTATAAAACCGGACATTTTCTTCACGGACGCCATTATCTGCCTTCTGCGTCTTTGGTGTCAGACATCACTGTCGCAGCTCCGTCTTCCTGAGTCCTATAGCCGATACAGCTGTATGCGCTGCATACACAGCGTTAGACAGCTTAGGGAGAGCACTTTATAGCAGTCCTTTTAAGGGCTCCAACCGGCAGGGTCAGAGAGCCATAGGTGACAGGTCCTGCAAACAGCAACAGCGTCTGTGTAGCCCAGGTCAGGGATTTCCTACCTGCATTTCACCATTAGGAGGGAATAGAAAGGCAGTCTTCCATTCCTCTACCCAGAGCACCACAATCCTGCCACTGTACCCTCTTGTCCTCTGCACACTCCAACTGATAACTAAGCCATTATACTAGCAAACACTCAGTGTACCTAGTGGCATCCTATACGTGGCTATTGGACTTTGCTATAGTCCCACTAGTGCAAAGACATTTGCAGAGCGCGTCTGCCTGCATTGCACACTACAACTCATTCTAACCAAGCCATTATACTAGCAAACACTCAGTGTACCTAGTGGCATCCTATACGTGGCTATTGGACTTTGCTATAGTCCCACTAGTGCAAAGACATTTGCAGAGCGCGTCTGCCTGCGTTGCACACTACAACTCATTCTAACCAAGCCATTATACTAGCAAACACTCAGTGTACCTAGTGGCATCCTATACGTGGCTATTGGACTTTGCTATAGTCCCACTAGTGCAAAGACATTTGCAGAGCGCGTCTGCCTGCGTTGCACACTACAACTCATTCTAACCAAGCCATTATACTAGCAAACACTCAGTGTACCTAGTGGCATCCTATACGTGGCTATTGGACTTTGCTATAGTCCCACTAGTGCAAAGACATTTGCAGAGCGCGTCTGCCTGCGTTGCACACTACAACTCATTCTAACCAAGCCATTATACTAGCAAACACTCAGTGTACCTAGTGGCATCCTATACGTGGCTATTGGACTTTGCTATAGTCCCACTAGTGCAAAGACATTTGCAGAGCGCGTCTGCCTGCGTTGCACACTACAACTCATTCTAACCAAGCCATTATACTAGCAAACACTCAGTGTACCTAGTGGCATCCTATACGTGGCTATTGGACTTTGCTATAGTCCCACTAGTGCAAAGACATTTGCAGAGCGCGTCTGCCTGCGTTGCACACTACAACTCATTCTAACCAAGCCATTATACTAGCAAACACTCAGTGTACCTAGTGGCATCCTATACGTGGCTATTGGACTTTGCTATAGTCCCACTAGTGCAAAGACATTTGCAGAGCGCGTCTGCCTGCGTTGCACACTACAACTCATTCTAACCAAGCCATTATACTAGCAAACACTCAGTGTACCTAGTGGCATCCTATACGTGGCTATTGGACTTTGCTATAGTCCCACTAGTGCAAAGACATTTGCAGAGCGCGTCTGCCTGCGTTGCACACTACAACTCATTCTAACCAAGCCATTATACTAGCAAACACTCAGTGTACCTAGTGGCATCCTATACGTGGCTATTGGACTTTGCTATAGTCCCACTAGTGCAAAGACATTTGCAGAGCGCGTCTGCCTGCGTTGCACACTACAACTCATTCTAACCAAGCCATTATACTAGCAAACACTCAGTGTACCTAGTGGCATCCTATACGTGGCTATTGGACTTTGCTATAGTCCCACTAGTGCAAAGACATTTGCAGAGCGCGTCTGCCTGCGTTGCACACTACAACTCATTCTAACCAAGCCATTATACTAGCAAACACTCAGTGTACCTAGTGGCATCCTATACGTGGCTATTGGACTTTGCTATAGTCCCACTAGTGCAAAGACATTTGCAGAGCGCGTCTGCCTGCGTTGCACACTACAACTCATTCTAACCAAGCCATTATACTAGCAAACACTCAGTGTACCTAGTGGCATCCTATACGTGGCTATTGGACTTTGCTATAGTCCCACTAGTGCAAAGACATTTGCAGAGCGCGTCTGCCTGCGTTGCACACTACAACTCATTCTAACCAAGCCATTATACTAGCAAACACTCAGTGTACCTAGTGGCATCCTATACGTGGCTATTGGACTTTGCTATAGTCCCACTAGTGCAAAGACATTTGCAGAGCGCGTCTGCCTGCGTTGCACACTACAACTCATTCTAACCAAGCCATTATACTAGCAAACACTCAGTGTACCTAGTGGCATCCTATACGTGGCTATTGGACTTTGCTATAGTCCCACTAGTGCAAAGACATTTGCAGAGCGCGTCTGCCTGCGTTGCACACTACAACTCATTCTAACCAAGCCATTATACTAGCAAACACTCAGTGTACCTAGTGGCATCCTATACGTGGCTATTGGACTTTGCTATAGTCCCACTAGTGCAAAGACATTTGCAGAGCGCGTCTGCCTGCGTTGCACACTACAACTCATTCTAACCAAGCCATTATACTAGCAAACACTCAGTGTACCTAGTGGCATCCTATACGTGGCTATTGGACTTTGCTATAGTCCCACTAGTGCAAAGACATTTGCAGAGCGCGTCTGCCTGCGTTGCACACTACAACTCATTCTAACCAAGCCATTATACTAGCAAACACTCAGTGTACCTAGTGGCATCCTATACGTGGCTATTGGACTTTGCTATAGTCCCACTAGTGCAAAGACATTTGCAGAGCGCGTCTGCCTGCGTTGCACACTACAACTCATTCTAACCAAGCCATTATACTAGCAAACACTCAGTGTACCTAGTGGCATCCTATACGTGGCTATTGGACTTTGCTATAGTCCCACTAGTGCAAAGACATTTGCAGAGCGCGTCTGCCTGCGTTGCACACTACAACTCATTCTAACCAAGCCATTATACTAGCAAACACTCAGTGTACCTAGTGGCATCCTATACGTGGCTATTGGACTTTGCTATAGTCCCACTAGTGCAAAGACATTTGCAGAGCGCGTCTGCCTGCGTTGCACACTACAACTCATTCTAACCAAGCCATTATACTAGCAAACACTCAGTGTACCTAGTGGCATCCTATACGTGGCTATTGGACTTTGCTATAGTCCCACTAGTGCAAAGACATTTGCAGAGCGCGTCTGCCTGCGTTGCACACTACAACTCATTCTAACCAAGCCATTATACTAGCAAACACTCAGTGTACCTAGTGGCATCCTATACGTGGCTATTGGACTTTGCTATAGTCCCACTAGTGCAAAGACATTTGCAGAGCGCGTCTGCCTGCGTTGCACACTACAACTCATTCTAACCAAGCCATTATACTAGCAAACACTCAGTGTACCTAGTGGCATCCTATACGTGGCTATTGGACTTTGCTATAGTCCCACTAGTGCAAAGACATTTGCAGCACGTCTGCCTGCGTTGCACACTCCAACTAATTATAACTAAGTTGCATTGTCAGGGATATTTATTCTTTATTATTCTGCTGTTAATAAAGCTAGACCACCACTGCAATCTTCACCACCTCTCAATTTTTACTACCACATTTTCAGTCCACAATCTTGTCGCAATCAACATGAGTGGCAAAATGACAGATGCTGGTGGAAAGGGGAAGAGGCGTGGTGGAAAAGGCAAAAAAGGTTTTGTCCGTGGGGAAGGTGGCAAAGCTCCATTATCATCTGCTGAAGATAGACCATCTACCAGCAAAAGTAAGATGTCTACTACTTACCGTGGACAATCCGATGTGCTCCCTTTTTTACGGACACGAACAACAGGAAGAAAGGTAGATGATGGGCAAAAAAGGAAAATGCTTGAATGGATCTCAAGTGGTCCAACAAGTGCCCTCTCAGCCACTTCAAGTACCGCATCCAAAAAACACCAGTCCTCTGAGTTGTCATCCCAATCACACTTGATTTCTCCCAGCTCTGAAGTCTCCATCAGCCCTGCACAGTATGGTGGAACTGAGATGGCTGAGTCTGCAGAGCTGTTCAGTCACACTATAGCCTGGGAATCAGAGGTCTGCTCCCAAGCTACAGTGAGTACAGAACAGGAAATGGTCTGCAGTGATGCCCAGAACCTTTGTGACTCAGATTCAGGCCGTGAGGACCAAGTTTCTGAGCATAATGTTGACCCTTTGTCACAAACTGTAACACCTGTGGTTATAGACAATGAGGAACATACTGATGAAGATGAGACGCAGATACCCGATTGGGATGACAACTTAAATATTCCGTCAGGGCAAGAAGAGGCTCGGTCTGAGGGGGAGGGGAGTGCAAACACAACAATTGATGATGACGTTCTAGATCCCACCTACTGTCAACCCCCAGTCAGGCACTCGAGGAGGTCAACAGAGGCGGTGGAGGAGGATGCAACCGACGACGAAGTTACCTTGCGCCTTCCTGGACAGAGTCGGAGCACTGGTAGCACGTCTACAACTGCATCCTCAGCCACCACTCTGCCTATGAGCATTATTCGGGGTGGATCAACAGGTCGCATGGCCTCTAAGCCTTGCCTAGCCTGGTCCTTTTTTCACATCGAAAAAGATCGCCCAACTCATGTGATATGTAACATTTGTCATGATTCTCTTAGTAGAGGTCAAAAGCTCAGCAGTTTGACAACTTCTTCCATGAATCGTCACATGAATAAATATCATAAGTCCCGGTGGGAAGCTCACCGTGCTGCAATGCGGCCTAGCGGAGCGAACCATCCACCGCCCGCCCCTTCCACTGCATCCGCGAGCTCTTCATCTTCTAGGACTGTGGGGACAGCTGCCACACCTGTTTTTCCACGCAAAACTTCCACCACTGTAACCGCAACAGGCAGTTTGCTTGTAAGGTCGTCAGTTGGTTTGGAAGGGGAAACAAGTGAGTGTGTACAGCTCTCTCAGACATCGATAGCACCAACGTTGGATGAAGGCAACATCATGTCTCCGCCTGCACTTTCCTCACAAACCTGCATTTTTCCAGGGACACCCTACTCAACACCGTCTACACACAGCAGCCAGATCTCTGTCCCTCAGATGTGGTCAAATAAAAGGCCACTTCCTCCGACCCATGACAAAGCTAAGAGGTTGACTCTATCCCTCTGTAAGCTGTTGGCTACCGAAATGCTGCCTTTCCGCCTAGTGGACACACAGGATTTTAGAGACCTTATGTCTGTCGCTGTGCCCCAGTACCAGATGCCTAGTCGCCACTACTTCTCTAAGAAAGGTGTGCCCGCGCTACACCAGCATGTCGCACACAACATCACCGCTTCCTTGAGAAACTCTGTGTGTGAACGGGTGCATTTCACCACCGATACTTGGACCAGTAAGCATGGACAGGGACGTTACATGTCGCTGACTGGGCACTGGGTAACTATGGTGATAGATGGTGAAGAGTCTGCTGCACAAGTCTTGCCGTCCCCACGACTTGTGTGTCAATCCTCTGTCTGTCCAAGTTCCGCCACTGCTTCTGCATCCTCCACCTCATCTGGGTCCTCCACCTCCGCCCCAAGCCTGCCTGGTCAGGCCACCAGCGTTCTCACTGCGCAGAAGGAATCACGCACCCCTCATTACTATGCTGGCAGCAGAGCGCAACGGCATCAGGCGGTCTTTAGCTTGACATGTCTTGGTAATAAGAGTCACACAGCTGAGGAGTTGTGGTCAGCTTTGCGGTCCGAGTTTAATAAATGGTTGTCTCCACTCAAACTGCAGCCTGGTAAGGCCGTGTGCGACAATGCTGCAAACCTGGGTGCGGCACTTCGCCTGGGCAAGGTGACACACGTACCTTGTATGGCTCACGTGTTGAACCTTGTCGTGCAGCAATTTTTAACACACTATCCCGGCCTAGATGGCCTTCTGAACAGGGCACGAAAACTGTCAGCTCACTTCCGCCGTTCAAGCGCCGCAGCAGAGCGACTTGCATCGCTCCAGAAGTCTTTCGGCCTGCCGGTTCATCGCCTGAAATGCGATGTGGCGACACGCTGGAATTCAACTCTCCACATGTTACAGCGACTGTGGCAGCACCGCAGAGCCCTGGTGCAATACGTCATGACGTATAGCCTGGGCCAACGAGATGCAGAGGTGGGGCAGATCACCCTGATGGAGTGGTCTCAGATCAAGGACCTATGCACCCTTCTGCACAGTTTCGACATGGCGACGAATATGTTTAGCGCTGACAATGCCATTATCAGCATGACGATTCCAGTCATTTACATGCTGGAGCACACGCTAAACACTATTCGGAGTCAGGGGGTGGGACAACATGAAGGGGAGGAACTACAGGAGGATTCATATGCGCAAGGGACAACAACATCACCAAGGTCCAGACGTTCATCATCACCAACGCAGCAGGCATGGGACCATGGGGGACAGGGATCGACAAGGGCGCATAGTAGCAGGCGAAATGTTGAGCAAGGTGCAGGAGAACATGAAGAAATGGAGGACGAACTGTCCATGGACATGGAAGACTCAGCGGATGAGGGAGACCTTGGTCAAATTTCAGTTGAAAGAGGTTGGGGTCAGATGTCAGAGGAAGAAAGAACGGGTAGCACCTCTATGCCACAAACACAGCATGGACTTGGTCCGCATGGCTGCGCAAGACACATGAGTGCCTTTTTGTTGCACTACCTCCAACATGACAGTCGTATTGTCAAAATTAGAAGTGATGATGACTACTGGATTGCCACACTATTAGATCCCCGGTACAAGTCCAAATTTTGTGACATAATTCCAGCCATAGAAAGGGACGCACGTATGCAGGAGTATCAGCAGAAGCTGTTACTAGATCTTAGCTCGGCTTTTCCACCAAACAACCGTGCAGGTGCAGGGAGTGAATCTCCCAGTTGTAACTTGACAAACATGGGACGGTCTCGTCATCTTCAACAGTCTACCCGTACCAGTAGGACCTTTTCTGGTGCCGGTAACAGCAATTTTATGGAATCTTTTCATAATTTTTTTAGACCCTCTTTTGCAAGGCCACCAGAGACAACAAGTCTGACACATAGTCAACGGCTGGAGAGGATGATACAGGAGTATCTCCAAATGAACATCGATGCCATGACTGTGCAACTGGAGCCTTGCTCCTTTTGGGCTTCAAACCTACAAAAATGGCCAGAGCTCGCAACTTACGCCTTGGAGATTTTGTCGTGTCCAGCTGCCAGCGTTGTCTCTGAACGTGTATTCAGTGCTGCTGGGTGTGTGCTGACAGATAAGCGCACGCGTCTGTCCAGTGACAATGTGGACAGACTGACGTTCATCAAAATGAACAAGTCATGGATCCAGAAGGAATTTACTACCCCTGTGTCATCCTGGGGAGAGTAAATGCTTGTGGATTTGGAATGTGCTTGATGCAAATCAAAACATCCTGTTTGCAACTAGGGCCCAAGTGCTGCCACTGATGGGGTGGGTGTCTGTGTGGCCCAATTTTTGGAAAAAAGGGAGACTCCGCTTGGAGTAACCCTTGCTTGCTGTGTTTTTAAAAGAAGCCAAGATGAACAGAGCTGGGATCAGGAAAGACTTTGCTACCTACCCCGGTGTCATCCTGGGGACGGCTAAGAATAGCGTATTTTTGAATGTGCTTGATGCAAATCAAAACATCCTGTTTGCAACTAGGGCCCAAGTGCTGCCACTGATGGGGTGGGTGTCTGTGTGGCCCAATTTTTGGAAAAAAGGGAGACTCCGCTTGGAGTAACCCTTGCTTGCTGTGTTTTTAAAAGAAGCCAAGATGAACAGAGCTGGGATCAGGAAAGACTTTGCTACCTACCCCGGTGTCATCCTGTGGACGGCTAAGAATAGCGTATTTTTGAATGTGCTTGATGCAAATCAAAACATCCTGTTTGCAACTAGGGCCCAAGTGCTGCCACTGATGGGGTGGGTGTCTGTGTGGCCCAATTTTTGGAAAAAAGGGAGACTCCGCTTGGAGTAACCCTTGCTTACATTGTTTTTAAAAGAAGCCAAGATGAACAAGTCATGGGTCAGCAAAGACTTTGCTACCTACCCCGGTGTCATCCTGGGGACGGCTAAGAATAGCGTATTTTTGAATGTGCTTGATGCAAATCAAAACATCCTGTTTGCAACTAGGGCCCAAGTGCTGCCACTGATGGGGTGGGTGTCTGTGTGGCCCAATTTTTGGAAAAAAGGGAGACTCCGCTTGGAGTAACCCTTGCTTGCTGTGTTTTTAAAAGAAGCCAAGATGAACAGAGCTGGGATCAGGAAAGACTTTGCTACCTACCCCGGTGTCATCCTGTGGACGGCTAAGAATAGCGTATTTTTGAATGTGCTTGATGCAAATCAAAACATCCTGTTTGCAACTAGGGCCCAAGTGCTGCCACTGATGGGGTGGGTGTCTGTGTGGCCCAATTTTTGGAAAAAAGGGAGACTCCGCTTGGAGTAACCCTTGCTTACATTGTTTTTAAAAGAAGCCAAGATGAACAAGTCATGGGTCAGCAAAGACTTTGCTACCTACCCCGGTGTCATCCTGGGGACGGCTAAGAATAGCGTATTTTTGAATGTGCTTGATGCAAATCAAAACATCCTGTTTGCAACTAGGGCCCAAGTGCTGCCACTGATGGGGTGGGTGTCTGTGTGGCCCAATTTTTGGAAAAAAGGGAGACTCCGCTTGGAGTAACCCTTGCTTACATTGTTTTTAAAAGAAGCCAAGATGAACAAGTCATGGGTCAGCAAAGACTTTGCTACCTACCCCAGTGTCATCCTGGGGACGGCTAAGAATAGCGTATTTTTGAATGTGCTTGATGCAAATCAAAACATCCTGTTTGCAACTAGGGCCCAAGTGCTGCCACTGATGGGGTGGGTGTCTGTGTGGCCCAATTTTTGGAAAAAAGGGAGACTCCGCTTGGAGTAACCCTTGCTTGCTGTGTTTTTAAAAGAAGCCAAGATGAACAGAGCTGGGATCAGGAAAGACTTTGCTACCTACCCCGGTGTCATCCTGTGGACGGCTAAGAATAGCGTATTTTTGAATGTGCTTGATGCAAATCAAAACATCCTGTTTGCAACTAGGGCCCAAGTGCTGCCACTGATGGGGTGGGTGTCTGTGTGGCCCAATTTTTGGAAAAAAGGGAGACTCCGCTTGGAGTAACCCTTGCTTGCTGTGTTTTTAAAAGAAGCCAAGATGAACAGAGCTGGGATCAGGAAAGACTTTGCTACCTACCCCGGTGTCATCCTGGGGACGGCTAAGAATAGCGTATTTTTGAATGTGCTTGATGCAAATCAAAACATCCTGTTTGCAACTAGGGCCCAAGTGCTGCCACTGATGGGGTGGGTGTCTGTGTGGCCCAATTTTTGGAAAAAAGGGAGACTCCGCTTGGAGTAACCCTTGCTTGCTGTGTTTTTAAAAGAAGCCAAGATGAACAGAGCTGGGATCAGGAAAGACTTTGCTACCTACCCCGGTGTCATCCTGTGGACGGCTAAGAATAGCGTATTTTTGAATGTGCTTGATGCAAATCAAAACATCCTGTTTGCAACTAGGGCCCAAGTGCTGCCACTGATGGGGTGGGTGTCTGTGTGGCCCAATTTTTGGAAAAAAGGGAGACTCCGCTTGGAGTAACCCTTGCTTACAATGTTTTTAAAAGAAGCCAAGATGAACAAGTCATGGGTCAGCAAAGACTTTGCTACCTACCCCGGTGTCATCCTGGGGACGGCTAAGAATAGCGTATTTTTGAATGTGCTTGATGCAAATCAAAACATCCTGTTTGCAACTAGGGCCCAAGTGCTGCCACTGATGGGGTGGGTGTCTGTGTGGCCCAATTTTTGGAAAAAAGGGAGACTCCGCTTGGAGTAACCCTTGCTTGCTGTGTTTTTAAAAGAAGCCAAGATGAACAGAGCTGGGATCAGGAAAGACTTTGCTACCTACCCCGGTGTCATCCTGTGGACGGCTAAGAATAGCGTATTTTTGAATGTGCTTGATGCAAATCAAAACATCCTGTTTGCAACTAGGGCCCAAGTGCTGCCACTGATGGGGTGGGTGTCTGTGTGGCCCAATTTTTGGAAAAAAGGGAGACTCCGCTTGGAGTAACCCTTGCTTACATTGTTTTTAAAAGAAGCCAAGATGAACAAGTCATGGGTCAGCAAAGACTTTGCTACCTACCCCGGTGTCATCCTGGGGACGGCTAAGAATAGCGTATTTTTGAATGTGCTTGATGCAAATCAAAACATCCTGTTTGCAACTAGGGCCCAAGTGCTGCCACTGATGGGGTGGGTGTCTGTGTGGCCCAATTTTTGGAAAAAAGGGAGACTCCGCTTGGAGTAACCCTTGCTTACATTGTTTTTAAAAGAAGCCAAGATGAACAAGTCATGGGTCAGCAAAGACTTTGCTACCTACCCCGGTGTCATCCTGGGGACGGCTAAGAATAGCGTATTTTTGAATGTGCTTGATGCAAATCAAAACATCCTGTTTGCAACTAGGGCCCAAGTGCTGCCACTGATGGGGTGGGTGTCTGTGTGGCCCAATTTTTGGAAAAAAGGGAGACTCCGCTTGGAGTAACCCTTGCTTGCTGTGTTTTTAAAAGAAGCCAAGATGAACAGAGCTGGGATCAGGAAAGACTTTGCTACCTACCCCGGTGTCATCCTGTGGACGGCTAAGAATAGCGTATTTTTGAATGTGCTTGATGCAAATCAAAACATCCTGTTTGCAACTAGGGCCCAAGTGCTGCCACTGATGGGGTGGGTGTCTGTGTGGCCCAATTTTTGGAAAAAAGGGAGACTCCGCTTGGAGTAACCCTTGCTTGCTGTGTTTTTAAAAGAAGCCAAGATGAACAGAGCTGGGATCAGGAAAGACTTTGCTACCTACCCCGGTGTCATCCTGGGGACGGTTAAGAATAGCGTATTTTTGAATGTGCTTGATGCAAATCTAGCTGTGAAGTGTACAACTGGGGCCCAAGTGCTGCCACTGAAGGGGTGGGTGTGTGTGGGGCCCAATTTTTGGAAAAAAGGGAGACTCCGCTTGGAGTAACCCTTGCTTGCTGTGTTTTTAAAAGAAGCCAAGATGAACAGAGCTGGGATCAGGAAAGACTTTGCTACCTACCCCGGTGTCATCCTGGGGACGGATAAGAATGGCGTATTTTTGAATGTGCTTGATGCAAATCTAGCTGTGAAGTGTACAACTGGGGCACAACTGCTGCCACTGAAGGGGTGGGTGTGTGGGGCCCAATTTTTGGAAAAAAGGGAGACTCCGCTTGGAGTCACCTTGCGGTGTTTTACATGACTTTAGAAGGGCGTGCCATGCCTATATCTGTGTGTCCTCCTCTTTTTCCTTGTCCAGCTGTTTTGTTTTCGCATGAGTACATGTCCTTGTCACTTTCCCATGTGTTTGTGTTGTGTTGTGAGTTGTTTGTCACCTTTTGGACACCTTTGAGGGTGTTTTCTAGGTGTTTTACTGTGTTTGTGATTGCCTGCCATTGTTTCCTATGGGCTCGAGTTCGGTTCGTCGAACGTTCGACGAGCCGAACTCGAGCCAGACCCCCCGTTCGGCGAACCGCCTCGAGCCGAACCGGGACCGGTTCGCTCATCTCTAGTTGCGTTACCTTGACAGATACAGAACCACAGGCTGAATGTAGGTGGTGGGTATCTCACAGATGAAGTACCATCATTCAGCTACAACCAATGGGAAGACACCACACCCTTTTTTAGGCCCCTCCTGTCTGCAGACCACTGCCAGACAAAGCTATGAACCTCTTGTTACTGTTACCCCCAGTTCAGTTTTATGAGTTTGTGTGCTTGTTACCTGACTACTTTTCCTGCTTGCTGTTTATGTACCTCATTGGCCGATCCGCATTTCACCTCTGCTTGTTTTCTGATTAAAGAAGTTGTCCAGTTACCAAAACTGATTTTTTTTTTCTGATAAATCTTGCTAATATGTGCCCCTCAACACATCTATTATGTTTTTTCAGCAAAATTACCTTTTATTGTGCACTAGCAGCACATGCTCATTGCTGGCTCCAGCTCTGATGGGGTTAATCTCTCCTCTGACTTCCTGTGTTCAGTTCCTACAAGTCCCAGAACTCTTTGTGGCTCTAGGGCGGTGTCTAGCTTATCTAACACACCCATTGTGTCTAATACACCCACTCTGCTCTCTGACCAAACCCTCCTCCCTGCCTCTTCCCAGTTGATGCCAGAGAGAAATCACAGATACAGCAGCTCTGCACTGCCAGGGGAAGAAAGTGTGTGTGTGCGTATATACAGTGTGTGTGTGTGTGTGTGTGTATAGTGTGAGTGTGTTTGTGAGTGTTTGTGTGTGTGTGTGTGTGTGTGTGTGAGAATGTGTGTGTGTGTGTATGTGTACAGAAATTATGATTATTAGTCTGCGCAACATGTGAAAAAAATAATTGGGGAAAAAAAAGTGACGGGGTGATGAGATTGCTTTTTTCCCTCTTGACTAGTCTGTGTGTCGTATCATCCGCAAACCGCATATGACCGGATCCTGTGGATTAAATGTGCAGCGCATGCAACCGTTATTTTACCGGATCCTTCTGCAGCGGGACACAGAATTTATCGTCCAGCGCTGGAGTCTGCTGACTCCTGATCTCACAGCCCGCACACGCTGCAATGGCTGCAGGTGGGCTAATTCACATGACCGTTCCGTTTGTCCTGGTCAGTTCCTGTTTTTTTTTGCGGCCCCACAGACAGGACCATATTTTCAATGTCTTTTGTGTAGGATCGGATGGTACACGGTAGCACTTCCATGTGCATCCGATCCTACAAAAAAAACACATTGGATGCCGTATGTCCGCTCCGTTATTATGGAACATGTTCTATTCTGTTCCGTAATAACGAACCGTGACTCAATACAAGTCAATGGGTCCACAAAATTCCCGGAAGCAACACGGAAGCACTTCCATGTGACTTCCGTCGGGTGCCCGTGCAGTCAGTGTCACGCTCCAGCCCCAGCCCCGCGGCTGCCCGCTCAGCAGTGTCAGCAGTGGCCCGCACTGCAGTGTCAGCAGCCGCGGGGATGACCAGCGCTACCGTCAAGAGGTTAGTAATTTCATTACCTACGGTGAAGTCCTGCCCTCCTGACGTCAGCGGTCGTCACTGCCTTCTATGCCCGCCGCTTGTCACATCACCTCTCGCTGTCGACCCGATACTTTGACTAGTGGTGACGTCACGGACCGCTTGCCATACTTGGTTTGTGAAGGCGGCGGTCATTGAACTCAGTGACAGCGCTGCTATCAGGAGTTCAGCGATCATCGCAGGTAATATACCTCGCTAACCTCCTGATAGCAGCACTCGTCATGCCCTGCAGTGACCTGGGCTGACCTATTGATGTTAGCTCAGGTCACTGCACGGCTCTCCCAGCAAATAGGGAACATTCTGTTCTTCATTGACTGGGACATTGACTATGGTATGGATCATCGTGGGACCCCCTTGGATTACACCAGACCTGGATTAGTTTTTCTTTCTAATAAATTGGTGAAAGAGGGAATGTGTTGGGGAGTGTTTTTTCAAATAAAAATGTGTTTGTCTTTTTTTTTTTATTACTGCCTGGGTTGGTGATGTCGGGTATCTGATACACGCCTGACATCCCTAACTCCAGGGCTTGATGCCAGGTGACATTACACATCTGGTATTAACCCCATATATTACCCCGTTTGCCACCGCACCAGGGCAACGGGATGAGATGGCGCGAAGCACCAAGACTGGCACATTTAATGGATGCGCTAGTTCTGGGGCGGCTGCAGCCTGCTATTTTTAGGCTGGGGAGTGTCCAATAACTGTGAACCTCCCTAGTCTGAGAATACCAGACCACAGCTGTCCGCTTTACCTTGGCTGGTGATCCAATTTTGGGGGACCCCGTGTTTTTTGTTTTAAATTATTTATTTAATTTAAAATAACAGCGTGGGGTGCCCTCTGTTTTGGATTACCAGCCAAGGTGAAGCTGCCAGCTGTGGTTTGCAGGCTGCAGCCGTTTGCTTTACCCTAGCTGGCTACAAAAGATAGGGGGACCGCATGTCATTTTTTTTATTATTTATTTATTTTTTGGCTAAATACAAGGCTAAGCACCCCTTAGTGCCACATGAAAGTCACAAAAGGGTGTCAGCTTAGAATATGCAGGGGGTAAGACATTATATATGTATTTCTTATCTATCTATCTATCCATTCATTCATTCATTCATTCATTCATCCCTCTATCCCTCTATCCCTCTGTCTCTATATCTATCTATTCATCTCTATATCTACTCATCTATTTATCTTTCTTGCTGCTTCCGTTTTTTGCGGTCCGCAAAAAAAACGGAAGGCACGCAGATGTCACACGGATGCCACTAGGATGCATCCATGAAAAAAAGGACCGTTTTTTGTGGCCCGCAAAAACGGAACGGTCATGTGAATGTAGCCTTAACAGCAGTCGCTGCCTGCTGACGGTCACATGTGACCGTGTGCGGGCTGTGTGTACAGGACTTCAGCTGAGTTCAGATCAGCTGACTCAAGTGTCGGCCGATTAGGCTGGGGCCACACGGGGATTACTGCGATCCCCTTGCATTACACTCGGCTCACGCTCAGTACAGCAGAGCTGAGTGTCATGCGTGTGTCCCTGCGACTGAGGTCCGACTCTGCGAGCAGACCTCAGCAGCGGGGGCAGACCGGCACTCGAGGGGTGGGCCAGCACTGAGGAGGGGTGGGAGGGATTTCTCTCCCTCTCTCCTCCGTAGTCCACCGATGTACCGCAAGTGCAGTGCGATTTTTCTCTCACCACATACACTTGAATGGGTAAAAGAGAGAGTATTGCATTACAGTTGTAGCATGCTGCGATTGTTTTCTCGGTCCAATTAGGGCAGAGAAAATAATCGCTCATGTGTGCTGACATACAGGCTAATATTGGTCCGAGTGGAATGCGATGTTTGATCGCACTCCACTCGCACTGTTTTTCTCGCCGTGTGGCTTAGACCTTACTTGTTCTATGTCCCCCTGCATCCATCGCAGCGTGTGCAGGCTGGAGTTCAGCTGAGTTCAGATCAGCTGACTCCAGTGCTGGAGTGAACTCCGGTGACCTCACAGCCCATACACGCTGCAATGGATGCAGAGGGACACAGAACAAGTAATTGGCAGACACTGCAGTCATCTGATTACTTGGGATGAATTGGCAGTAAAATGCTCGGGTGCTCGATGGGCGAAGCCCATGTCGATTTTTTTTTTTAAAAAAATTCATTAAAAAAAAAAAAAAAATCACATTGTTTGTGGGCTCCCGCTGCATTTTCTATTGTTAAGGGTAACCCAAGCAGCTACTGGCTGCTAACCCCAGCTGCTTGGTGTTTCTTTCACTGGCAATAGAAATCCAGGGAAGCATTTTTTTTTTATAAAGGTTTTTGCCTGAAAACTTTTTTAAAAAAATGAAGTGGGCTTCGCCATATTTTTGGATGCTAGCCAGGTACAGCAGGCAGCTATGGGCTGCCCCCAACCCCCAGCTGCCTATTTGTATCCGGCTGGAAACCAAAAATATAGAGAAGTCCTTTTTTTTTTTATTTCATGAATTTCATGAAATAATTAAAAAAAAAAAAATGACATAGGCTTCGCCGAAATTTTGAGTCCAGCCAGGTACAACTATGCAGCTGGGGATTGGAATCCGCAGTGAAGGGTGCCCAAACTTTCTGGGCCCCCCGCTGCGAATTGCAGTCCACAGCCGCCCCAGAAAATGGCGCTTTCATAGAAGCGCCATCTTCTGGCGCTGTATCCAACTCTTCCAGTGGCCCTGGTGGCAGGTGGCACGCTGGGTAATAAGGGGTTAATACCAGCTATGTTTTACCAGCTGGTATAAAGCCCGAGATTCTTAATGTCAGGCCAAGTTTGACCTGGCCATTAAGAATCTCCAATAAAGGGTTTAAAAAAAAAAAAAAAACCACACAGAGAAAAAAACTTTATTAGAAATAAATACACAGACACAGTAGGGACTCCATGTTTATTACTCCCTCTCACCCCTCCACGATGGAGAGATTTCTGTACTGACCATGCCAGGAGAGAGCGAGGGAAAAGAGAGAGAGAGCGAGGGGGGGAGGAAAAGAGAGCGAGGCGGGGGAGGAAAAGAGAGCGAGGCGGGGGAGGAAAAGAGAGCGAGGCGGGGAGGAAAAGAGAGCGAGGCGGGGGAGGAAAAGAGAGCGAGGCGGGGGAGGAAAAGAGAGCGAGGGGGGGAGGAAAAGAGAGCGAGGGGGGGAGGAAAAGATAGCGAGGGGGGAGGAAAAGAGAGCGAGGGGGGGGAGGAAAAGAGAGCGAGGGGAGGAGGAAAAGAGAGCGGGGGGGAGGAAAAGAGAGCGCAGGGGGGAGAGAGCGAGGGGGGGAGAGCGAGGGGGGGAAGAGAGCGAGGAGGGGAGAGCGAGGGGGGAGGAGAGCGAGGGGGGGGAGAGAGCGAGGGGGGAGAGAGCGAGGGGGGAGAGAGCGAGGGGGGGAGAGAGCAAGGGGGGAAGAGAGCGAGGGGGGGAGAGGGCGAGGGGGGGAGAGGGCGAGGGGGAGAGAGCGAGGGGGGAGAGAGCGAGGGGGGAAGAGAGCGAGGGGGGGAAGAGAGCGAGGGGGGAGAGAGCGTGGGGGGGAAGAGCGAGGGGGGGAAGAGAGCAAGGGGGGGGAAGAGAGCGAGGGGGGGAAGAGAGCGAGGGGGGGAAGAGAGCGAGGGGGAGGAGAGAGCGAGGGGAGGGGGAAGAGAGCGAGGGGGGGTTAGAGAGCGAGGGAAGAGAGGGGAGAGGAGAGAGGGATAAGAGGGGGGCAGAGAAGAGTGGGGGGAGAGAAGAGAGTGGGGAAAGAAGGGGGGGGCAGAGGTGCTCTGTCACCAACTGTCTCCACTCTGTGACTTGTGGTGCAGGTGACAGAGTGCAGACAGTTGGTCCCATGCAGCAGGACAGATGGCAGAGCACAGCGGTGACATGCCTGTCAGTGTCTTGCTGCTGGGAGGAGCAGATGATCACACTGCCCGACACCGGCCGCTCTCCTGACATCGCAGCAGAGCGGGCGGGTGGACAGTGTGATCACATACTTACGTGCAGGGGGGGATTCAGCTGAAGAACCCCCCCCCTGTACTGCACACTGGCGCCCCGTGCCTCACCATCTGCAGGATGCCGGCTCCACACTGACGTCCTCCGGATCCTCCCCTCGATACTGGGCTGTGATGTGCGGTAGTCACCGCCCACAGCCCTGTCACTCAATCTGAGTGGTGCCAGCCTCCTCTGACGTACCCGTCTTGTTTGAGAGCCCGGAAATGCCGGGACGTCAGAGGATGCTGGCGGCCACAGCTCCAGGGGGTCATGTGACCGGCACTGAGCGTGCAGGATAGCGCCGCTCAGTGCCAGAACTGGAAACAGAAGCCAATGGAGAAAACGCCTAGAAAGGTAAGTAGAACTCTTACAGAAAATAAAAAAAATGGGTGAACCACCCCTTTAAGTCCTGGCCATCCCATTCTGTTCCTCTTCCTCAATTAATGTTTTTGACCCTGCATGACTACTATTCTCTGGAACTGCAGCCTTCCACAGGTATTGATCAACTTGGGCCCTGTGTAATTCCAAATCACTGTATAGGGGTTAAAGGGTTTCAGGGTTCTGGGTGTCCAGCTTGGTGAGTGGCTTGCCTCTAGCCTATCCTTTACAGCCCATCTGAGTGTGTCGATCCAGGCAGGCGTTACACCGTGCCCTCTGCAGAAGGCCATGTAGGCCGGGATAGTGTTTTAAAAATTGCTGGACAACCAGGTTCAACACGTGAGCCATACAAGGCACGTGTGCCACATTGCCTTGAAGAAGGGTCGCAGACTGGTTTGCATCATTGTCGCACCCGACCTTCCCTGGCTGCTGGTTGAGTGGAGACAACCATTGATGAAACTCGGTCTCACTCTCCAGAGCTAACCGTCCAAAATTCCGCAGCGGTGTCTCACATTTCCCCTACATTTCAAAGTAAACATTTGACCGCCTGATGGCCTTGAGCTCTGCTGCCAGCATAGTAAGGAGGTGTGTAGGATTCCTTGGGCGCAGTTACAACGCGGGTGGCCTGACCACACAGGGTTTGGGCCGAGGTGGAGGACCCACACGAGGTTGAGGAGGCAGAAGCAGTGGAGGAACTTGAACATACAGATGAAGGATTGACACACAAGTCGTGTGGACGGCAAGACTTGTACAGCAAACTCTTCTCCATCTCTCACCATAGTTACCCAGTGCCCAGTCAGCAACATGTAACTCTCCTGTCCATGCTTACTGGTCCAAGTATCTGTGGTGAAATGCACCCTGTCACACACAGAGCTTCTCAAGGAATCGGTGAGGTTGTGTGTGACCTGCTGTGGTACCGCGAGCACGCCTTTCTTGGAGAAGGAGTGACGACTGGCCATCGGCTCTTGGGGCACTGCAATGGTCATAAGGTCTCGAAAATCCTCGATCTCAAAAGGGTGTAAAGGCAGCCTTTCTGTTGCCAACAAGTTGCAGATGATGAAACTCAACCTCTTAGGCATGTCATGCCCTTCGAAAATCATGTAAAACACAGCGAGGGGACTCCAACCACAGTCTCCCTCGTTGCCACTAATTGGGCCACACACACCCCACTTGACTGGCATCACTTGACCCCCCTATTCAAAATGAAAAAGATGCTTTGCATGAAGCACTCTCAAAAATACGCGTGCCTTTCCCGTCCCCTGGATGACCCAGGGGAAGAAAAGTCCTCTGAGAGCCATGACTTGTTCATCGTGGTTCTTTTAGAAACACAGCAAGGGGACTCCAACCACAGTCTCCCTCGTTGCCACTAATTGGGCCACACACACCCCACTTGACTGGCATCACTTGACCCCCCTATTCAAAATGAAAAAGATGCTTTGCATGAAGCACTCTCAAAAATACGTGTGCCTTTCGCCTCCCCTGGCTGACCCAGGGGAAGAAAAGTCCTCTGAGAGCCATGACTTGTTCATCTTGGTTCTTTTAGAAACACAGCGAGGGGACTCCAACCACAGTCTCCCTCGTTGCCACTAATTGGGCCACACACACCCCACTTGACTGGCATCAGTTGACCCCCCTTTTGAAAAAGAAAAAGATGCTTGGCATGAAGCACTCTCAAAAATACGCATGCCTTTCCCGTCCCCTGGATGACCCAGGGGAAGAAAAGTCCTCTGAGAGCCATGACTTGTTCATCGTGGTTCTTTTAGAAACACAGCGAGGGGACTCCAAACACAGTCTCCCTCGTTGCCACTAATTGGGCCACACACACCCCACTTGACTGGCATCACTTGACCCCCCTATTCAAAATGAAAAAGATGCTTTGAATGAAGCACTCTCAAAAATACGCGTGCCTTTCGCCTCCCCTGGCTGACCCAGGGGAAGAAAAGTCCTCTGAGAGCCATGACTTGTTCATCTTGGTTCTTTTAGAAACACAGCGAGGGGACTCCAACCACAGTCTCCCTCATTGCCACTAATTGGGCCACACACACCCCACTTGACTGGCATCAGTTGACCCCCCTTTTGAAAAAGAAAAAGATGCTTGGCATGAAGCACTCTCAAAAATACGCATGCCTTTCCCGTCCCCTGGATGACCCAGGGGAAGAAAAGTCCTCTGAGAGCCATGACTTGTTCATCGTGGTTCTTTTAGAAACACAGCGAGGGGACTCCAACCACAGTCTCCCTCGTTGCCACTAATTGGGCCACACACACCCCACTTGACTGGCATCACTTGACCCCCCTATTCAAAATGAAAAAGATGCTTTGCATGAAGCACTCTCAAAAATACGCGTGCCTTTCGCCTCCCCTGGCTGACCCAGGGGAAGAAAAGTCCTCTGAGAGCCATGACTTGTTCATCTTGGTTCTTTTAGAAACACAGCGAGGGGACTCCAACCACAGTCTCCCTCGTTGCCACTAATTGAGCCACACACACCCCACTTGACTGGCATCAGTTGACCCCCCTTTTGAAAAAGAAAAAGATGCTTGGCATGAAGCACTCTCAAAAATATGCATGCCTTTCCCGTCACCTGGATGACCCAGGGGAAGAAAAGTCCTCTGAGAGCCATGACTTCTTCATCTTGGTTCTTTTAGAAACACAGCGAAGGGGACTCCAACCACAGTCTCCCTCGTTGCCACTAATTGGGCCACACACACCCCACTTGACTGGCATCACTTGACCCCCCTTTTCAAAATGAAAAAGATGCTTTGCATGAAGCACTCTCAAAAATACGCGTGCCTTTCCCGTCCCCTGGCTGACCCAGGGGAAGAAAAGTCCTCTGAGAGCCATGTCCACATTGTCAGTGGACAGACACGTGTGCTTATCTGCCAGCAGACCCCCAGCAGCACTGAAGACAGGTTCCGAGAGAACGCTGGCTGCAGGACATGACAAGATCCCCAAGGCGTACGTGGCAAGCTCAGGCAATTTATCCAGATTGGAAGCCTAAAATGAGCAGGGCTCAAGTTGCACAGTAATGGCATCGATGTTTCCTTGCATATACTCATATATCTGTGTCTCCTCCTCTTTTTCTTTGTCCAGCTCTTTTGTTTTCGCATGAGTATATGTCCTTGTCACTTTCCCATGTGTTTGTGTTGTGTTGTGAGTTGTTTATCACCTTTTGGACACCTTTGAGTGTGTTTTCTAGGTGTTTTTATGTGTTTGTGATTGCCTGCCATTGTTTCCTATGCAGTTCGAGTTCGGTTCGTCGAATGTTCGACGAACCGAACTCGAACGGGAGCTCCGTTTGGCGAACCGACCTCGAGCCGAACCGCGACCGGTTCGCTCATCTCTATTCAGGACATGATGGCTGTGTGAAGAGAAGAGGAGCAGGGGGGCAAGTAGGATTCATGACAGTGTATGCGTTAGATCTCCCCAAAGGAGGGGTAGGAAGAACTTTTTTATATGTTTGGATTTCCTCTGTATCCATCAAAAGCATATCTCTAATCGTCAAATACTGTATACGCATCTGTTTTTCTATAAAGGAACTGAGTAGATATCATCGCTGTTTTTTTCCCAATTAAAGCGAATCACCTGCTTTTTGTCACTAGATTTTACAAATCAAATTGCATGCATTAGTACATAAATCTCTTAGACCTGATAAAGCTTGCTACATCTGTTGAAAATCCTTAACAGAATAGCTGCAGGATCTTGATATTAAAATTAAAATGTAATGAGTCCAGCTATAGACAGACTCATAATATGCTAAAGGAAACATTAGTAAACAATTTTGAGCCATTCTTAAATGGGTTGTGCCACTATTAAAATACAATTAATTAAACAGAAAATGTGTAAATAAATATTTTCGCAGTTCACAGCTATAAAAAATGATGGTCCTGTAGGGAACTGGACATAACAGCCTGTTGATTCCATCAGACCTAATAGGGTAAGAAGGAGAACACTGCCCTCTGCTTGTCATGGAAATTACCCAGAACAGGACAACTGTTTCCTCGAGGAAAAAAATTCAGGGAGACACCATGTCAGGTGATAGGAGTTTTGCAGCAAGAAGATATAAGGCTGCTTTCACACCTCCGGTTTTAGCAGAGCTGGCCAATCCGGCTCTAAAACCTATGCAACGGATGCGGTGACAATACCGCATCCTTTGCATACATTTTTTACATGCGGCCCGTCCGATTTTTGCCACTTGCGGCAGGCTACTGAGCATGCGCAGTGGAAAAAAACGCATGCGGCGGCTGGATGCGGTTTATGCCGCAGGATGCCGCATGCGGCGTCCATAGGCATGCATTGCAAATCGCGCCGCATTGGCCGGATGCGGCGCGATGCGTTTTTTTTTTGCCGGACAAAAAACGTGCCAGGCAACGTTCCAGCCGGCCGCCACATCGGAACGCAAGCCCATGCGGCACAAATGTAAGTCTATGCAAAAAAAACGCAAACGGAGACAAAAAAAAACGGTTGTGGTTTTTCTGCAAAGCGCCGGATTGTGCCGAACAGGAAAAACCGGAGGTGTGAAAGCAGCCTCAAAGAGCAGAACATCGACAGATGGGAAGGCCTGGCACCAAGAAGAAGTGAGCAGATGTATGCACAGGGGTGCAGGATGTTACCCTACCTGCTGAAGGAGCAAGTGAGGTGATTGCAGACCATGGAGTGTGTGAGTCAAGTCACTCCCATGAGTCACCCACCGATTCTGCCTGTCAAGAGCCTGAGCCTGAGATACATGAACCGCTTGAAGATGCTGCTAGACAAGACCCAATGCCTGAGTTATGTGGACAAGCCACAGACGCCGCCAGTCAAAACCACTGACCCAAGCTATAGGGTCAAGCCACAGACACCGCTGTCAAGATCATAGCCACAGAGTAGCCTGGACCTTTGCCTCCTGCTGGGTTATGCAGTATCTGATGGCGTAGTATCCATTTAAAGGTAACACTAGTTATATTCAGCAATCCCAAGTGCTCATGGTGGTAGCTGAAAGGACTTAGGCCCCGCTCTGCTTATAACCTTTCAAGTAAGATGACCGAAATAGTGGGTGACCTAACAGTATTTAAACATGTTACATATTCTTCTGTGGATATATATACACATATACACACCACATATATAGTATATATATATAGATATAGATATATATATATATATATATATATATATATATATATATATATCCTAAATCCATGTTTATTGAGTGTGTTTCATCTGAATATACTGTATCCCCAGGAGCTTACTATGTTGAGTTCCTACACTCCACTATATTAACCTGTGTAAATCTAATATATAAAGCTAAGTTTATGTATGTGTGTATGTATGTATATGTCGCATTTACAATCACGAAATTTTGCACAGACGCCTCATGTGACTCAGGGAGCGTCGTAGACTATGTTTTGACAGAAAAATTTAACCTCGTGCTTTACAGTTAGTCTCTAAAATCGTGCCGCCATTACACTGAATGGAGGTGGGAGCTATAGGTTATTAATAGCAACTGTCAGCGGTTGCTATAGGAACAAAATAAACTGTAAAGGGTGCTTTACATGCTACGATATCGCTAACGTATTATCATCGGGATCACGGTGTTTGTGACGCACTTCTGGCGCCGTTAGAGACATCGCAGCGTGTGACACGTACGAGCGACCTTAAACGATCGCAAAACAGGAAAAAATCGTTGGTTTTGGAGAGGTCATCCTAAAACCAAAAATCGTTGTCTGCTTATTAGCGATGTTGTTCGTCGTTCCTGCGGCACCACACATCGCTATCTGTGACACCACAGGAGCGATGAACATCTCCTTACCTGTCTCCACCGGCAAAGCGGAAGGAAGGAGGTGGGCGGGATGTTACGTTCCGCTCATCTCCGCCCCTCCGCTTCTGTTGTCCGGCCGCTTAATGACGCCGCAGTGACGTCACTATGACGCCGAACGCACCTCCCCCTTGAGGGAGGGATTGTTCGGCGGTCACAGCGATGTCGCTGACCAGGTATGTGCGATAATGTTCACTATGGCAGCGATCACACAATATCGCACACACGACGGGGGCAGGTGCTATTGCGTGCAATATCACTAGCAATTTCTAGCGATGTCGCAGCGTGTAAAGCACCCTTTAGTTGAAGCTTATGCGTGAGGTTATATGATGTCAGTGGAGAGATGGATAGAGAGACAGAAAAAGACAGACAGACAGAGACACAGACAGAGACAAATGGGGAAAGAGACAGACAGATGGGCAAAGAGACAGACGGGCAAAGAGACAGATGGGCAAAAAGACAGATGGGCAAAGAGACAGACGGGCAAAGAGACAGATGGGCAAAGAGATAGACGGGCAAAGAGACAGCCCTGGAAAGAGACAGCCCTGGAAAGAGACAGATGGGCAAAGAGACAACCCTGAAAATATACAGACGGGAAAAGAGACAGACCTGGAAAGAGACAGACTTGGAAAGAGACAGACCTGGAAAGAGACAGACTTGGAAAGAGACAGACCTGGAAAGAGACAGACCTGGAAAGAGACAGACAAAGACAGACGGGGAAGGAGACAGACGGGTAATGAGAGACACACACACAGAGACAAACACAGAGATAGAGAGAGACACAGACAGACACAGAGATTGAGACAGATAGACTGATACAAATACAGACAGAGAGATAGAAACAGACAGACAGAGACATAGACACAGACAGACAGAGACATAGACACAGACAGACAAAGTAAGACACAGACAGAGAGACAGACAGACAGCAACACACAGACAGAGACTGGGAGAGAGACAGAGAGACAGTTATTATCCCGGGGAACGCCCGGGTACTACATCTAGTAATAAATGCAGAGTAAAGTCACCACAGCATCATCCTTCTCGATGTTTTGCATTCCAGGTCTGCTTGTTACACTCCGTTCAAAAAATTACAACCTTGCATCTTCTGAAATAAACCCATGGTGTTGTCAGTGAGTTTTATCCATCTATCACAGTGGCCATACATGTGCAGTTCTCCTGGTGTATAAAGCATATGCAATATAGATGCTATATGCTAATGACACATGGCTCAAACTCTGCTGCGAGTGTGACGCCCTGGGCAAGCCAGGGGTCACAGGTCATCACACCACCACACCCTACACCCCAGTTAGGAACACCAAGGCTACCAAAATCCTTGTTGCCTTCCTCCAGGGGCTGATGTTCACACCAGGGGGTGGGCCAGGCGGTTGGCTCCGCCCACCGAGGAGTTCACAGCCCTGGAGGCGGGAGGAACCAGGCAGATAGAGAAAGGAAGAGGTTAGGGGAGTGAAGTAGAAGGAAGTAGCAGTGGAGCTAAAGAGAAAAGCTGAAGTGACAGGAAAGTGACAGTAGTAAAGCCTGAAGTTGGTCCGGGTGTGTGCCCCGGACAGTGACAGCAAGGTCAGCAGACGGCGGTGATAGTCTGCAGGGGGACTGCTCGGAGGTTGCTGGAAGGACCGCGGACGGGTGGTGACCCGGCGGTCTGGAGCAGTATATGAAGAACAGTCAGCACCAGGGCAGGGGCCTCTCGGATCCCGGCAAGGCTAGGAGTCGCCATAATTTGCCAAATCCGTCAGTGAAGGGGACGTCTGTCTCCCAACAACCAAGTCCCGATTGAAGGCAACAGTCCAACCGCAACGGAGAGACACCACCACCGCCAGGGCACCAGTTTCTCAGGGCCAGCGCCTGCGGGCAAAGTAGGGCTCCTCCGGCCCATATCCAAGCCGGGGAGCGGGTTACCGGTGGGAACCCATCGCAACCATTATCATCATAGGTGCAGGGCAGAGGGACCGTCATCGTCACCTACTGGGGAAAGCAAGTGCAGCCGTCCGTGGGAACCGTCTTTCCAGCCGTGTGTTTTACCGAGAACTGTGTCATCGTCTCAGGCTGAGTGAATACCACAGTGCCGCAAGGCACAGCGCTGCCCCCGCGTCCCTGCGCCCACCAAGCCCTGCATCTCCCACTTCATCACTGGGCCCCGGGATCACCAACCCCTACCCATGGAGGGGCAACACAACAACTGGCTGCTCCATACCATCCCTCCCGGGATCCCCATACAGAGCAGCGGTGGTGTCAACAAATCACCACAACCGTGGGTGGCGTCACGGACAATAAACAATCCCCACACCCAAAAACCCCCTTTCACTCACGGGCGAGGAGCGCCGCTCGAGTCCCCGGGATCCGGCCCATCGCTCGAGCCACCGAGCAGCGGCAGGCCGCAGCAGCTGCGGCAGCCGGACCCGAGCAGTGGGAGAGCGCGGCGTCCCCTCCTCCGCCCGCGACACGAGCGTGACTGAGTGTCACCTACTGTGCTCCGATTCTATCACATGTCAGAACCGGAGCACATATGATGAGAACATGGGGAGACTTGTATGGGTGTGTCATCTGATCTGTCTCTGCCTCATTGAATAACTGGTTTGAGATTTTCTCGCATTGCACTCATCCGATAAAACAATAATGCAAGAAATCCCCAATAATGAAGGCAGTTTGCATTGTGAAATCAGGTGACAGATCACTTTAAACCATTTTTTGAATTCACAACCATGAAGTGTTTATTATATAGGCAATAAATGTTTTGATCGCTACATCATGAAATCACAACACACATACATCAATAGTTTGTACAACGTACACTGTTCTAATCCTGTCTGTACCAAATGTTATAATAGAATCCACTGACTGCTTCATTGGCCATTAATATAAATGACTAGCTGTAGTATCCGGGGTTAGCCAGGATAGTAACTAAGTGTCTCTCTCCCACTTTCCATCTTTCCCACTGTCCATCTCTCTGTCTCTTCCTCTCTCCCACTCTACCTCTCACCACCAAAATCATATTAATTGACACATAAGCTTCTTATACTAAGAATATCCTTCGTTGTCTATAGCAACCGATCAGAGCTCCTATTAATGACCTGTAGCAAAATAGAAGCAGAGCTGTGATTGGTTGCTATAGGTCACCCGGTAAATATCCGGGCTAACTGTCAAAACAGCCAATATATTACCTCACACATCCAAACAGAAAGTAAGCGTTTTTTTTTGGCGAATAACTCTAAAGTGTGGGGATAAAATTTCCCCTCAAAACATAGTCTATAACATTCTCTTAAGCCCGCTTTACACGCTGCAATGTATCTTACAATGTGTCGGCGGGGTCACGTCGTAAGTGACGCACATCCAGCATTGTAAGTTACATTGCAGTGTGTAACTGCTACGTGTGAAGTGACACTTTGAGGGTTTGACTTTGAGGCCATGTTTAATGAGAATTTGGAGAACTTCTGCCAGGTGCTGTAAGTGGTCATCATAAGATTTGGAGTAGACAATGACATCGTCCAGATAAAGCAAAACAGTCTCAAAATTTTTGTGGCCCAAACAACGTTCCATTAGCCTTTGAAAAGTTCCTGGGGCATTACAGAGTCCGAAAGGCATGTCATTAAACTCAAAGAGGCCCAATGGGGAGGTAAACGCTGTTTTCTCACGATCTTCCTCCGGCATAGGCACTTGCCAGTATCCACATGTTAAATCTAAGGTGGAGAAATATGCAGCAGACCCTAGAGTTGTTAGTGATTCTTCAATGCGTGGTAATGGGTATGCATCTTTATGGGTAATGCTATTTATCTTGCGATAGTCCACGCAGAATCGGATACTGTCGTCTTTTTTCTTCACCAAAACTACAGGTGCAGCCCAGGGGCTGTGGCTTTCTCGGATTACTCCAGCATCTTTCATTTCTTGGATCATTTTTTTTACAGGAGGATACAAGGCCGGTGGAATAGGTCTGTACCGCTCTTTAATGGGAGGATGAGAACTAGTGGGGATGGTATGCGTTATCTCTCGTACTTTACCATAATCCATAGGATGTTTACTAAAGGCTTGGTGGAATTCTTGAACAAGCTTCAGTACTTCTTCAATTTGTTTAGGTGGGGTGGTCACCTCTCCTACATGTATGTCAGACCACCACGGAGTTTCCAGAGCTTCATTGTTTTCTTCCAATACTTGAGTCGCCTGTCGGACTTCTTTTCGAGTGGGGCTCACTACATCCTGATAGGAAATTATGGATAATTGAGCTACAGGATAGTACCTTCTCAGTTCCACTGCAGTGTCACCTAGGTTTAGCATACGAATTGGTACCCTTCCTGCAGATACAGTAACGAGACTCCTTGCGGTCATAAGCGTAGGATGTTCTGCCATGGGTAAGGATTCTACTAGGGCATGATAGTCTTGTCCTTGGATCCCTGGTCGAGCACGACACCACAGCATAGTTTCAGTGTTGGGTTGCAAAATGACAGGACGTACATCGCAGATGCGGGCACGGCAGATTTCACCTCGAGGATTACTGAACTGCTGCTGTGCTGACAACACTTTGATAGTTCTCTGCAATACTCTTTGCTTTGCTTGTGATGCCGTAGGTACAGATTTGTGAAGAGCCTCTAACATTTCACCATAGCAGTTGCGCAGGACATTCATACCTAGGATTACAGAGGTATCTGGTCTTTCTGGGACATTTATAACCAGAACTCCCTGTTGTGGAAGCTGGGTTTCTTCTGCACAAATAGTGGGTTCCCAATACCCTGTTATTGGTACAGACTGTCCATTAGTGGCTATGACATCTAACCACTGATCTGGAGGCTGCATAAGGAGGTTAGGGTCCCAATGTCTTTCAAAGGTATCCTTGGCTATTGTGGTGACCTGAGAGCCAGTGTCTAACAGTGCTGTAAATGGGACTCCATTGATGCGAATGGTCACTTCTGGACGAGGTCCTACATATTTGGAAAACCAAGTAACATTTTCGGGTCCTAATGTCTTTCCTCCCGAGGGGCGGTCCTCTGCCTCGGGGATTGCTCTTTTAAACGCCAACATTGACGTTCCAAATGTCCAGCGTGATGACAATGTCTGCAGATTGGCTTACCCTGCTTGTTAAAACGGTCAGTAGATCATCTCCCAGATGGGGTCTGATATTCTTGGCTAAGGCGGTTAGTAGGGAGTCCCATTTGGGTTCTGGGAGCAGATTCTAGTAGTGGAACCTCTAGTCTTTCTATTTTCTTGCAGACCTCAGCTACTCCGCTAGCTAACTCAGCCATTTGTTTCTGTAATTCCATCATAGTATTAGCATTTGGAGCCTGCGTTTGAGCGGCTTGCGATAGCGGAGCGCTACCACTTGGACAATTAGACAAAGATTGAACTGATGTATCACTAGCAAAGGTGGATAGCTCAAGTTTTTTAGTCGATGGGCGAAATTCTCTTCCTAAAATCTGAATAGCTAGTTCTTTGAATTCCTGGAAGGAACTATCTGCATGCTGGAGAGCTAACATTTTTAGTTGACTGCGTAGGGTTTCTGTGGCAGATCCTTCAATAAACTGCTCTATCAGTACTTCATCTGCAATCCTAGCTTCCTGGGGCTCTACGTGTACGATGGCCCTCCAAGCTTCTTGCAAGGATAAAGCATAGTCTCGTAAACTCATTAACTTCTTGTTTTTTGCTAAAGAAACGCATTTTTAACTCAGATGCAGAGCGGACCTCAAATATGCTTTCTAACCGCTCCAGGATTTGTTCTATAGTCTTTTTCTGAGCTCTGGACCAGGACTTGATTTCTCTCAAAGGCGCACCCTGGAGTTGACCACTCAGGAGTTCTACTTTTTGTTCATTTGTCATGGGGTACAGGCGAAAAAAAGCAGTAATTTTTTCTCTAAAGTCTCGTAATGTATTTGTTTCCCCATTATAATGTGGCATCCAGGGAGCTCCCAAATAATAAGGCATGGTGAAAGGCATAAATGCAGTGGAGGCTTTATCAGAACTGCTGTTGCAAAGGGTCTCATTCTCATTGTCGTCTGCCATTGTGAGTTTCACTTGTTCACTGTCAATATACAGGTGTGTATAGTTTTTTTTAACTCACCGTTGAAGCGTATTTTCACATATGATGACAGTAGTGAATCCTCATCTGGTGTACAGCAGTACATGCAGGCACATAAGATTCATCCTGTTCGTGATGCCACTTGTAATTTGTCGCACCGCCTTGTGAGAAGCCGGGCCTACTACCTCAGAGGATGTTCAGGTCACGGTGTCTCCGATGGCTCCAGCAAATCCCTAGGTTAGGTGGCAAATTATAAAGAGAAAAATAATAGAGATAGGAGACTGAGTTGTGGTGATATCTGCCAGGTATAAGGCCGCTGAAGGAAGACAGACACCAAGGATTCTGTGAAAACGTAAATGAGGAACTTTACTTAAATCTTGTAGCAAACCTTTAGTCAATCAAAGTTGTTTTTTCCATTTCCAATAGACAGTCATTTCATAGCAATAAATAAAGAGATCTCTTACACAGTGGACTAGTTCAAGTGCTTTTCCTATCTCGGCCTTGGGAGGATGGATGTCACTAGCTATTGGATTAACTGCGTTTTTCAGTACTCTGTTGTTGCAGAAACGGGGCGCTCTGAATAGGGTGATAATTACACTCCCCGCATATCTCAATGGAGGTCTTTTTTTTTTTCTGCTGTATCACAGCAACTCAACCGCATCTAACCGGTTTTTCTTTTAACTGCCTCCTCAAGCTCCGCCCCCAACAGCCACTTCCTTGCTTTCAAATCAATTGCAATACCAAAGCAAGGCAGTAGAGGGCAGCACAACGCTAAATAATTTACCTCCTCCCAAGGTGGGGAATAGGTGTCACAAATGTAATCAGATAGATAATACAGAACACACATTAGTAGTGGCTTTTCTGGTCACAACACGTGCGATTGCGATTGAATGGTAAAACGTTCATCGCACGCACGTCGTACATTCCTCATGAATTGTACGTCAGATTGTTCATCGTACCCGGGGTAGCACACATTGCAGTGTGTTACACCCCGGGAACGATGAACAGATCTTACCAGCGTCCTGTGGCTCCCGGCCGGTAATGCGGAAGGAAGGAGGTGGGCGGGATGTTTACGTCCTGCTCAGCTCCGCCCCTCCACTTCTATTGGCCGGCTGCCGCATGACGTCGATGTGACGCCGAATGTCCCTCCCACTCCAGGAAGTGGACGTTCGCCACCCACATCGAGGTCGTATGGAAGGTAAGTATGTGTGACGGGGGTTAATCGTTTGTGCGGCACGTTCAACAAATTGAACGTGCCACACATACGATGGGGGCGTTGCAAATCGCATACGATATCATATGCGAAATTGCAACGTGTAAAGTAGGCTTTAGTCACACAAGGTGGCTGTGCTAAATTTTGTGGTTGTAAATGTGATTGTGCTAATTCCTTTAGCGGACATACATACATACACACACACACATACAGTGCCTACAAGTACTATTCAACCCCCTGCAGATTTAGCAGGTTTACACATTCGGAATTAACTTGGCATTGTGACATTTGGACTGTAGATCAGCCTGGAAGTGTGAACTGCACTGCAGCAAAAAAGAATGTTATTTCTTTTTTTCTTTTTTTTTAAATTGTGAAAAGTTTATTCAGAGGGTCATTTATTATTCAACCCCTCAAACCACCAGAATTCTGTTTGGTTCCCCTAAAGTATTAAGAAGTATTTCAGGCACAAAGAACAATGAGCTTCACATGTTTGGATTAATTATCTCTTTGTTCAGCCTTTTCTAACTAATTAAGACCCTCCCCAAACTTGTGAACAGCACTCATACTTGGTCAACATTGGAAAGACAAAGGAGCATTCCAAGGCCATCAGAGACAAGATCGTGGAGGGTCACAAGGCTGGCAAGGGGTACAAAACTCTTTCCAAGGAGTTGGGCTTACCTGTCTCCATTGTTGGGAGCATCATCCGGAAGTGGAAGGCTTATGGAACTACTGTTAGCCTTCCACGGCCTGGACAGCCTTTGAAAGTTTCCACCCATGCCGAGGCCAGGCTTGTCCGAAGAGTCAAGGCTAACCCAAGGACAACAAGGAAGGAGCTCCAGGAAGATCTCATGGCAGTGGGGACATTGGTTTCAGTCAATACCATAAGTAACGTACTCCACCGCAATGGTCTCCGTTCCAGACTAGCCCGTAAGGTACCTTTACTTTAAAAGCGTCATGTCAAGGCTCGTCTACAGTTCGCTCATGATCACTTGGAGGACTCTGAGACAGACTGGTTCAAGGTTCTCTGGTCTGATGAGACCAAGATTGAGATCTTTGGTGCCAACCACACACGTGACGTTTGGAGACTGGATGGCACTGCATACGACCCCAAGAATAGCATCCCTACAGTCAAGCATGGTGGTGGCAGCATCATGCTGTGGGGCTGTTTCTCAGCCAAGGGGCCTGGCCATCTGGTCCGCATCCATGGGAAGATGGATAGCACGGCTTACCTGGAGATTTTGGCCAAGAACCTCCGCTCCTCCATCAAGGATCTTACGATGGGTCGTCATTTCATCTTCCAACAAGACAACGACCCAAAGCACACAGCCAAGAAAACCAAGGCCTGGTTCAAGAGGGAAAAAATCAAGGTGTTGCAGTGGCCTAGTCAGTCTCCTGACCTTAACCCAATTGAAAACTTGTGGAAGGAGCTCAAGATTAAAGTCCACATGAGACACCCAAAGAACCTAGATAACTTGGAGAAGATCTGCATGGAGGAGTGGGCCAAGATAACTCCAGAGACCTGTGCCGGCCTGATCAGGTCTTATAAAAGACGATTATTAGCTGTAATTGCAAACAAGGGTTATTCCACAAATTATTAAACCTAGGGGTTGAATAATAATTGACCCACACTTTTATGTTGAAAATTTATTAAACTTTAACTGAGCAACATAACTTGTTGGTTTGTAAGATTTATGCATCTGTTAATAAATCCTGCTCTTGTTTGAAGTTTGCAGGCTCTAACTTATTTGCATCTTATCAAACCTGCTAAATCTGCAGGGGGTTGAATACTACTTGTAGGCACTGTACACACACATACATACACACATACAATCAGCTTCTTTCATTAGATGTCTATTAAATTTGTGATTAATCAGTTTACGCAGTGTAGTAAAGAAGCACAGTGTGAATGAGAGTTCTTTACATCTTATCCACTTTGCTGGAACTGTAACATGCTGCTTCAAAAACTCACCAAAAACCCATCATGAGGGCTTTATCTCATACTCATTTTTAATTACTTGGACACACAATTACATGAAGAATAAAAATGGATAAAAGGCAAAGAACCGCTCACTGTTTATGAAATATGCCTGTATAAGTCATCCAGTGAAGTTCCTCAGTCCCAGCACGGCACCACGGCAGCCAGCCGCACTATGCATGAGAAGCAGAGAAGGGAAAAAAGGATCCTGCCCAGACTCAAAGGAAAAATTATTTATAAAAATTAACATTTATTCCATTCTTAAAAATGTAGAAAAGTATGTGGCGCCCTGGACTAGCCAGGTCGTCACAGGTAACACACACACACCCCCACCCCCACTAGACAGTAACATTAGCCAAACACAAAACCCTTGTTGCCTCCCTCCAGGGTCTGATGTCCACACCAGGTTGGGCGGAGCCAAGCGGTTGGCCCCGTCCACCGAGGAGTTCACAGAGGAGTGAAGTAGAGAGTGTCTGGGTCTGTGGCCCAGGCACTGACAACAAGGTTGGCAGACGGTGGTGGCCGTCTGCAGGAGTGGTGGATCAACGCGGAACCGTAGGACCGGGGTTGGGCGGTGGCCCGCCGGTACCGACCGGGGAGCGAAGTGAAGCCAGCACACACAGGCAGAGCCATCGGACCCCGACCAGGCTTGGAGTCGCCGTCAACAGTCAAATCCAAGTGTGACAGGAACCCCAGGGGTTTCCTAACAACCAAAGACCCGTTAGAAGGCAACCGTCCGCACCGTGAGGGTATACAGCTACCGCCTAAGGCTAGAGACCCAAGGGCCAGCGCTTGCGGGCAAACGGGCTCCTCTGGCATCCATACACCGGGGAGCGGACTACCGTTGGGGACCCATCGTAGTCAAACAGTACACAAAGGTGCAGGGAAAGACAGCCGCCATCACCTGTCTGGGGAGAGACACTGCAGCCGGCTGCGGGACTCGTCCATCCAGCCGTTTTGGTTTACCGAGGACTTTGTGCATCTCTTACTGAGTGAATACACCCGTGCCATCCGGCACCGCGCCGCGCTGTCCCTGCAACCCTGCACCTCACCTACCCTTCCTCCCCGTCACACCACCGGGCCCCGGGACCACCAACCCCTACCCACGGAGGGGGAAAACAACATCCCAGCTGCTCCCTACCATCGCTCCCAGGATCCCCGTCACCAGCAGCGGTGGTGCCCATCTTCACCACGACCCGTGGGTGGCGTCACGGACTAAATCCCCAAACACACCACCCCCTTTTCACTCACGGACGATCAGCGCCGCTCGGGTCCCCGGATCCGGCCCACCGCTCGAGCCACCGAGCAGCAGCAGCAGCGCCGGACCCAAGCATTAGCAAGCGCAGCGCCCCGCCGCCAGCGACAAGTACACTGGCAAAATCATACTGACATAAAAAGGCTGATGGTAAGGTCAACGCGTTTCGGCAGAATGCCTTCCTCAGGTTTCAGAGGAAATAATTTTTCCTTGGAGTCTGGGCTGGATCCTTTTTTCCCTTCTCTGCTTCTCATATAATTACATGAAGGTGCTTATAATGCATGGGCTGGTGTCTATTCTCAAAGAACATATGAATATGAGGTTTAGTATAAAATATTTAAGATAAATCTTGTGCTTTCATTCGTAAATGTAAACATTTTGTTTTGCCCCCAGAGGTACAAAGTGTCTAAAAAGTTGTGGCCATGAAAAGCTTAAAGGAAAACTGTCAGAAAGATTTCACACCCGAACTATGTATACAAACATGTAGCTGTTTATAGGACAAGTCGAACATTATCTTTAGATGGCCAGTCTGTTCGTCCATTACTGAGAAATCAGCATTTGAATTGATATGCACATGAGCTTGAAGAACTATGGTAGATCTGAAGCCCCTGTCACTCCAGGTCTATTTCAGCCCCACCTCTTCCTGCTTGACTGACGGCTCCTTTGCTTGAAGCCACAGGCTGTCAGGCAGGTAGGAAAAGATGCTGCAGGGTGGGGAATAGAGCTGGAGTGACAGATGCTTCAGAATTATTTGCATATCAATAAAAATGCTGCTTTTTTGGTAAAGGAGGAACTGACTGGTAAAGTAAAAGTGTTGCTGGACTTGTCTTTGAAAGGGCTACATGCACATACAAATTGTTTGCAGTGTGAAATACTGAGATTAGTTTCCCTTAAATTTTCTTTCATGGTCATTTTTCAGTTAATTTTTTCTCGAGTCGAGTTAAAACTTTAGAATGGGATCAAAGAATACAGTAATAATAATAATAAATGGGTATTCTGGATCAGAATGTATAATATCTAGGTCTGGAAGTTACTTTGATACGAAGTCACACATGTCCTCATTCCTGTCAACACAAGCAGTTTTAGAATTTGTGTTAGATAAGAGCTATATATCAGTAGGCTTAAAATAACTTAAGATAATGTATGACTTCCAGATTACGCTATACATAAGCTACAAGTGGAAAAGTCTTCTCTGGGAAAACTGCTCTTATTTTATCAATTGAGAGTAGATTGAATATTTCAAGGGAATGTGTTATCACAAAATGACCCATTGTTTACAACAGGTTTTAACTCCTTAATATCTGAGCCAATATTGACCTTGATGACCAGGCCAAATTTTAGAAATCTGACGAGTGTCACTTTATGATGTAATAACTCTGGAAGGCGTCAACGGATCCCGGTGATTCCGAGATTATTTTTTTGTGGCTTATTGTACTTCATGTTAGTAGTAAATTTAGGATGATATTTTTGATATTTCTGAAATTTGGTGAAAATGTTGCAATTTTAACATTTTTAATGTTTATGCCCTTAAACCAGAGAGTTATGTCACACAAAATAGTTACTAAATAACATTTCCCACATGCCTGCTTTACATGAGCAAAAGTTTTCCAAACATCATTTATTTTTGTTAGTCAGTTTGTGGAATGCGGAGTGAATGTGTTCCACGTTAATGATATGTGCAGCGCGAGTGGCCATGGCGTTGTACTTGTGGAGCGCAGAGTGCTTGCATTCCACATATGCAATATGCACTGCGCCAATAATTTAAAATAATTTAGGGAGTTTAAAGGTTAAAAGTTTATCAGCAATTTCTCATTTTGCCAACAAAATTTGCAAAACCATTTTTTAAGGCCCCCATCACATTTGAAGTGACTGAGAGGCCTAGGTGACAGAAAATCCCAAAAGTGACATCATTCTGAAAACTGCACCCGTCACACTGCTCAAAACCACATCCAAGAAGTTGATTAACTCTTCAAGTGGTTCACATGAATACATGCAAAGTGGAATGAAAAAAAAAAATTAAAAATTACATTTTACCCCCAATGTATTCATTTTTACAATAAATAGCAAGACAAAATGGACCACAATTTTTTTTTTACCCTGTTTCCTCTGAGCGCGTTCATATCCCACATTGGGTCAGAAACCTCTGTTTAGACCCACGGCCGGGCTCGGAAGGGAAGGAGCGCCATTTGAATTTTAGAACACAAATTTGGCTGAGATCGATTTTTAAGGTACCTAAACACACAAGCCTCCACAACTGACCCCATTTTGGAAACTAGATCCATCAATAATTTTATTCAAGGGTATAGTGAGCACAGGTACTTCACAGAATTTGCTAAAATAGTTTGTGATTGACATTTGCAGAGCCTCTATAGTGCCAGAGCAGCAGAAAAACTGACAAAATTGACCCCATTATAGAAATTGCACCTCTCAAATAATTTATCCATGGCTGCAGTGACTATTTTGTATCATTCACATCACACTCTTTTTTTCTGGAGAATTACAAATATGCCAGATTATTGCCTATATGTGCCCCAAAATATTTTATAGCCCCCCCGGCTCCATGCATTGTGCCAAGCTTCTATTTCTGGAGATTCACACCTCATAAACTGTAAAATGCCCTCTCCCCAGTACAATAATGCCACACAAATGGCCAATAACTGTAGTATAGGCACAGGGAGGCTCAGAAGAAAGGCGTATTTGTATTTGGGAGTGCAAACGTCACTGGATTTTATATGAGGAATGGGAGCCATATCGCTTTTCCAGAGTTTTTGTTCAACCAGTAATGATGGACCCCCGATATTTCCAGTGACAGATGATGGACCTAAGTAGTGTCTGAGTTTTTGCGGGATAATTAAGGGTTTATTGGTAATATATTGGGGTACAGAACATTTTTTGATCGCTTTGTATATAAGGCTAGGGTTACATTCCTGTGTTCTACATCGAGGACTTACATCATGATTTCCATGTACTGTAAATCCCCCAAAAATGTGATACAGATGAAACCCCCGATGGAACCACTCACTCTAAAGATGCAGATGGAGACACTTTGGACACCATTTGGCATCTATTTTGCTGGTGTCCATCTTTTTAGGCATTCACAGAACTTGGGTCATCCACATTTGTGAGCTAAAAAGATACCTAAAATGATGGGACATTGCCGGGCCAGAACAGAGACAAGACAGAGTCCAACAGTCTCCACCTGTCTCATTAGTGAGTGATTCCGATGCGGTTTCTTTGTTTCAATCATGGCTTTTTGGATTTACATGAAAACCTAATGTAAGTGCTTAGCGGAGAGTGCAGGATAAATAGCAGCCGACCCTTATTGTGATTTTTGGAAGGCAGAATGAAGAAAAAGAAAGCAGTACAGGAATAGGTTTGTTTTTTTTTGCACGGTTCACCGTGCAATATTAATGATACATTTAATTTTTTTGCAGGTCGGTGCAATTACAGCGACACCAGATTTATATGGCTTTAATATTTTACTTCTATCACACAGTAAAAATGCTTTTTTTATAATAGTCTTTTTGTCGCAATATTCTGAGACCTGTTTTTTTATTTTTTGGTAAACAGAGTTGTATGAGGACTTTTGCATGACGTGTTGGAGAATATTTTGTTACCATTTTGGTGCGCATAACATTTTTTGATTGCTATTTATTCAAATTTTTTAGATGAAGAATGAATAAAAAACAACAATTCACTTATTGTTTATTTCTATTTTATTTGGGGGGGGTGGTTCACTGTGAGGTAAAAGTGATAAAACCGATTTATTCTTCAGGTCAGTACAATTACAGCGATACCAGACTTTTATTGCTTTTTATGCTTTGAAACAATTGCACACTAAAATCTATATTTTGCAAAATTTAATTTGTTTTTGCATCGGCATATTCTGAGAGCTGTACCTTTTTTTTTTTTCCAAATAAGACATATAAAAGTTTGTGTTTTTGTGTGACGGTTTGGCGTCTTCATATTTAAGGGGTTAATCGACCCCAATCAGTTCGAAAACCGGTCAGGGCCGATACCCCTGGGTGTCAGCTGTCATTTCCTAATTGGTGATATGAAAGTTGGATTGGCCTCAAAAAAATTTGTCTGGTTGGCCTAAGTTACCACAATTTATTATTGCCACCAGGTGAAACTGGTTATGCTGCTGTGTCGCCCAGGGCTATGGGGTACTCGGTTCCGGGCCCAATATTTACGGGGATGCTGTGTCACGGGTGATTGCTGGTCGTTGCCCAGTCCTTTGACCCTAGGGATGCCTTTAAAAGGGGAGTATTTACAGGGGAGATTAAAGTCATTGATGTGACGCCACCTGCGGGTTGCGGTTAAGATGGTGGGACCGCCGCTGCTGAATTGGTTACCCCTAGGGCTGGTGGTAATGGCAGCTGTGGTGGTAGGCCCTTCGCAGCTAGGGCTGAGCCCAGGGGGATATACGGTGGAGACTTTTGCAGAAGAAGGGAGGCCACACCATGAGTTATAAGTTAAGTCTTTACTCACAGTTGAACCCTTGGATGGCTGGTTCAGGTCCCTGTATTTGCAGTGCGAGTTTGATGACTCGGTTGCTCTGTCCCCGGCACTATCAGTGTGGTTGGGTCCCCGTAGCTTGGAGCTGGTTTGGGGAATGTGTTTTAACCTACTCGTTGCCAGGCCGGATCCTCTGCATGGTCACAGGGTGACCTGGCCTGGTTCTGTTACCTCGAGGCATACAGGAAGGAGAGTTAAAGGGTAGCAGGGAGGATGGAGGTAGTAGTAGTTGGAGGTTAGGAAAGTCTATTAGGATCGTGATGCCACCTGTGGTACACGGCCAGGGATGGGCTGCCACTGAAGAGTCTCTCACCGGAGCAGATGTGAGGTGCAGCCGGGATGGTGTCGCTCCCCACAGGTGGAGCAGGCCCCGGGAAGATGGCGAGGGCACGGCAGTCCCAAGGAGCACCAGAGCGCATGGTGATGGCAATCAGAGTCCGAGTCAATAGGTGTGGAGTCTAGGTCTTTACTTACTGGTTCAATGCCGCACCCCGGGTACTGGTCTCCACCGTGTTGGACTCCGGTCAATCCCGGGTAGGACAGAGGTTAGGTCCAGTATGGCAGTCTTTGTGGGTCTCTCCTTTTCTAAGATGCGCTGTGTCAATCCCCGTGGCATAAAGCACCTTGGAGACCCACTTGATTGGTTAAGTGTCCCAGCCCTATCACAGGTGAAGTGGATCCTCGCCTTGGGACGAGCCGCTGAACTCAGTCCTGGATCCAGTGTATCACTGTGCCTCTAGCTATTTGGGTGGTGGACGGGAGACTTGAAATATTTTCGTCCTGCAGATTTTGGCAGCACACGTGAAGTATAACTTGCCCAAGGACTCTGCACCCTGTAGTAGTGCCGGCCCTGTGGAAGCAGCCGCCTGCTTCTCCCCAGCGACCGCTGTTGAACTCCTCCACCCCACAAGATCTACCGGTACCAGTGCCCTTCCTCCCGGTGTCTCCAGCCTGCCCCCGGTCTGGCCGATTCTACCTGAAGGAACTCTGAAGCACGCCCTTTGAATGACCGTGTTGTTTTCTGTTACAGACTGATCTGAAGTACAGTCATATGAAAAAGTTTGGGCACCCCTATTAATGTTAACCTTTTTTCTTTATAACAATTTGGGTTTTTGCAACAGCTATTTTAGTTTCATATATGTAATAACTGATGGACTGAGTAATATTTCTGGATTGAAATGAGGTTTATTGTACTAACAGAAAATGTGCAATCCGCATTTAAACAAAATTTGACCGGTGCAAAAGTATGGGCACCCTTATCAATTTCTTGATTTGAACACTCCTAACTACTTTTTACTGACTTACTAAAGCACTATATTGGTTTTGTAACCTCATTGAGCTTTGAACTTCATAGGAAGGTGTATCCAATCATGAGAAAAGGTATTTTAGGTGGCCTCTTGCAAGTTGTTCTCCTATTTGAATCTCCTATGAAGAGTGGCACCATGGGCTCCTCAAAACAACTCTCAAATGATCTGAAAACAAAGATTATTCAACATAGTTGTTCAGGGGAAGGATACAAAAAGTTGTCTCAGAGATTTAAACTGTCAGTTTCCACTGTGAGGAACAAAGTAAGGAAATGGAAGAACACAGGTACAGCTCTTGTTAAGCCCAGAAGTGGCAGGCCAAGAAAAATATCAGAAAGGCAGAGAAGAAGAATGGTGAGAACAGTCAAGGACAATCCACAGACCACCTCCAAAGACCTGCAGCTTCATCTTGCTGCAGATGGTGTCATTGTGCATCGGTCAACAATACAGCGCACGTTGCACAAGGAGAAGCTGTATGGGAGAGTGATGCGAAACAAGCCGTTTCTGCAAGCACAGCACAAACAGAGACGCCTGAGGTATGCAAAAGCACATTTGGACAAGCCAGTTACATTTTGGAAGAAGTTCCTGTGGACTGATGAAACAAAGATTGAGTTGTTTGGTTATACAAAAAGGCGTTATGCATGGAGGCAAAAAACACAGCATTCCAAGAAAAGCACTTGCTACCCACAGTAAAATTTGGTGGAGGTTCCATCATGCTTTGGGGCTGTGTGGCCAATGCCGGCACCGGGAATCTTGTTAAAGTTGAAGGTCGCATGGATTCAACTCAGTATCAGCTGATTCTTGACAATAATGTGCAAGAATCAGTGACAAAGTTGAAGTTACGCAGGGGATGGATATTTCAGCAAGACAATGATCCAAAACACCGCTTCAAATCTACTCAGGCATTCATGCAGAGGAACAATTGCAATGTTCTGGAATGGCCATCCCAGTCCCCTGACCTGAATATCATTGAAAATGTGTTGGATGATTTGACACGTGCTGTCCATGCTCGGCGACCATCAAACTTAACTGAACTGGAATTGTTTTGTAAACAGGAATGGTCAAATAAACCTTCATCCAGGATCCAGGAACTCATTAAAAGCTACAGGAAGTGATTAGAGGCTGTTATTTTTGCAAAAGGAGGATCTACAAAATATTAATGTCACTTTTATGTTTATGTGCCCATACTTTTGCACCGGTCAAATTTTGTTTAAATGCGGATTGCACATTTTCTGTTAGTACAATAAACCTCATTTCAATCCAGAAATATTACTCAGTCCATCAGATATTAGATATATGAAACTGAAATAGCTGTTGCAAAAACCCAAATTGTTATAAAGAAAAAAGGTTAACATTAATAGGGGTGCCCAAACTTTTTCATATGACTGTAATTCTGTCTCTGCTCCTGTATTTCCCTGTGCTCCCCCTCCTTCTGGATGAGTCACCAAGCTATAGAGACTTTCCAGTTGTCATCGTGATCACCTCTGCTCTAATTAGTGAGAAGCCACCTGCTGTATGTGTTATGCAAGGAAATTGCTGACTGTGTGGTTTAAGTGAGACATACCAGACATTAACCTTTCCATACCGGGATGGATAGTGTGCCCAAAATGAGACACAGTACCCTGTGGCGACCAAATGCACATAATAGGAACAAATACAATAATCACGAACAATACAAGGCACAGACTGGTAAAGGAGGAGAGAGGACCCTGCCCGTGAGGGCTCACAGTCTACAAGAGATGGGCGAGGATACAGTAGGTGAAAGTGGAGATGATCTTGCAGCGCTATAGCGGACTGAGGATTACTGCAGTTTATATGCTAGTTGGAAGAGATGGGTCTTCAGGTTCCTTTTGAAGCTTTTCAAGTTAGGTGAGAACTGAGCTCTTACAAGGGTCGTTAGTGCCAATACCTGTACAATATGGATTAAGGTACTCATGAGTGAGTCAATTTGTGCATGTGCCACTGATGGCGCTGGCAAAAGGTCCTGGTCAGTGGAGGCAAGTTACTAAAACAAGAGCGACTTGTTATAACGCTCACCGCAGCACGGCGAGCATGGATGTGTCAACCCACTAGACCGCAGCGGTAGCTGACCACAAACAGGACATGGGAGAGCGTAGATGGTGAGCAATAGACTGGGTTTATTGATAATCCTTAAATATGAAAGGAGTGCGAAGGTGACTGAGAGAGGCTCCACCGGACCATGCACTGGACTCCCCTGGAGAAGCAACTGAGAGCAAACCCCTATACAGGTGCAGTCTGGCCCAACCCCAGGGGGCCTAAATGCATGATCTCCCAGACAGTGGTTACGACTCACCGCATCACAAGAAAAGAGCAGTCTCAGGTTAGTGTACCCCGACAGTGGCACTGCACAACATGCGAATACACGGCAAACGTGAAGGAAGTGGAAGTGGTTCCTCTGGATGTGGCACCGCTGTTACAACAAGGCTCTGTGGACGTGGAACCAAGAGTGGAGCTGGAAACCAGGAAGGAGGCACAGCTTGTGGGTCCCTTTGGCAACACAGAAGCAGCAGCTCCAGAGGCTCAGCAAACAAGAGGAAACCTAAGGATAGATATAATAGATATAAAGATATCAATAGGCAATGCAAAAAAGAAATCAAACAAGCAAAACTAGCTACTGAAACAAAAATCGCCAATGACATTAAAATAAATCCCAAAATCTTTTATAAATACATTAATGCGAAAAGGAAAACAAAGGATAGTATTGGCCCCTTAAAATATAATAACAAGTTAGTTATAGAGGACAAACAAAAGACTGAGATATTAAATAGGCATTTCTCATCTGTGTTCACCAAGGAACTGACTGTACTAGGCATCATTCAACAAGTGAAAAATCAAAGTTCACCACCCGATATAATTAATTTAACACAAGAAGAAGTACGCCTACGTCTGAGTAAATTAAACATTGACAAATCCCCAGGGCCACATGGCATTCATCCACGAATATTGAGGGAATTGAGCTCCGTAATTGACAGACCGCTGTATCTCATCTTTTTAGACTCGCTTGTAACAGGGTTGGTGCCTCAGGATTGGAGGATTGCTGATGTGGTACCGATATTTAAGAAAGGTAAGAGGGTAGATCCAGGCAACTACCGTCCAGTAAGCCTGACATCAGTAGTATGCAAAGTTTTTGAGGGCATTTTAAGGGATGACATGCAAAAATATGTTGCAGAAAATAATATAATAACTGACAGACAGTATGGATTCATGAAAGATAAGTCGTGTCTAACCAACCTGTTGGGGTTCTATGAGGGGGTAAGTGCAAACCTGGATATTGGTAATGCAGCTGATGTGATTTATTTGGACTTTGCAAAGGCATTTGATACTGTACCACATAATAGGCTTATACTAAAGCTCCAGAAGCAAGGACTGGGGGAAACTATATGCAACTGGGTAAGGAATTGGCTAAAAGATAGGAAACAAAGAGTAGTCATAAATGGAACATTCTCTAAATGGGCCATAGTCAGCAGTGGGGTGCCGCAGGGATCTGTGCTAGGACCAATTCTTTTTAATCTCTTTATTAATGACCTTGTGGATGGGATTGATAGTAAAGTGTCAGTCTTTGCTGATGACACCAAACTATTTACTGACCTTGATAGTATAATATTACAAAAAGATCTGGATAAGATGTCAGAATGGGCAGATACTTGGCAAATGAGATTTAATGTTGATAAATGTAAAGTAATGCACCTAGGACGGAGTAATCCTATAACTGCGTATACATTAAATGGAAGTAAACTCAGGACTACAGAACAGGAGAAGGACTTGGGTATTCTCATTACAAATAAGCTGAGCAGCAGCACTCAATGTCAAGCAGCAGCTGCAAAAGCAAACAAGATTCTAGGGTGTAAAAAGAGAGATTAGATCCTGTGATCCCAACGTATTGTTACCCCTCTATAAATCACTTGTAAGGCCACATCTGGAATATGGGATCCAGTTTTGGACTCCACATTTTAAAAAGGACATTCAGAAGTTAGAGTCAGTTCAAAGGCAGGCAACTAGACTATTACAAGGAATGGAAGGCCTCCCATATGATGACAGGTTGAAAAAGTTAGATATGTTTAGCTTAGAAAAAAGATGTATCAGAGGAGATCTCATTTATATGTATAAATATATGTGTGGTCAATATAAAGGACTGGCACATGACTTATTTCTTCCGAAGACAATACTAAGAACCAGGGGGCACTCACTGCGAGTGGAAGAAAAGCGATTCCGACAGCTAAATAGGAAAGGGATCTTTACAGTTAGAGCAGTCAGACTGTGGAATACACTACCACAAGAGGTAGTAATGGCAGATACTATAACAGCTTTCAAAAAAGGGCTGGATGATTTCCTCAGTACACACAACATTGTTGGTTATAAATGACTTAGTGACCAAATGTAGAACTGGTGGAGGAAGGTTGAACTAGATGGACCTAAGTCTTTTTTCAACCTAAGTAACTATGTAACTATGTATAGGAAATGACATATTAGTAAGAGGCACCGGAAGAGGGACGCAGCACGACCTCTACACTGACAACATACCTAAGGATAGGAAATGTTGCCCAAGCACTTCCCATAAGGGGAGGGTGCTTTATATACACAGAGCTGCTCAGCAATAGGCTAAGAGGGAATTGCACTCAAAACAGCTCTGTACTAACAGGACCTGCGATGATGTCAGAGGGAGGGGAGGAGTCAAAGATCACTAGATCCCTAGTGTATGCAGGGCTATGCAGTGCCACTGTGGATTCAGGAAAGCAGGGCACGCACGTGGGCTGCGTCAGCTTGCTGGAAATGGTAAGTACAGAACGGACAGAAGCTGTTACAGCCCTGGTGACACTGCGAAGTCCAGCGGGGACCATGGTCGGGGACGGCACAGGACGGAGCATGACACTTGTCAGACACAGGAGGATAGAAAATAGGGAGGGAGAACTGCAAGTGCAATGTCCCAACCCTAAGCACTTGTAGCTTGTTTGTATTAGATTCCAACCCTGAATTGCTGGGAAATGCCAAAATAGCTTTCTAAAATTAAAGTATGGATTTATCCAGCCTCAAAGTGCCTGTACATACATGTCATTAGCTTGAGGTCTAATATTCTCATCATGGCTTCTCATTCTGTTATTTATATCTTCCATGCATATCAAAATCTTCAGCTCTGCTTCTCCAAACAGTGGAATTTCTATATATCTATCATGCCAAGGTGATACTGTTCTCCCACAATCTTCTCTGCTCTATACAGTCTGCTATAATAGAGAGCAAGTATGCATGGCCCATTGCAAAGACAGACATTAGGAGAAATGTATAGTAAGATAGTGCAGCTCTGCCCATACCCTGGTGCCTGAGGGTCTCTGCCACATAAGAAAAAAGACTTTGCGCTGGTGCCCAAGAAATTTAAATTATACCTTCAACTTCAATTTCTAATCTAATGACTTGAAACATGAAATGCAGCACTTCTTATTTTGGTCACCATTACCTACAGTAGCAGCTCCTTGTCAATTAATTCTGCTGCTTTATGTTTCTTGTATTTCCTCCCATGAGCAAAGAATTTTTCAATTCAGTATTTTAAAATGGACATTAGGACTATTATTGCCTTTAAAGAGGTTATCCACTATCTGAGCATCACTTTCATAAATAAAACCATTTCACATATCAAATAAAACAGCATACAGTCACCTTCCAGACTGTTACGATTACTATTCCACCTGTCACTGCTATGTCTATGGGGGCTTGCATGATACTGTTAAGTCACATCAGAGCTGCAGCTGACACGCCCATACCAGGGAAGTGGGACACTCGGAACTGGGCCTGTTCTGTTTCAAGGAGGTCACAGCGACAGGGCCCGACTTCGTGACCCTGGCGCTGTCATTCAAGGGAGATGAATTCATGACGCCACCTATGGTATGCGGCAAGATATGGGCCGCCGCTGCTATTCAGTTCCCCTGGGGTCGTTTGTGATGCAGCAGAGGTGGTTGAGCTCTCCATGGGTAGACCTTAACTCCAGGGCAAGTAAAATAGGGCGATGGAATCTATGGTGTTGGGAAGTAATGGCGAGGTGCAAGGCCGGAGGCGCAGACAATAACTGGGCAACACAGGAGTCACAAATTCTATACTTACTGTTGATAGTTCCAGGTTACCACAACTAGTCAGATGCAGCCCTCAGGGTGCTGAGTCCTGCTGTGATGGGCCCCAACCGATCCCCGGATATTTTGGAGGCACATCCCGGTACACCCTTCTGCATTCCTTCCCTGGTCATCTTCCACCTCTGGCCTATCCCGCCTGCCCCGAGTCTCAGGTACAGTGCCCTGAGCCGGTGTTCGCTGATCCCTTTTGTGGGTAAATTTCCTGTCTCGTCCCTTGGTTCTATGTGGTCATCTTTTTAGCGGGATATGTGCTGTGGTGGCTTCGATACCTGAAGTAATCTCAGCCTCCGATTTACTAGCTGAGCCTGGTTGTTCTCCACTAGCCTAGGGACTGATTCCCCGTTGCGCCAAGTCCCTCCACACCGGTATACCGGCTGTGGATGTGAGCCCTCAGGTGGATGGTTCACTTCCCGTAGCTCTAAAACTCCTTGTTTTCTTATCCTGGGACGAGCTGCTCCAGCTCCAGATCCCAGGACCTGTCTCCTCCACGTCCAGCTTCCGACTTTCTTGTTCTACAGTCCGCTCCCACTAACTAAACCCCATCTTCAGACTGGCTTCGGGACTGTGCTTTCCCTAAGGTGCAACTGGCCCTAACCACGGCCTAATGGAGTCTTGCTAAATTAAGAGTGTGTGTCTCTGTTTGTACAATGACTTGTGACCTCCTCCTTACTTGGGAATGGGATACCACACCTCTGGCTGAGGTGCAGTACCAATACCTTTGTGGCGACTGGACCCTCAGGGGCGCCACACAGCCATCAGTGACCTCTGATGGGCAGCAGCACTGACAGTTTCCTTGGACAAAACTGTTTATATTGCGGAAAATGTGAACACTGCAGCCCATCAATGGCTGGTGATAGGCTGCAGTGCTCATGTGACATAATAATGTCCCGTGACCTATGGTGGACACAAAGCCTTTGTCACAGGAATGGCACTGGTCTAGGAGCTGAGTATATTCTGTTTTTATTTTATATGGGGCACTATTTCTGTCACCCCAAAATGCATTTAAAGTGGCCTGTACAGCATTGTAGGGGACTTAGCCCCTATAACTAAAATGCTAGCACTGTACTTGTTACTTCACAATGCGTGACAAAAGTACTTTTAATGCAAATGAGGGAGCTTTGGTGCACCTTTGGTGTGGCCAAGAGTTTGGTGCACTGTTACGCCTCCTCATTTGCATCTTGGGGCCCTTCCTTTGCTTTTTTTATTGACAGTATTTGCTTACCACAGTGAGCACTGAGTGAATGCTGCTGGTGTGTGTTAGGCCACACTCTCAGTCTACTTTCTTTTGGCGCTTCCAGGTGTATTAGTGCAGCAAGTGGCATCAGATGAAAGGAGGTAGGCAGGACAACGCACGTGACCACTGCATGTGCACGTGGTCAGGCACACGCCGGACTCAGTCAGACAGTGCTCGAACTGGGAAGCACTCACTGTCAATCAAAAGCGGAAGAAGCACTACAAGATAAAAATGAGGAGACATAATGGTGCCCCAAACACTTCGCCATGCCAAGTTTCCACCAAAACCATATTTAAAAAAAAATTCTCAAGCCCCTGACAGTAACAGGTACAGTGCTAGTATGCCTGTTACAGGGTTTAAAGGGTTATTCAATCTCCAAGATCCTATCCCAATATGTAGTAGGAATAATAATAATAATAATAATAACAATAATAATAATAATAATAATAATAATAATAATAATAATATTAGCAAATACCTCTAATTATAAATGTAGTATAGTTCTCTTGATTCATTATGTCGCTTACCTCATGTGCTGGACATTGCAGCTTAGGTATCTATGGTTAAGGCCACGCTTATAGTCCCAATTAGTTGCTTACTGTTGATCATAACCATGGATATCAAAGCTACTGTAATGCCCTGCAGATGAGGTAAGAGACATTGCTATATCAGTAGAACTATAAAAACTTGTGAGCGAGGGGGGGGGCATAGCCTCCTCTTTTTCAAGGGACCAAAAGTAATTGGACAAGGGACTCTAAGGGCTGCAATTAACTCTGAAGGCGTCTCCCTTGTTAACCTGTAATCAATGAAGTAGTTAAAAGGTCTGGGGTTGATTACAGGTGTGTGGTTTTGCATTTGGAAGCTGTTGCTGTGACCAGACAACATGCGGTCTAAGGAACTCTCAATTGAGGTGAAGCAGAACATCCTGAGGCTGAAAAAAAAGAAAAAATCCATCAGAGAGATAGCAGACATGCTTGGAGTAGCAAAATCAACAGTCGGGTACATTCTGAGAAAAAAGGAATTGACTGGTGAGCTTGGGAACTCAAAAAGGCCTGGGCGTCCACGGATGACAACAGTGGTGGATGATCGTCGCATACTTTCTTTGGTGAAGAAGAACCCGTTCACAACATCAACTGAAGTCCAGAACACTCTCAGTGAAGTAGGTGTATCTGTCTCTAAGTCAACAGTAAAGAGAAGACTCCATGAAAATAAATACAAAGGGTTCACATCTAGGTGCAAACCATTCATCAATTCCAAAAATAGACAGGCCAGAGTTAAATTTGCTGAAAAACACCTCATGAAGCCAGCTCAGTTCTGGAAAAGTATTCTATGGACAGATGAGACAAAGATCAACCTGTACCAGAATGATGGGAAGAAAAAAGTTTGGAGAAGAAAGGGAACGGCACATGATCCAAGGCACACCACATCCTCTGTAAAACATGGTGGAGGCAACGTGATGGCATGGGCATGCATGGCTTTCAATGGCACTGGGTCACTTGTGTTTATTGATGACATAACAGCAGACAAGAGTAGCCGGATGAATTCTAAAGTGTACCGGGATATACTTTCAGCTCAGATTCAGCCAAATGCCGCAAAGTTGATCGGACGGCGCTTTATAGTACAGATGGACAATGACCCCAAGCATACAGCCAAAGCTACCCAGAAGTTCATGAGTGCAAAAAAGTGGAACATTCTGCAATGGCCAAGTCAATCACCAGATCTTAACCCAATTGAGCATGCACTTCACTTGCTCAAATCCAGACTTAAGACGGAAAGACCCACAAACATGCAAGACCTGAAGGCTGCGGCTGTAAAGGCCTGACAAAGCATTAAGAAGGAGGAAACCCAGCATTTGGTGATGTCCATGGGTTCCAGACTTAAGACAGTGATTGCCTCCAAAGGATTCGCAACAAAATATTGAAAATAAAAATATTTTGTTTGGGTTTGGTTTATTTGTCCAATTACTTTTGACCTCCTAAAATGTGGAGTGTTTGTAAAGAAATGTGTACAATTCCTACAATTTCTATCAGATATTTTTGTTCAAACCTTCAAATTAAACGTTACAATCTGCACTTGAATTCTGTTGTAGAGGTTTCATTTCAAATCCAATGTGGTGGCATGCAGAGCCCAACTCGCGAAAATTGTGTCACTGTCCAAATATTTCTGGACCTAACTGTATAAGGATAGCATCTTGGAGATGGGAATAACACTTTCTTGGAGATTGGAATACTCCTTTAAGTCCGATACAAAACTGTATTTAAAATGCATTATGGGGTGACAGACCCCTTAGTTGTCCATATAGTGTCTTATGTCGGTAATAGCCTACAGAAAACTAATTTTACAACAAACTGTATATCAGGAAAATAAGAATTAGAACTTTAGGATCTCAAGTGTTTCTTTTGATCAAATATCTTTTATTAAGGACATTTGCGGTATTTGTAATAAAATAATAGAGGCGATAGAAGGAATGTCACCTTATCCTCAGAGTTCTAATCTCCCCTGCAACACTAGTCACAGTGACACTGTAACATGACCATGACGGTTTTGTAACACCAGAGACTCTCCGTGACACCATCTGTACTAACAATGGAGACAGCTGAGTATTTCCGCCCTCTCCATTTCTGTTTGAATGTAATTCTTTTATGATCAGAAAGCTCGAAACTCCGATTCCAGGTTCCGTGTTACTATTCTAATTATTTGCTTGTTTTTGTTCCGAGTTAATTATGTAAAATGTGGAGAATTGGCCTCATATGAATATCTCTCTCGATATGAAGTAAGCATGGTAAATATGATTTATAGGACTGATGACAGGTGCGTCTGTGCACTTTGTTTGTGTAGTCTCGTTTCAATCATAAAATGGGACTTCTTCTCTATGTCATTTTAGATGGAGATAAATAATGGGAGATTATAATAATTCAAAGCCTGACATTTTCCTGACATTAATCTTTGTATTACGTTACTTAGGATATAGGGTTGGCTATGCATTTTCTATGGCTAAGATGTTCAATATCTGGTAGACTTTAATATTTGTAAAGTTATGTGATACCTATTTTATTTGTGCCCAATACATGGAAGGTGGTAGCCCATTGTATGAAGGCATGAACAATAAATATGTTTAGTTATTTACAATAGATATGTCACATATTGGGGAGGAATTAGTGCACATACAGTGTATGCCGACGGAGGTCCGAGAACCTTGTACAATGCTGGAAGCCGTTCTCGAACAGCTGCCCCACATACTGTATCTCCCTCGAAGATTTAACCCCACCATGGCCATAATATGTTCATTTTTTCCTTCCCTTTTTTCCAAAAGCCATAACTTTTTCATTTCTCCATCGATATAGCTATATGAGGACTTGATTTTATGATGAACGAATTGTAGTTTCGAAAGACACTATTCATGCTGATACGTTATTCAGCATACTATAACACAGGAAAAAGAAATCAAGTGTATTTGAATAGGAATACAAAAAATGTGATCCCGCCATAGTTTTTTCAGTTTTGTTTTTACCGTATTCATTATGCATTAAAAATGACCTGGCAATCTGATTCTCCTAGTCAGGAGGAGTATAGAGATACCAAGGTTCTTCTTATTCTTTAGTGGTAAAAAAAAATTCCAATCTTTTTTACAAAAATATTGTTTTTTGTGAACATTTTCTGACACTCAGAAACTTTTTACTTTTCCAATAATGGAGCTATGTGAGGGTATGTTAGGTATGCAGAACTTACCATATATTTTGTTTTATAAGATGTACCGGATTATAAAATGCACCCCAAATTTAGAGATAAAAAAGGTAAAAAAAAACAAAATGGAGTCAGTCTTAAACTTCGGTGGTGTCTTACAAGAGGAGGGTAGCAGCAATGATGGTGCGTGGTCACAGGAGGCAGGAGCAGTGCTGGAGTAGGGTGATGCTGCAGGCTGTTGTGGGGGCTGTACTAGCTGTGGTGGGGGCTGTGCTGACTGCAGAGGCTGTGCAGGCTGCAGGGCGCCATGCTGGCTGTGTAGAGCAGGGCAGTACGGCAGCTGTCCCAGATGTTCTGTCGCCGGTGTGGGCTTCAAAGAAATGGTGCCCGGAGTTGACGTGTATGCAGATTGTGCTCTCGGCTCAATAACAAGCCGAGATCTCATCTGTGCATGTGCCACCTCCGGGCATAATTTCCCTTAAGTCCGCTGCTGGGAGATCAATGGGCTGGAGGCAGTGCACGCACAGATTAAATCTTGAGCCGAGACCTCCATCAGCCCTCACCACCGTCAGATCATCTGGGACACCTGCCGCACCACCCAGCTCCACACAGCCAGCATTGCATCCGCAGCCAGCACAGCCCCCACTGCAGCCAGCTCAGCGCCCATTCTCCACCTCCCGGTAAACTACATTCGGATTATAAAACGCACCCCTCATTTTCTTCCCAAATTTTTGGGAGGAAAAGTGCATCTTATAATACAAAAAATAGGGTACATTTTTATTGATACCATTTTGGCATACATATGATGCTTTCAACTTATTATTGCATTATTTGTGGTGGACTGCAGCCACAATAAAAATGTTGTTCTCACATTTTAACTTTTCTTTTTTGCCTTTTTGACAGTTAATGCATGAAAAAAACTTTTTTATTTCCATATAGATCAGAAGGAGTATTTTAGATTACTAAAATACAATGGGATTATATCAAAGAAATAAAAAAGCTGAGAAAACAATGAAGGAAAAGGGAAATTATGCTGTTTAAGAGTAGACAGTATATGGCAACCCTTAAGGGCGACAAAATGAAGCCTACCTATCACCTGCCATTGGAAATATGTTAAGTGCTTATATCCATTATCCTTTTAAATAAAGTCCCCCCTATATATTAGTATGGAGTGAGATCATTCACCAACCTACCGTACTTTGTGTAGAGGCCTCCTGAGTCTCCTCTGACATATGATCCGACATGTTGGATTTCCAAAGGCCAATCCTTTAGTTCATTGGACATAAGCTGTTATGAGAGGAGTCTGAAGCTGCACTCACACAAAAGTATCACTCGGGCAAGAGCTTTCCGATGTTTTATCGCATAGCACTCGGACTAATGTTATATGCTGGGTTGTGTAGGTCAGTGTATTTTTTCTCATGCCAATTGGGTATGAGTAAAAATTTGCAGCATGTTACGCGCAGGGTTGGACTGGGCCACCGGGGTGCTGGGGGATCCCCCATTAGGCCTTGGGTCCTTAGTGGCCCCCCGTGCTTCACATAGGGCCCCAGGCTGGTAACCATGAGGTGGGCTAGGACAGGGGGCCCCATGCAGCTCCACCAGCGGCAGTGCCAGGGCCCCAGGCGGCTCCACTGGCGGCTGTGCCAGGGCTGCAGGTGGCTCCACCGGCGGCTGTGCTAGGGCTGTGGGCGGCTCCACCAGTGGCTGTGCCAGGGCTACGAGTGGCTCCACTGGTGCCTGTACCAGGGCTGTGGGCAGTTCAACCGGCAGCTGTGCCAGGGCCACGGGCGGCTCCACCGGCGGCTGTGCCAGGGCCGCGGGGTCGCTTTTTTCTATGTTGGCCAGGGCTGAACTGCGCCTTCTAGTGTTTGAGTGCTGCCCTGGCCATGTCACAGTTAATAGACGCGGCCGCGTCTGCTAACCGTGACGTCAGGCAGCGCGCCCAGCACTGCTGCTTCCTGCCGGAGAGGATCTGCAATGGAGCCTGCAGGCCAGAATGGAGACTAGCAGGGGGAAGGTAAGAACTCCTCTAATATGTGTGTTTATATGTGTGTGTATATGTATATGCCTGTTTATATTACTTTTTTTGTATAAACGAGTATAATCTGTGTGTGTATGTATGTATGTATGTCTGTACATTAGAGCATGCTGCTGTCTGCGTTCTGAAACAAAAAAGAAGGGAAAAAAAACGACCAACAAGGCCCAATTGCTGATTGTGAAAAGACTTTATTAAAGGTAAATGGTGAGCGGCACAATCACAAGAAGAACACCGATGTCAGAAATTCCCGGCAAATGAATAAACAATCACTTAAGAATCATATAAATATTCAGATTATCATATACACAGTATAAAAGATAGTAGTATTATACATAGTATAGAAATCAGGTTTACCAGTGATAACAGGCATGTGTATGGGCAAGCTGTGGGTCACGTGTGAAAAGACTAACCACTACGTTAATATACTTGCTATAATTAGCAAAATAAAGGGCCCAATAAACCACAGACATAAACTCAAAAAAGGGGTCAGTGCCCAATGATTGTGTACATACCTGTAGGGAGACCGGGAGAGGCTTGAGACCGGCGTCCACCCGACGGCCATTTCGGCAGGAAAAGCCTTCGTCAGGGGCTTTCTGCTTGTCTGTGCATGCATGTTCCTGTGTGTCTTTATATTTGTGCTTGTCTGTCCATGGGCCTGACTGCATTCTGTATGCATGTATGTGTCTATATATGTGTCTATGCTTGTGCCTGTGTGTCTATGTGTTTGTGCTTGTCTGTACATGGGCCTGACTGCATTCTGTATGCATGTATGTGCCTACATGTGTGTGCATGTGTGTGCCTGTGTGTATATGTATTTGAGCCTGTCTATGTCTGGGCCTGACTGCATTCTGTGTGCATGTATGTACCTATATGTCTGTGCATGCATGTGTCTGTGTATTTGTGCTTGTTTCTGCATGGGCCTGAAGGCAGTCTGTATGCATTTATGTGCCTATATGTCTGTGCTTGTGTGTGCTTGTCTGTGCATGGGCCTGACTGCATTCTGTGTGCATAAATTTGCCTACATGTGTGTACATGCTTGTGCCTGTGTGTCTATGTATTTGTTCTTGTCTGTGCATGGGCCTGACTGCATTCTGTATGCATGTATGTGCCTATGTGTGTGTGCGTGTGTGTGCTTGTCTGTGCATGGGCCTGACAGCATTCTGTATGCATGTATGTGTCTATATATGTGTCTATGCTTGTGCCTGTGTGTCTATGTGTTTGTGCTTGTCTGTACATGGGCCTGACTGCATTCTGTATGCATGTATGTGCCTACATGTGTGTGCCTGTGTGTATATGTATTTGAGCCTGTCTATGTCTGGGCCTGACTGCATTCTGTGTGCATGTATGTACCTATTAGTGATGAGCGAGTACTAAAAAGCTCGGGTGCTCGAAGCTCGGGCCGAGCCTCCCAAGATACTCGTGTACTCGGCCCGAGCAACGAGCCCAATGTTATCCTATGGGAGACCCGAGTATTTTTGTGAAATGACCCCCCGGCAGCATGGAGAAACCCTAAAAATGTCACAAAAGTCTCAGAAGAGTGCTCAAATGACATGGCAACAGCATGGGGAAGACCCCTTGAAGCATTTATCACTGAAAAGTCACAGCTGTGAACAATTTTGTCCGCGTTTTACGCCATTTTTACGGACTCACCAGAAAACCTTCCAAAATGACCCCAAAATGATTTTTCATGGCGGAAATGTTAAGGGCACATACCCAATAGTGAGATAGAGCTGGTGTATGTTACTTTTTGAGATTAATACATGAAAGATTTTACGTGAAAACATTGTGTGGCACTCCGATGTCCCTGAGAAGAGACGTACATGAAGGCCTCTTGAGTCTAATGTGCCCATTTTGAGGAAGTGAGTCTTTGTAGTATTTTCCTTTGCCAGGGCAGTCCAAAATTGTGAGGTTCACCAATGCCCCTGCATACAGACGTGCATGAGGGCCTCAAAACATTAAGTGTCCATTGTCAGGAAGTGGGTGTATTATAGTATAGCCCTTAGGCAGGGCAGCCAAAAATTGGGAGGCTCCACATTGTCCCTGGATAGAGACGTGCATGAGGGCCTGTAAACCTGAAGTGCCCATTGTAAGGAAGTGGGTGTATTATAGTATAGCCCTTAGGCAGGGCAGCCAAAAATTGGGAGGCTCCACGTTGTCCCTGGATAGAGACCTGTTAGGTTCTTAGTGCCTCCGTGCTTGCATTTAAAAACCGCACGTGTGTGCCTGTTGGTGGCAGCTTTCCGCTGCATTTGTGTGAGTTTTGCAAAAACTTGGATATAACGCACAAGTCTAGTGAATACACATCAGCACAGCATTGCAAAATGCGCAAGGGCGTTGTCAACGAACAAGGAAGTGGACGTGATGGTGGTGCAGGCAGAGACCGAGGTTGTGTGCAAGCTCTAATTTCGCCACAACAAAGGGCCACATCTAGTCGCTCGCACGTCCTGTCCCAAATTCTTGGGGACCGCAGCAGTACACCGCTCTTGAACCAAGACCATACAACAAAAAAAAAAAAAAAGGAAGGAGTATACCAAAAATTGGGATCACCAATACAATAATACAAGTGAAAAACTGGTTTTTATTATAAACATTATCTCAAAAACATACTGTGGACATAGCACGGCTCCAGGGACAGGCAGGAGCACACAAACAGACAAATTAAAAACATTTAAAAAAAGCCGAATGGCAAGATTCCCCGACACGCCAGCCTCCAAAAGTTATAACAATATGGAAAGGTACCCCTCACAAGGTAAGTAAACTCCACAGACAATATATTGCAGGTAACAATGCCCAGGATATATCCAATATAATAAAAGGAGCCAAAAGGAACCTAACAGCTATACCTTATAGAGTATCATATACCTATTAATAGTAACCACATAAAATAAGAAAGGGTTAACTGGTGTAACTCATAAGGTATGAAAGTACAAAATTGTGGCTAGTATGCCCAAATTATGTATCTAGAGGAGAGGACTAGATAGTATGCTGGTCTTGCTACGTTGTAATAGCAGACCGTGGTCACAAACCCCTGATGATAGGTGAGCAGTTACCTAGAAATGCATGACAGAATTCATGTCAGTGCAGAGTCTGAATCAGGTGTAAGGGTAGCCTGAACGATCATTCAGACAGATAAAGAACCATACTTACACCTGACAGACCTGCAGCAATACCAGGGAGAGTGAGGAGGGTAGATACACAATGAAAGGTAGGCGGCGTGTGTCCCCACGCGTATCGCCACTGCACGTGTGGCTTCCTCAGGGGAGAGATCCTCCTTCCTACCACCAGGCCGAGTACACGTCCACGGACATTACTGATCCCACACTTGGACACTCGGAAGAGCTGTTCGTTCACGTTTCCATTCACAAATTCTGGCCTCTCGCCAGCTCCTGTTGAAGTGGGCCATGACGAGATTGTATGTACAGATGCCCAAATATTTGAGCAGCCACGTTCTCACGAAGTTGGCAACGTGTCTCAACAAGGGGTGGACGATGATGAGACACAATTGTCAGGAAGTCAGGAGGAGGAGCAGGGTGCGGAAGAGGAAGACGACGTGGTGGATGATCCAGTAACTGACCCAACCTGGCAGGAGGATATGCAGAGCGAGGACAGCAGTGCACAGGGGGAGGGAGGCGTAGCATCACAACAGGCAGTAAGAAGCAGAGTGGTGGCCCCAGGCAGACGTCAGGCAACTGTTCCCCGGAACAACATGACACAAGGTGCCTGTACAAATGTTAGGTCTTCCCGAGTCTGGCTGTAATACTATTGTATGTATTGAGGATTTCGATTGCGTTAGGGCAATGACAACCAGAGACGAGTTCTTGGTGCAAGACGTTTATAATATGCAACCAGCAAATATGTACATAAACGGAACAAAAACACAGTAGAACATAAATACAGGAAATACCTTCCAGGGACGGAGCGAAAGGGAATTCCCGGGACCGCGCACCGGACTCCCCCAGGGAGACCACCAAGAGCGAACCCCTATACAGGGACTGTCTGGCAATCACCCCAGAAGCCCTAAATGCGCAGCAGCCGGGACACAAAAGGGCAATAGGTAAGTCCAAAAATGTCCGTACGTGATGTGAGTCCAGAGTGGTATTAAACGGAAGGAACCGGGCAGAAGTGCCGACCAAAGACGGCAAACGGAGTCCGGGCACAGCTAGATGATACCAGATGAAGTCCAGAGTCGGTGTCGGTTGTTTTCCAAGAGGATCCGAATAACAATCAGGAACCAAAAGCAGCAGGGCAGGAGCACACAGGAAGCAGTATACTCAGGCACTGGACTAAGCTTTAGGGGCGGCTTTTAAACAGATGGACAGGAAGTAGGGCAACAGAACAGAAAACTCCATGTTAACAAAGGGCAAGCTCTTTCAAAAGAAAACTGGAAAACCCGGAACTCTGACACTGGCAGTTTTTTAAGTTGGCTCCAGATGATTCTAAAAAGGCCATTTGCAACACCTGCCATGCCAGCATCAGCAGGGGTACCAAAACTAGCAGCCTGACCACCACCAGCATGATCAGGCACATGTCAGCCAAGCACCCGACTTTGTGGGAAGTACAACAGAGTCGAGGAGCAGTGCTTGCTGATGTCACTGCTACGTCTTCACTGGTTGTGCATGCGAGCCAATCCCCTGTCCATGCTGCCTGCGAACAAGCCTCCTCCACTCCTGCACCTGCAGTTGCCTATGCAGAAAGAACACCATCATCAAGCACGTCCTTGTCCCAGCGCAACGTTCAGTTATCCATTCAGCAAACCTTTGAACGCAGGCGCAAATACACTGCCAACACCCCACATGCCACAGTTCTAAATGCTAACATTTCGCGACTGCTTGCGCTGGAAATGTTGCCTTTTAGGCTGGTTGAGACAGAAGCATTCCGCGACCTGATGGTGGCAGCTGTCCCACGTTACTCGGTCCACAGCCGCCACTATTTCTCCCGGTGTGCCGTCCCCGCATTGCATAATCACGTGTCACAAAACATCACACGTGCCCTGAACAACGCTGTTTCAGCCAAAGTCCACCTAACCACAGACACGTGGACAAGTGCATGTGGGCAAGGCCGCTACATCTCGTTGACGTCACACTGGGTTAATATTGTGCAAGCTGGGACCCAGTCTGAGCGAGGGACGGAACACGTCCTTCACACACCAAGTTTTGCAGGCCCTACCTCAGTCAGGGTTTCACACACACTCTACAGCTCCGGAATGTCATGCTCCTCAGCCTCCTCCTCCTCCTGCGCATCCTGATCCACTTTACCCTCCACACCAGTCCCAAGCTGGAAGTGTCGCGGGCGGAGGAGGGGACGGTGCGCTCTCCCACTGCTCGGGTCCGGCTGACGCTGCTCTACGGCTGCTGCTGCTCGTTGGCTCGAGCGATGGCCGGATCCCGGGGACTCGAGCGGCGCTACTCGCCCGTGAGTGAAAAGGGGTGGTTTGGGTTTTGGGGATATTGTCCGTGACGCCACCCACGGTTGTGGTGATTGTGTGGACACCACCGCTGCTCTGGACGGGGATCCCGGGAGCCTGTGACAGGGAGCAGCTTTGTTGTTATTTCTCCCCTCCGTGGGTAGTGGGGTTGGTTGTCCCGGGGCCTGGTGATGGGGTAGACATGGATGACAGGCGGGTTGCGGGGCCTGATGAGGTGCAGGGTCGCAGGGGCAGCGCTGTGCCGCACGGCACGGAGGTACTCACTCAGCCCAATGATGATGACACAGTTCACGGTAAAACAAGTGGCTGGATGGACGGGTCACTGGGACGGCTGCGGTTGTTCCTCCCTGCAGGTTAGTGATGACTGTCTCTCCCTGCACCTAAGTTAAGTGTTGGTAGTGATGGTTTCCCAACGGTAACCCGCTCCCCGACCTGGATATGGGCCGGAGGAGCCCCTTTTGCCCACAGGCGCTGGCCCTGGGAGACGGTTGCCCTTGGCGGTGGCTGTGTCTCCCCTTCACGGTTGTACGGTTGCCTTCTATCTGGACTTGGCTGTTTGGAAACCCTGAGGTTCCCTTCACTAACGGATTTGTCAAATTCACGGCGACACCAAGCCTTGCCGGGATCCGAAAGTCCTCTGCCAATGGTGCTGGCTTCTCTTTGTATACCGGTCCGGTACGGCCGGGTCACCACCCGTCCACGGTCCTTACGGCAGACTCCAATCGGCCTCCACTGCAGACGGTCACCACATCCTGCCAACCTTGCTGTCCTGTCCGGGCCACACACCCGGACCAACTTCAGGCTCTTTGCTGTCACTTTTCTCCTCTCTACTACTTTCCTCCTTCCACTTCCTTAGCTTAACTCTCACTGCCTGTGTTTTCCCTCCTCCTCGGTGGGTGGAGACCAACCGCCTGGCTCCACACCCTGGTGTGGACAACAGCCCCTGGGGAAGGCAACAAGGATTTTGTGTTTTGACTATGATATGCCTGCAGGGAGTGTGGGGTGTTTAAGTGTTGTGCTCTGTGGCCCCTGGCTTGTCCAGGGCGACACAGAAGCACTGCAGCACTGCCTCGGCGAAGCGGCAACAGGCAGTGCTGAAGCTAATCTGCATAGGTGACAAACCCCACAATGCAGAAGAGGTGTGGACAGCTCTGAAACAGCAGGCAGATCACTGGCTCACAACTCTGAACCTAAAGCCAGGAAAGGTCGTGTGTGACAATGGCCGGAACCTGGTGGCGGCTTTGAGGCGAGGCCAGCTGACACATGTTCCATGCGTGGCCCATGTGCTCAACCTCGTGGTTCAGCGGTTTCTAAAGTCATACTCAGAGCTGTCTGATCTGCTGGTAAAAGTTCGCCGCCTGTCTGCACATTTTCGAAAGTCACCTACTGCTTCAGCCGGCCTTGCCGGCTTAAGACGCCGTTTGCATCTTCCGGCACACAGACTGGTGTGTGATGTCCCCACGCGTTGGAATTCAACTCTGCACAAGTTGGTCAGGATATGTGAGCAGAAGAGGGCAGTTGTTGAGTACCTGCATCACCTAAGCCGTCGGGAAATGGGTCAAACTCCACACATAACACCTGAGGAGTGGAGATGGATGTCCGACCTATGCACCATCCGCCAAAACTTTGAGGACTCCACCAAGATGGTGAGCGGCGATGACGACATTATTAGCGTCACCATACCGCTTCTCTGCCTTCTAAAATGGTCTCTGCTCAAAAAACAACCATGATGCATTGCAGGCGGAGCGCGATGAGTTTGAGCAAGAAACAGTAGTGGGTGTGGGTGATGATAACACACAGCCCAGCCTCGTCTCATCACAACGTGCAGTGGAGGACTATGACGAGGAGGAGGATGAAGACATGGAGCAACTCTCTGGCCAAATTGAGGATATGACATGCAGTCATATCCTCGGTTCAGCGTGGCTGGCCAGAGGACAGGGTAGATGATGAGGAGGAGGAGGAGGAGGACAGCATGTTCAGTCATCGTGTTGGTCAGGATACTGAAGTGATGGCTGTTAAGAGTCTGGCACACATGGCTGACTTTATGGTAAGCTGCCTGTCTCGTGACCCTCACGTTAAGAACATCTTGGCCGACAATCATTACTGGTTGGTAACACTGTTAGACCCACGCTAAAAGGAGAACTTTATGTCTCTTATTCCCGAGGCGGAGAGGTCAGGCAAAATGCAGCAGTTCCAGAAGGCCATAGTCACGGAAGTAGGCAAAGCATTCCCCTCACAAAACGCTAGCGGCATAGGTCAGGAATCAGTGGACAACCAAGGCGTACAGCCGAGAGGGGCACAAGTCCAATCCGCCAGAGGAAGGGGAACAGTCTTTAAGATGTGGGACAGTTTTCTCAGCCCCTCACATACCACAGCCCCTGAGGTGAGGGGTAGTGCCACAAGAAATCCTAAGTTTGCCCAGATGCTCAAGGAGTACCTTGCAGATCAAACAACTGTACTCCGACATTCCTCTGTGCCTTACAATTAATGTGTATCCAAGCTGGACACGTGGCATGAATTGGCTCTCTACGCCTTGGAAGTCCTGGCCTGCCCTGCCGCTAGCGTTTTGTCAGAGCGTGTTTTTAGAGCCGCAGGTGGAATCATTACAGATAAACGCACCCGCCTGTCAACTGTAAATGCTGACAGGCTCACTCTGATCAAGATGAACAAGGGTTGGATTTGGCCAGACTTCACCACACACACCAACAGCAAATTACAGCGGAATTTAAAGTTTGTAACGGGAATTTGCCATGTACCTCCACTCACCCATGGTAACACACTTCTGGACTTTGGCTACTCGCTGGACTGCTCCTCCTTCTCCTCATGCGCCATCATGGTGACCGTTACAATAGTTAAGCCGTTGTTTCAGGTATACCCCCAGTGGTAAATTTTTTCGCCCATTCTTTCTGAATGGGCATTACAACGACAGGAGACCCGCTCCTTTGCAATGGGAACAATGTTTTGAGGCCCTCATGCACATCTCTATCCAGGGACAATGTGGAGCCTCCCAATTTTTGGCTGCCCTGCCTAAGGGCTATACTACAATAGACCCACTTCCTTACAATGGGCACTTCATGTTTACAGGCCATCATGCACGTCTGTATCCAGGGACAATATGGAGCCTGACGCTGCCACCGACTGCCACACACATGCTGTTTTTAAATGCAAGCACGGACGCAATAAGAACCTAACTGGTTTTTAGGAGCGACAATTACTGAGAAGTCTGACACTATCAGACACTGCTGACTGACGTGTATTATACACTAGACTTGTGCGTTATATAATAGTTTGTGCAAAACGCGCACCTGTACCCTGCCACCGACTGCCACACACGTGCTGTTTTTAAATGCAAGCACGGACGCAATAAGAACCTAACTGGTTTTTAGGAGCGACAATTACTGAGAAGTCTGACACTATCAGACACTGCTGACTGACGTGTATTATACACTAGACTTGTGCGTTATATAATAGTTTGTGCAAAACGCGCACCTGTACCCTGCCACCGACTGCCACACACGTGCTGTTTTTAAATGCAAGCACGGACGCAATAAGAACCTAACTGGTTTTTAGGAGCGACAATTACTGAGAAGTCTGACACTATCAGACACTGCTGACTGACGTGTATTATACACTAGACTTGTGCGTTATATAATAGTTTGTGCAAAACGCGCACCTGTACGCTGCCACCGACTGCCACACACGTGCTGTTTTTAAATGCAACCACGGACGCAATAAGAACCTAACTGGTTTTTAGGAGCGACAATTACTGAGAAGTCTGACACTATCAGACACTGCTGACTGACGTGTATTATACACTAGACTTGTGCGTTATATAATAGTTTGTGCAAAACGCGCACCTGTACCTGTGAAGCCCCACAGGTGTTGTGTCGGTGCATTACCTTCAGGGACTCCACTCGGCTGGATCCTGTCACAGGTAGGAGATCTTCTTCTTGTCGTGACGCCACTCTCAGTATTGCGGTCAGTGGGGGGGACCGCCACTGCAGGTTGAGGGATGCCTGGGGCTGATGGTGTGTGCAGTTAGTTGGAATAGCCTCCTGAGAGTGAGGCAAGCCCCAGGGCCCGGTGTAGGTGCGTAGAACCACAAGGCGCAGAATAACTCCACACAGGCAGAATGTCTTTCAGGGTTTTTACTCACTTCAGGTGGCAGGGTGAGTAACCCGGGCGTAGCTGGGATGAACCAGGCGGGAACCAGGTATCCTTCAGGCTGACTTGTGAGGTGACTACCAACTCGCCTTCCTTAGCCCTTGGTGGTTTGGGGTAACCCCGACTTTGAGTCCCTATGGGGGTCACCCAGGGAAGATGCTGCAGCCTCTCTCCCCTTCGTTTGCCGTTTGCTTGTCGCCTGGACCAGGCCACTCCAGCTGCTTGCCTCCTGTGAGCTATGGGCCCTAACTGTGGCTACGTGGCTGCGGCTTTTGTGGTGTTGTGGCGTGGGCTTGGAGAGCCCCACACCGGCAGGTTTAGCAAAAGAAAGCTGGATCTATCTCCGCTTCGGGATCTGCCGCCCGTTTGGGCCTGGTACTCTCTAGCAGTCTCCTTACTTCCCACTCCGTTGCTCTCTCTCTAGCTGAAGATGGATTTCGGGTAGCACTCCTAGTTGACCGTTCTCCCCCGTCGGTAGCCACTGCGCGGACGCTGTCAGACTACAGCAGCCCACGGGATCTGCTCCTCACTCGAGCTCCCTGGACTCTGCACTGAACCGGCTCACATCTGGGACCTTCACTGCTGCTCCTGTCTGAGCTTCACTTTCCTGCTCCTCACTCCTCCACACTCTGCTGCAGACTCTAGACTGTTTACTCCTCCTTTTCTTTTCCCTTTTGTGCCTGCCTACGCCACCTAGCAACCAGATTCTCTTACCACACCCCTTGAGAGGAGATGGAGGCTTTTGGCCCCCTCCACTATTCCAGTGAAGGTGAAGGCTTTTCCCCCTCCTGGGATCCCCAGGGGTCCTCTCATGGGTACATGTGTGAGACCTGATCACTATGCGCCTGTGTTCCACACCCCAGTCAGCCTTCTGGATTACCTGTATTGTACTGTCCCCAGCATGGGTGCAGTACTCAGTGGTGCCTGACCAGGTCAGGGGCGCCACATTCCCCCTTAGTTATCACCAGCACGTCCTCGGGCTGCAAGACAACATTTTAAAAATGCATAAAACATTAAAACATGTAAAACATTTTAAAAGCACCAGGTACCATACATCACCACCCTCCACCCACAAGTCCGTCAACCCACCCAAAACCCTTTCACGTTGGCCGCGACTTCAGCCACTTCTGGCAGGATGTAGAGGCGGCTTTCATGGTCTGGTGGTCTTCAGGGTATACCTGGCCTGGTGGATCCGCGCCTTCAGCCTCTTCTGGCAGGATGTAGAGGCGGCCTCCACAGTTGGTGCTGACCAGGTACCCTCTTTGTGGTGGAGAGCCAGGCCCCGTAAACAGGCATGCTCTCTGGTCGCAGGTAAGCCAAGGCCCTATATACGGACGGGCTCCTCCTGGTTGCAGACGAGCCAAGCCCCTAAACAGGCTGACTCTGGTGGTGGTGGTGCCCTCTGGTGTAACTATTTACACTGCGAGAGTTTGTGGCTATAGCCAGTTCATAGCCTTAAGGTTTATGGTTTTCTCACAATAGTTTTTGTGGGCACATTACTTGAACTTTAAAACGTTGCAAACCAAACTTTTTCAAAACTTTAACTTCTGTACTTCTTTCTTTACTTTACTCCTCTTTACCAGGGCTTGAGCCTGTATGGCTGCGGCACCTGCTGCTTTCTTGCTCTTTGTCGTCGTCTGTGGTCGTTTCATCTGTAGGTTCCTTGTCTTTTCTTTCTTGATCTTCATCTATGTCTCTATCTCTGTCTTTTCTTTCTTGTAGCATGGGGTGGCTGTAAGGTTTGCTGGTACATAGTGCTACGTCAAGCGCATACAGTCCTCTTTCGCCTTGATGCATGGTAAACTGTACTGAATCCCCCATCTTTAGGTTTCTGCCAGGGTGTCCTCTAGGCAGATGAGCGCTCACATCTCTTCTGTTGACAAATATCCCTTCTTTGATACCAGGGGCTACAATAAAGCCGTATCCGCTTTTCAAGTTGAAATCCTCCACTACTCCTCTGAAAAGGGGTCCTCTGACCTGGGCTCTGGACCTTCTCAGTAACCTTTTCTCCTGTAGGTCTCTGGCTGCAACTTCCCTCTGCTCTGGAGATTGTGGTGCAGGGGACAGCGTTGTTCTGTTGCGACGCCTTGTCTTGCGGCTTGAACTCTGCGTGGTACAGCTTGCAAACTCCCAGGTGAGACTTTTAGGCAGATCTTCGTCAGCGGACGGTGTCAGGTCTTCCTCATCCCAACGGGAATAGGGCAACATCTCCGGCTCTGAGTATAGATCCACTGCTGGTGGCTCCGGAGTCAGCTCCTCAGCTTCCTGGCCTCCTCTCCCCCTTAGTTCTTCGCTGCACTCTGGTTGTGGCAGTGCTGGGGATGGGCTTTCTTCAGCAGGCCCAGGCGGGGGACTCTTTGACGCGGCTGCAGGGGTTGCCTGAATCTCCTTGGGGGTATGCGGAGGGAGCAGATACCGATCCACCATCTCTTGTGGGAACTGGGCCTCTAGGTCAGCCTTCAGCTTCCAGTATTCGGGGTCCTCTCCTATCAGGGTCTTCCTAGCAGGGACCTCTTTGGACTGGGGAGCGGTGTCTGCTCTGGCCTTGCGGGCCGGGGAAAATGGTGATGCAATCTCTTGGCGGGCCGCGCCTGGCATGGCGGCGGCCTGGTCTTGGCGGGCCGCGCCTGGCATGGCGGCGGCCTGGTCTTGGCGGGCCGCGCCCTGGCTGGCGGCGGCCTGGTCTTGGCGGGCCGCGCCCTGGCTGGCGGCGGCCTGGATCTGTGTCGCTGTTGCAGGGGGCTCTGTGCAGGCTGGGCTGGGCGTCGCTGCAGGGACCGGGTCTTGGTGGGCCGAGCAGGGCATCGCTGCGGCGGCCGGGGCTTGGCGGGCCGAGCAGGGCATCGCTGCGGCGGCCGGGGCTTGACGGGCCGAGCAGGGCATCGCTGCGGCGGCCGGGGCTTGACGGGCCGAGCAGGGCATCGCTGCGGCGGCCGGGTCTTGGCGGGCTGAGCAGGGCATCGCTGCGGCGGCCGGGTCTTGGCGGGCCGAGCAGGGCATCGCTGCGGCGGCCGGGGCTTGGCGGGCCGAGCAGGGCATCGCTGCGGCGGCCTGGGCTTGGCGGGCCGCACCTGGCGTGGCTGCGGCCTGGCTCAGCGTCGCCGCGCCGGACGCCTCTTCAGGGACCGCGGACGTGGCAGCAGGGGTCGGGGCACTCGCGCGGGCAGGGGCATCACTGGACTCACCCATCGGTGGCAGCATCGGGGTCTGAGTCGTCACCGCCCGGTCTGGCACTCGGCGCGCGGCTCTCCCCTCATAGGCCTGAACCGCGGCAGCCATCTCCAGAAGTTCCATGCGTTCTTCTCTGATCTGCTCCACGACCCGAGTCTCCAGCCGGTCGCAGAACTGGGCCAGCTCCCGATACCACCAGGCAGCGGAGCCCGGTTCTGGGTTTCTGCGGTCAGACGCCATTTCTTCTGCGCCCTCTTCTGCACGACTCTCCAGCTGTGGACTCGCCGTTGCCTCTAGTAGCAAGCTCTTCAGTTTCTGCTCTGCCTCTTTCAGCAGCTCCTCTCCCAGCAGCAGGCTTCTGGCTCCCTTTCTGTCCCGACGTCTCTGGACGCTTCCACTCTCATAGCTGGCAAGGTCAGAACTCTGCAGGGGATCTCTGGGTAGCCACACCTCTTCGTGGGCGGTAACTTCTCCCAGCGCGGGCTGCTGTTGTTTTTCAGCGCGCTTTTCATGGTGGCAATATGGCGGCGCTTCCAATTTTTCAAGCGGACCGCCCAGGCACATGGTCACCTGTCTGAACAGGTCTAGTCCTTATCCTGTTCGTGACGCCAGATGTGAAGCCCCACAGGTGTTGTGTCGGTGCATTACCTTCAGGGACTCCACTCGGCTGGATCCTGTCACAGGTAGGAGATCTTCTTCTTGTCGTGACGCCACTCTCAGTATTGCGGTCAGTGGGGGGGACCGCCACTGCAGGTTGAGGGATGCCTGGGGCTGATGGTGTGTGCAGTTAGTTGGAATAGCCTCCTGAGAGTGAGGCAAGCCCCAGGGCCCGGTGTAGGTGCGTAGAACCACAAGGCGCAGAATAACTCCACACAGGCAGAATGTCTTTCAGGGTTTTTACTCACTTCAGGTGGCAGGGTGAGTAACCCGGGCGTAGCTGGGATGAACCAGGCGGGAACCAGGTATCCTTCAGGCTGACTTGTGAGGTGACTACCAACTCGCCTTCCTTAGCCCTTGGTGGTTTGGGGTAACCCCGACTTTGAGTCCCTATGGGGGTCACCCAGGGAAGATGCTGCAGCCTCTCTCCCCTTCGTTTGCCGTTTGCTTGTCGCCTGGACCAGGCCACTCCAGCTGCTTGCCTCCTGTGAGCTATGGGCCCTAACTGTGGCTACGTGGCTGCGGCTTTTGTGGTGTTGTGGCGTGGGCTTGGAGAGCCCCACACCGGCAGGTTTAGCAAAAGAAAGCTGGATCTATCTCCGCTTCGGGATCTGCCGCCCGTTTGGGCCTGGTACTCTCTAGCAGTCTCCTTACTTCCCACTCCGTTGCTCTCTCTCTAGCTGAAGATGGATTTCGGGTAGCACTCCTAGTTGACCGTTCTCCCCCGTCGGTAGCCACTGCGCGGACGCTGTCAGACTACAGCAGCCCACGGGATCTGCTCCTCACTCGAGCTCCCTGGACTCTGCACTGAACCGGCTCACATCTGGGACCTTCACTGCTGCTCCTGTCTGAGCTTCACTTTCCTGCTCCTCACTCCTCCACACTCTGCTGCAGACTCTAGACTGTTTACTCCTCCTTTTCTTTTCCCTTTTGTGCCTGCCTACGCCACCTAGCAACCAGATTCTCTTACCACACCCCTTGAGAGGAGATGGAGGCTTTTGGCCCCCTCCACTATTCCAGTGAAGGTGAAGGCTTTTCCCCCTCCTGGGATCCCCAGGGGTCCTCTCATGGGTACATGTGTGAGACCTGATCACTATGCGCCTGTGTTCCACACCCCAGTCAGCCTTCTGGATTACCTGTATTGTACTGTCCCCAGCATGGGTGCAGTACTCAGTGGTGCCTGACCAGGTCAGGGGCGCCACATACCCTGCCACCGACTGCCACACACGTGCTGTTTTTAAATGCAAGCACGGACGCAATAAGAACCTAACTGGTTTTTAGGAGCGACAATTACTGAGAAGTCTGACACTATCAGACACTGCTGACTGACGTGTATTATACACTAGACTTGTGCGTTATATAATAGTTTGTGCAAAACGCGCACCTGTACCCTGCCACCGACTGCCACACACGTGCTGTTTTTAAATGCAAGCACGGACGCAATAAGAACCTAACTGGTTTTTAGGAGCGACAATTACTGAGAAGTCTGACACTATCAGACACTGCTGACTGACGTGTATTATACACTAGACTTGTGCGTTATATAATAGTTTGTGCAAAACGCGCAGCTGTACGCTGCCACCGACTGCCACACACGTGCTGTTTTTAAATGCAACCACGGACGCAATAAGAACCTAACTGGTTTTTAGGAGCGACAATTACTGAGAAGTCTGACACTATCTGGACTGTTTTACACTGTGTACACCAGCCCCAGATATGATGAAGGCTGGTATACGGTCACCACTACCCTGCCTGCCTGCCTGCCTGTATACTGCTACAATAGTCCTGACAAGGACTCTTCTGGTCACTAGCCTGTATTCCGACCTGGCTATACCCTGCCTGTATATAGCAACAATAGTCCTGAGAAGGACTCTGCTGCTGTACTCCGACCTGGCTATACCCTGCCTGCCTGTATACAACTAGAATAGTCCTGAGAAGGACTTCTGGTCACACTGTTTGCAGCCCTGCTCCGGAACTAACTATAAAGGGCCGCAAAGCTTTCCCTGAATCAGCGACACTCTCCCTGCACTGACTGTCTGGATAGTTGTGAGCAGAGCACAGCGCGCCGGCCGGTATAAAGGCTCGGTCACGCTGTGCAGGCCGGCCAATCACTGCAATTCCACAACTAACAGGGCTGTGGCATTGCAGTGGTCTGCCAGCCAATCCCTGCATGAGGGCTGGCTCTCAAAAGAGCGCCAACATGCAGAAATGAAGACCACGAGTACAGCACGAGTATCGCGAGATTACTCGGTCCCCGCCGAGCAGCCCGAGTACAGCGATACTCGTGCGAGTACCGAGTAGTTACAAGCATGCTCGCTCATCACTAGTACCTATATGTCTGTGCATGCATGTGTCTGTGTATTTGTGCTTGTCTCTGTATGGGCCTGAAGGCAGTCTGTATGCATGTATGTGCCTATGTGTCTGTGTTTGTGTGTGCTTGTCTGTGCATGAGCCTGACTGCATTCTGTGTGCATAAATGTGCCTACATGTGTGTACATGCTTGTGCCTGTGTGTCTATGTATTTGTTCTTGTCTGTGCATGGGCCTGACTGCATTCTGTATGCATGTATGTGCCTACATGTGTGTGCATGCTTGTGCTTGTGTGTCTATGTATTTGTGCTTGCCTGTGTGTGGGCCTCACTGCATTCTGTGTGCATGATTGTGCCTGTGTGTCTGTGCTTGTGTCCATTCTTGTGCATGTGTTGGCCTGTCTGCATGTCTACATATGTGTGTCTGTGTGCGTGCATGTGCCTGGCTGCGTTTTTCTGTATATGTGTGTGCATCTTTCTGTGTTTTTATATATGTGTGCATGTCTGCATTCATGTGCATGTCTGTGTGAACATATGCATGTGGCTGTCTACCGGCCTGCATGTGTCTACATGTTTCTGTGTGTGTACATGTGTGTACATGAGCCTGTCTGTGTGTGTGCCAGCAAGTCTGTGTGTGTACGTGTGTAGGTGTGCATGTGTGTACATGCACATTTCTGTACCCATATATGGGTGTCTGTCTTCATGTCTGTGTGCATGTCTTCATGTTCATACCTGTGTGTTTACGTATGTATGCTTGTGTTCTTGTCAGCATGAGTGTGCATGTCTGTGTGTCTGCATGCATTTATCTGAATATGTTGCATTTGTCTGCATATGTCTGTGCCTGTCTACATGCATTTGCTTGAGAGTCTGCATATGTCTGTGTGTCTACGTATGTAAGTGTGTGTTTGCGTGTGTGCATGTATGTGTATCTGCATACATATGCATGTCAGTGCATCTGGGTATGTGTGCATGTGTCAGTGTGTGTGCATGTCTGTGTACCTACATCATATCTTTTAACATGACTGCTATGCTCCGCGCTCTCAAGTCTGTGCGTGGCCTCGGCTGGGTGGAGTGGCCATTTGACCGCATCGGATATGAAGCCACAAGAGGACTGCGCGGTAGGTCAGGAAAGTAAGAATCTTTTTGTTCCTCCCTCGGTGAATAAACAGGGTAGTGGGTAAAGGAGCCCAAAATGAGGCAGTTTAGGGACCTGGGATGGAGGAACATAGTGGCCCAAGATGGGGTTCTAGGATGGGAAACATTATTAAATAAAGGGGGCCAGGATGGGAGACATTATTAAATAAGAGGGCCAGGAAGGGAGACATTATTAAATAAAGGGGGCCAGGAAGGGAAATATTATATAAAGGGGGCCAGGATGAAGGAAATTATTAAATAAAGGGGGCCAGGAAGGGAGACATTATTAAATAAAGGCAGCCAGGATGGGGGACATTATTGAATAAAGGGGGACAGGATTGAAGACATTATTAAATAAAGGGGGCCAGGATGGAAGACATTATTAAATAAAGGGGACCAGGAAGGGAGACATTATTAAATAAAGGGGGCCAGGATGGGGGAGATTATTAAATAAAGGCGGCCAGGATGTGGGACATAATTACTATATTGGGTCAGAACTAGGAACATACATAATTGGTTTATGGTGGCAAATGATGGACAAAATTACTGTAGGGGCAAATTAGGAGACATTATTACTGCTGTAATATAATTTAATTTTGAGGATACTGTCTTCCATGGGGGAATACAAGTCTGGCATAGTGTAGAAATTGGGGAAAAAGTGTGAAATCTATTCTGGGAGTGATCAGCTAAAGGTAGCTGTGTGTTTATTTTCTTTAGTGTCAAGTCATGGCAGGAAGAAGTGATGGCAGTCTGTGCCAGATGAAGAGAAAAAGCAAAGATGAATAATTTCAACTAGAGATGTCACTGGTAAGGCAGTGTATTACACACACACACACACACACACACACACACTATATACACAGCTCCTGTGTATAATGTCACTGGTGATCACTGTATTACATGAACACTGACACTATATACAGAGCTCCTACGTATAATGGCGCTGATGGTAATATTAGTGTTACTACTATTGTGGTTTTTATTCATGATCATTATTGTAGTATTTGGTTATTATGTGGTCTGGTCATGGGGTGTTGGTATTTGATCCTTGTATGTGGCTGTATTCAGTCACCATGTGGTGGTAATATGTGCTCTGGTCATGGTATGGTGGTATGTCTCTCTTGTATGTGGACATTTTATCCAGATCTTTTTGTAATATTGTACTATCAAGGTTAGTTTTTAATATCCTACATAGTTTGGTGTCATCAGCAAAGACTGACACTTTACTATTAACCCCATCCACAAGGTCATTAATAAAGAGATTAAAAAGAATTGGTCCTAGCACAGATCCCTGCGGCACCCTACTGCTGACTATAGCCCATTGAGAGAATGTACCATTTATGACTACTCTTTGTTTCCTATCTTTTAGCCAATTCCTTACCCAGTTGCATATAGTTTCCCCCAGTCCTTGCTTCTGGAGCTTTAGTATAAGGGTGTTATGTGGTACAGTAACAAATGCCTTTGCAAAGTCCAAATAAATCACATCAGCTGCATTAGCAATATCCAGGTTTGCACTTACCCCCTCATAGAACCCCAACAGGTTGGTTAGACACAACTTATCTTTCATGAATCCATGCTGTCTGTCAGTTATTATATTATTTTCTGCAACATATTTTTGCATGTCATCCCTTAAAATGCCCTCAAAATCTTTGCATACTACTGATGTCAGGCTTACTGGACGGTAGTTGCCTGGATCTATCCTCTTGCCTTTCTTAATTATCGGTACCACATCAGCAATCCTCCAATCCTGAGGCACCAACCCTGTTACAAGCGAGTCTAAAAAGATGAGATACAGCGGTCTGTTAATTACGGAGCTCAATTCCCTCAATATTCGTGGATGAATGCCATCTGGCCCTGGGGATTTGTCAATGTTTAATTTACTCAGACGTAGGTGTACTTCTTCTTTTGTTAAGTTAATTACATCGGGTGGTGAACTTTGATTTTTCACTTGTTGAATGATCCCTGGTACAGTCAGTTCCTTGGTGAACACAGATGAGAAATGCCTATTTAATATCTCAGTCTTTTGTTTGTCCTCTATAAATAACTTATTATATTTTAAGGGGCCAATACTATCCTTTGTTTTCCTTTTGGCATTAATGTATTTATAAAAGATTTTGGGATTTATTTTAATGTCATTGGCGATTTTTGTTTCAGTAGCTAGTTTTACTTGTTTGATTTCTTTTTTGCATTTCCTATTGATATCTTTATACTCCTGAAATGCTATTTCTGTATTCTCAGCCTTCAAGATTTTAAACGCCCTTTATTTTTGTTTTATTATACTTTGTACAGTCTTATTTATCCATAGTGATTTCTTTTTATTCCGGGACATTTTATTACCAGAGGGTATACGTTTTTTACATCATTCTAGCAGTATATTCTTAAATTTTCCCCATTTATGTTCAGTATCCCCAATTACCATGACTTTGTCCCAATTTACACATTTAAGCTCTTCCCTTAATTTGTTGAAATCAGCTTTCCTAAAATTCCAGGTTTTAGCATTTCCCCTTTGAAATGTTCTATTGAATATTACGTTGAAGCTTACCATATTATGATCGCTGGTGCCCAAGTGCTCCCGGACCTACTGACTCTACATTGTTGCAGTTCCCCCCAATGTCATCATTCAACACAGGTTTTAGGTTAGATTTGATAAATATACACACCCCACCACCTTTTTTGTCTTTCCTGTCCCTCCTAAATGTACTATAACCCTGTATGTTTGTCACCCAGTCATGGCTTTCATCCAGCCAGTTTTCCATAATGCCCACCACATCATAATCCATGGTTGACATAAGAGTCTCCAATTCATTCATTTTGTTTGCAAGACTTCTTGCATTTGCCAGTAGACATTTAATCCTATTAACACCTTTATTACTCCTAGCCTCCCTACGTTCCTTGCATGTCCCATCCCTCCCTAATCCTTCCTTGACCCCTATCATCTCACTGTCTCTATCTGCTCTATCTATCCCCTCTTTTGCTCCACTACCCTCCCTCCCCCCAGATCCTAGTTTAAAAGCTCCTCCATCCGTCTGACCACTTTCTCCCCCAGCACAGCTGCACCTTCCCCATTGAGGTGCAGCCCGTCCCTACCGTAGAGCCTGTAGCCGACTGAAAAGTCAGCCCAGTTCTCCATGAACCCCAATGTGAGCGAGCCCTAACAGCGATTCCCTCATAGAGAACACAGGAACATTTGGTTCTGCCTCCTCCCTGTGTATAGAGTCAGGGGAGATAGCTGTCAGATCATTTGGCTGACTATGTAATGTGTATGGGAGGATTAAAACTGTGTCCTGTCTCTTTGGACATAAAGCACAGCATATGTCCTGTGTACGATTGCTGGAAAAATCCCTGTTTGAGTTTGATGGTTATGTTTATTATGGTGAGGGTCTGGAGGGTAGCTTGAGGCTTTGTGTTACCTATGAAGGCATGTTTGCTAGGGGGAACAGGGTGGGTGTTTATTATAGTCTATATAGTCTATATGGTTAGGACTTGTATGCTGAGTGATGGGGCTGGTGATCAATACAAGCATTGTGATGAAGTTCTGTGTGATGGAGAGGGATGGGGATAAAGGGTTAGCTAATCTGGACCTAAGCTGTATCTTTATTTAGGTGGTAGGTGAATTTAGATAAATATGTCAGTCGGCATCATGTTCATAAAAAAGTTTGTTTATTTTTTTGCGAATTGCGCAATAATTCCAGCACAATTCGTACTATCTTCTCCGCCCGCTGATGTGTTCTACTGGTCTTGACTTTGGCTTTGTTGCTCACATAAAAAAAATTGATATCCATATTACACTGATCATTTCTATATTTCCATTAAAATTCTGCAGAGATATGTGTTAAAAAAAAGTAAGGAAACATATGACTCACATTTTATTCCTCCTCTTCTTCAGACATTTCCCCTCTCACCATACAGGCTTTGTCACACATCCATCGTGATACTGTCGCACACAGATGTACCGTATTTTGACAGAACGCCTGAAAAGACTTAGCTGCGAATTCTCATGGACTTGAGAAGATAGATGTCAAGTTTAGGAATTTTTGGTTACAAACACGTCTCATGTACTTTATGATATATCAGATGAGAGAGAGACAGGTGCATGTTAACCCATTCCCAACCACACACTATAAATACATAAGTAGACTATACCATATTGATTTACGCTGGTAATTTGGTGGTAAATTTCCCTAGATAGTAAATTGCTGTTATGTAGTTTCTTATAATCTGCGAGGAGCTGAATTATTCTATACGCTGCTGTCAACCATGAATATCGTGTCCTGTGTGAGAATACAGCTTCTTCCCCAATTGTATTGTTTCTACGGTAACCGCTGAGGTCAGCACCTACATCAGAGGTTTCATGTTGGGAATGGTCAGAGGCAGTGAAGATAGGCTTTTTGTTTTTCCCATATTTTTTGTCTACAGACTGCTGGTAATGGGCATTCAGCATAAGAACCTTGTTATCAGTGATTGGTAAGTATAGAAATGCAGAGAACACTGGTTGTATATTCCTAGCCATCCTTTGCAGCATGAGTAGTAAAATAAAGAGAATAATACAAATAATGTGAGCAATTTAAAATAAATTAAAAATATCCATAGCATAGAGTATAGTCATGAACTGTAGCAATGGAGAAATGTATGGATAAAGCGGGGGCTTAGGGAAATCATGGGTCACAATAGCTAATTGCTGCCCCCATCTTTTAAAGACAGGGAGAGTTACATGTATTGCAATTGTAATTTTCATCTTATTGAAGCCCCTTAGTGTTCTCACTAACTACGATACCCCTTCCATAGCAACTATAGAGTATAATGCCAACAAAAATGCCTCCCACACACAGTATGAAACACAAACAGTTAATTCCCTCACAATACCACCCATATGTACAGTATGATGTCTCCTCAGTGTCCACATCACGGTATAGTGTCTTACAGTGCCCCAAACCCAGGGTGATGCTCCCACAGTGCCCCCCAAACAGTGTGATGCCCCACTGGTACCAGTGTGCAGCCCCCGTGCCAGCAGCTGGTGCTGCTCATGTACCGCTCCACGGGCTCGGCTGCGACCGCCGAGCCGCTCGGATCCGTGCTCGTACGGTGGGTGGTGGCTCGAGCCCCTCACGGACCCGGGGGTCATGTCGCTCTGCAAGGGAGTTGGCGCTACACGCAGGGACTTGACTGGGAGTTCCACGGCCGGGGCCGCGGTGGTTTGGGATGTAAGTTCGTGACGCCACCCACGGGTTGTGGTGAATAGATGGACACCACCGCTGCCGTTAACTAGGCCTCACGGGGACGGTGTTGAGCAGCTTGGTGTTGACCCCTCCATGGGTAGGGAAATGATGGTCCCAGGGGCCCAGGGGAGGTGCTGAAGTGTGGGAGCGGTTGCGGGCGTATGCTGGTGCGGTGCAGTCCGGTGCGCGGTCCGAAGGCACTGGTGTACTCACTATGACACAATACACTGGAGTCTCTGGTGAACCAAACGGGGTGATGAACGGGGCCCGCAGCGGGCTGCAGCTTCTCCCAGAATAGGTTGGTGGTTTCCGCCTTTCTCCTGCACCTCTTTGTAAGAATGTTTTGACTCATATGCCTAAGCAACGGTAGTCCGCTTCCCGACTTGTATATGCCGCAGGAGCCCGGTTGCCTGCAGACGCTGGCCCTTTGGGTCTCTATGCCTTGGCGGTGGCTTTACCCTGTATGGTTGGGCTGTTGTCTTCTAACAGGTCTTGTGTGGGATAGGTCCTAAAGTCCAGTCTGCAATCAGTTGATTTGACTCGGCCCTGTCGGTTCAGGGCTTTGTACTGGGTCTGAGTACCCCTCCTGGTGCTCTGGTTTCCAATCGGTTCCCCGGTTCGGTACCGGAGGGCCACCGCCCGACCCCGGTCCCTACGGTTCCACCGGCTGTAATCCCAGCTCCTGCAGGCGGCCACCACCGTCTGCCTCCTTGCCAAAGGTGACTGGGGTCCGACCCAGCCACCGGAGCAGTCTGTTAGCAGGCCTGGACACATGTCACAGGTCTGCCCTTGAACTTGACTTCTCTCTACCCTGCACAACTGTAGACTCCCCTGTTTTCCCACCTCCAGAACTGTGAACTCCTCAGTGGGCAGAGCCAACTGCCTGGCTTCGCCCCCCTGGTGTAGACATCAAACCTGGAGGGTGGTGACAAGGGTTTCTTGGTTGGCTGCTGTCACCTAGTCGGGGAGAGGGTGGTGTTGTGTGTGTGTGACTACCTGGGACGACCTAACTAGTCCAGGGCATCACATTCCCCCTTGGTTTAATGCAGACCATCCACGGGCTGCCTGTCCATCACCGGTTTATTTTGTTTCTGAAAAATAGAAAAACGGGAACACAGTACAAGTATACTAACGGTTGTACAAACTTTCAAATTTTTAGCTTTTCAGATCTTCCCTTACGGGATGCACATACTTTTACATTACGAATGTAAAACATTAGTATTATTACGGGAAACGGATCCGGGTCCTTCACTCACCCACCTAAACAACCTGTACCTTGATGCTGCCCCTAAGAAGTGGGCAGCACCCCTTTTCCCAGTCCAGGAACGGGCCCAGGTGTTTTCAAACGGGACGGGTGCAGGTTTCACAACTGCCTGTCTTTTCAGGGGACCCCCGACTCGGAGGATGGCTACCGGTTGTAGTGGTAGCGGGCCTTCTATTTCCCACAGGCCCATCCTCCAGTCTGCCTCTCCGGAGGCTGTGAAACTGGAAGGCCGGTTAAGGGAAGGTATTATTTACAAGCCCAAAAGTTTTTGGGTGGCTTGCCAGTTCTCAGCCATGTCTTTAAGGAAACGGGGCAAAACAAAAAACGGCCAGCATGGTCCCAACGAGGACCGTGTCACCTTGGCAGCCGGGTTCCGCTGCCTTTAACCCCTTAACGACCGCGGGCCGTAAAATTACGTCCTAAATGACATAATCTTACTGCCCGCGGTCCTCCGGCGGCAGCATGCCGCGATCGGCACACATCTCAGCTGATTTTCACAGCTGAGATGTGTGCCTGCTAGGCACGAGCAGAATCGTTATCTGCTCGTGCCGATTAACCCCTTATAATGGCGCTGTCAATACATGACAGCGCCATTATAAGCGCAATCGCGGTAAAGTTTTACTTACCGCCGAAACCGGAAGTCACGTGACGCGATCACGTGACTCCCGATAGTTGTCATGGTAGTACAGGGTCATGTGATGACTCCTGTACTACACATGAATTGGTTTCACTTTCGCTGTGCCCGGGGCACAGCAAAAGAGAAAGACAGCGTATCTGCTGTTTACAGCCTTCCAGCTGTGATCAGCAGATACTGCAGAGCGATCGGAATGCTGATCGCAATAGCCCCCTAGGGGGACTAGTAAAATAAAAAAAAAAAGTAAAAAAATAAGTTTTAAAAAATTAAAAAAAAACAAAAAAACCTAAAAGTTCAAATCACCCCCCATTCGCCCCATTGAAAATTAAAGGGTTAAAAAAATAAAAAATATACACACATTTGGTATCGCCGCGTTCAGAAACGCCCGATCTATCAAAATATAAAATCAATTAATCTGATCAGTAAACGGCGTAGCGGCAAAAAAATTCCAAACGCCAAAACGACGTTTTTTTGTCGCCACAACTTTTGCGCAAAATGCAATAAGAGGCGATCAAAACGTAGCATCTGCGCAAAAATGGTACCGGTAAAAACGTCAGCTCGAGACGCAAAAAATAAGCCGTCATTGAGCCTAAGATCCCGAAAAATGAGAACGCTACGGGTCACGGAATATGGCGTAAAACGTGCGCCACTTTTTTCGGACAAACTTCCGATTTTTTTTTAACCCCTTATATAAAAGTAAACCTATACATGTTTGGTGTCTACGAACTCGCACTGACCTGAGGCATCACACCCACACATCAGTTTTACCATATAGTGAACACAGTGAATAAAATATCTCAAAAACTATAGTGCTATCGCACTTTTTTTGCAATTTTTCAGCATTTGGAATTTTTTTGCCATTTTCTAGTACACAATATGGTAAAACTGATGGTTTCATTTAAAAGTACAGCTCGTTCCACAAAAAATGAGCCCTCACATGACCATATTGACTGAAAAATAAAAAAGTTACGTCTCTCAGAAAAAGAATGGCGAAAAAAAAAAACGGAAAGCGAAAAATCGGCCGGTCGTGAAAGGGTTAATCCTTGTCTTCATCTTCTTCTGGTCGGGGGTTAGGGATTTCATCCTCTGAGGCAGACTCCACCTCGCCCTCATACAGCTCCAGCACACAGCAGGCGCGGCGGGAGAGGCCCATCCGGTACCCGTTGCCTCCGCACCGTGGGATGTACGTGACCTCCACGTCGATCAGGCCGGGGGTCTCCTCACCTTCCGAAACCGGCTCCGTGTCGGGCCCCGAGTCACTGCTATCCGACTCTTCGGTACTGGCGACGGGATCCTGCGGGCCGGGTTTCACCCCCTTTTCAGCTGCGGGCCGCTCACCGCCAGCTGTCGCATCGGAGGCCGCAGCCGGCACCTCTGGGTCTGCCGCTCCTTCAGCCCCCACGGGCACGGCCATGCCCTCTTCCGGGCCAACAATCGTAGTGGTATCCGGATCCTCTCGGGCCAGGGCCGCGGACTCCGCTGCCAGTGGAGGTGGCAGCGGACCAGGCGGGGAAGCAACGGTGGCCGGCATGGGCAACGGGGAAGGCCATATGGGGGCCAGGGGCAGACCAGGTCCCTCAGCCGCAGCGGCCGTTCCCTCGGGGACACAGAGGCGTGGGTCACTTACCAGCTCCACAAAAATGGTCTCCACCTCGTTCGACCGCGCGACCGCAGCCAGTTCCTCCACCTCAGCTGTCCATTGGTCCATCAGGAGGCGCACTTCGGCTTGGTTACGGCGACACAGTAGCATCATCTGGGCCTCCAGCCATGCCGCTGTTCCGGGCGCGGGCCCTGGGAATTCGGGCTTCTCAGACGGGGCGGACATGTTGCACTCTCGGGATCCAGGAACACAACGGGTGGCAGAGTCTTGGCATCCCTGCCTTTTATCTCCTCAATCACATGAGGCTGAATCTTCACCCGCCTCCCCTTGGTCTTTTCCGAGCACTCTCCTTGCTTTTTGCACCACTCTGCTCTAGGGGGGCGGGGTTTTACTTTCACGCCCTTTCTGTTCAGGGAAGACGGCTCGGGCGGGAAATTTTCGCGCCAAAGATGGTGGATTCTGCAATTTTTCAGCGGGACGCCGCTAACATCAATTTCAAGACGCACTTCCACAAGTAAGTGGATGGTTCTATCCTGTTCGTGACGCCAGAAGAGTCGATGTGTACCGCCCCGCGGGCTCGACTGCGACCGCCGAGCCGCTCGGATCCGTGCTCATACAGTGGGTGGTGGCTTGAGCCTCTCACGGACCCGGGGGTCACATCGCTCTGCAAGGGAGTTGGCGCTACACGCAGGGACTTGACGGGGAGTTCCACGGCCGAGGCCACGGTGGTTTGGGATGTAAGTTCGTGACGCCACCCACGGGTTGTGGTGAATCGATGGACACCACCGCTTCCGTTAACTAGGCCTCCCGTGGACGGTGTTGCGCAGCTTGGTGTTGACCCCTCCGTGGGTAGGGGAAAGATGGTCCCGGGGGCGCAGGGGAGGTGCTGAAGCGTGGGAGCGGTTGCGGGTGTATGCTGGTGCGGTGCGCGGCCCGAAGGCACTGGTGTACTCACTATGACACAATACACTGGAGTCTCTGGTGAACCAAACGGGGTGATGAACGGGGCCCGCAGCGGGCTGCAGCTTCTCCCAGAATAGGTTGGTGGTTTCCGCCTTTCTCCTGCACCTCTTTGTAAGAATGTTTTGACTCCTATGCCTAAGCAACGGTAGTCCGCTTCCCGACTTGTATATGCCGCAGGAGCCCGTTTGCCCGCAGACGCTGGCCCTTTGGGTCTCTATGCCTTGGCAGTGGCTTTACCCTGTATGATTGGGCTGTTGTCTTCTAACGGGTCTTGTGTGGGATAGGTCCTAAAGTCCAGTCTGCAATCAGTTGATTTGACTCGGCCCTGTCGGTTCAGGGCTTTGTACTGGGTCTGAGTACCCCTCCTGGTGCTCCGGTTTCCAATCGGTTCCCCGGTTCAGTACCGGCGGGCCACCGCCCGACCCCGGTCCCTACGGTTCCACCGGCTGTAATCCTAGCTCCTGCAGGCGGCCACCACCGTCTGCCTCCTTGCCAAAGGTGACTGGGCTCCGACCCAGCCATCGGAGCAGTCTGTTGGCAGGCCTGGACACAGGTCTGCCCTTGAACTTGACTTAACTCTACCCTGCACAACTCTAGACTCCCCTGTTTTCCCACCTCCAGGCCTGTGAACTCATTGGTGGGCGGAGCCAACCGCCTGGTTCCGCCCCCTGGTGTGGACAGCAAACCTGGAGGGTGGTGACAAGGGTTTCTTGCTTGGCTGCTGTCACCTAATTGGGGAGGGGGTGGTGTTGTGTGTGTGACTACCTGGGACGACCTGACTAGTCCAGGGCGTCACACTCAGATCCGGATCTATGGTATGGCTCGAGGGATTCTCCGGACCCGGGGGTTGCGCGGACACTCTGAATGAAAAGGGGACATATTTATATGAGATTGGTTGTAGAATGTCTGTGAAGCCCCCCATAGTGTGTGGTGAGATGTAGCACCACTGCTGCCGTTGCGGGGCTCCCGGGGACGTTGGGCTGGCAGCTGGATATTAACCCCTTCGTCGGCAGGGATGGATGTCCCGGGGCCCAGTGTCTCTATGTTGAGGATGGTGAGTGCAGGGGCCGGCGCACCCTGCCAAGCCAGAGATGTTACTCACAGTCGAATAAAGCACACAAGTCCTGTGGTAAACCAAGGTGATGGTGGCCGGCTGCCGCAGATGGGTGTATCTGATCCCACACCCGGGTTAGTAGTCAAAGTCTCTCTCCTCTGCACTTAGTGTGTTGTAGGTAGGACTTCCCGGTGTGAAACACGGGAGTCCGCTCCCGGTCCTTTGGTTGGGAGCCGTGCCCGTCTGACGCTGACCCTTGGGGTGGCACTATCCCTCTCTGTGGGTGGTTGTCTACTTTTCGGGACTTAGGTTGGGACAGGACCTAAAATCCTGCCCTCAACTGGTTAATTAGCTAGGCCGTCGGTGCCGGTCATGGTTTCAGGGTCCAAGTACCCCCTCTGTCACACGGTTTCTGGGTCGGTTCTCCAGTGTCGGTATCGGCGGGCTCCAACCCTGTCCCGGTCCACCTCGGATCCCCGGCAGCTGTTCTCCCATCTCCTGCAGACTCTGGCTACCGTCTGCCACCTAGCCAAGATGTCAGGGCTCCGACCCTGGCACCTGTCAGCTGGCACCTCCACTCCAAACTTCAACTATCACTTCACTGACCGTTTTCCCGCCCTGGGCTCTCCAGACCACTAGGTGGGCGTTCCCTATCCACCTGGTCCCACCCACTGGTGTGTCCGTCCTTCCCTGAGAGGGGTGACTAGGGTTTCAGGTCGGCTAATTTAACCCTTCGTGGGATAGGTGTTATGCGGGGGCCTACATGTTCAACTACCTTATTTTCCAGGGCGCTACACCAGCACCATAGTATTATGTCTCTAGAGTGCCCCCACACAGTATGATGTCACCACAGTTCCAACCTCATATATTTTGAGGCCCAAGTGACCTTCAAAACAGTTTAAAGCCCTCCAGTTAATATCCCACAGGGTTACAACTGAGTCATTCGACTTGCATAGGGACAAACAAACTAGGGAAAATGTTAACCACCAGTCCCTATACAGACTAGGAGTACCTTAAGCCTGACCCTGTTTGGTCCCTGCCTGACTGCAGACATTGGCACCTTAAAGATACGCAATGGCGCCCCCACTTAACGTGGCTGAACTCTGTGTCCTTAACTGCACCCTAAACTATAAACCAAGTGTAACACAAAACACCAATAAAGATAAAAGAAGCCCTCAAAAACTAAATGAAATAGAATGACAGAATACTAAATGTAAACACACAAACAAATGGGTCATTGAAGGGACATCGGTACACCAGCCAGGTGTGAAAACCGAGTACACCCGAACGCGGCAGCCGGTCACTGACACCTTGGCTTACCAACAGACTCGGGTGCAATTATTCAACAGTGAGTACACCAACATTCCCTGGTCTGGCCCGGCACCTCCGGCCTACACATTCTCCCGTGTCCTGGACACTGAGCCTTGGGGCATCCACCCCTACCCACGGAGGGGTTAACATCCAGCTGCCATCCCATCGCCCCCGGGTGCTCTCCAATGGCAGCGGTGATACTACATCTTACCATACACCATGGGTGGCGTCACAAAGTATCCACAGCAATCACCGTACATATACGCCCCCTTTTTATTTGAGTGTCCGCGCAACACCCGGGTCCGGAGACCCCTCGAGCCACTGCGGATGCGGACCCGAGCAGCCCAGCTGCTACTGACGTGTGGGCAGCACATAAACACTCCAGAAATTCCCTGTTATTCCCCAATTATCCCCCATAGAATGGTACAAGGCTAGGGTTGGACCAATGGATAGCCGCCTAAAGGTGGAGCCACTCCAGTCCACTAGACAACCAGGTGGGAGGGGCAGACAGTGGAGAGTCAGACAGTGGAGAAGAAACACAGTAATGGTGGGAGTCGAGGAGAGCGTGACAGTAGTGAACAGTGACCTGAGGGCCCAGGTGGTTAGTTGCCAGGTACGGTGGAGTACTCCCGGAACTACGCACCAACGGGGTACAGAATCCTAGGTCAGGCAAAAGCTCCAGGCAGACCTGATAAAATCTGCACAGTGAGGGGACCATCAAGGACCTCACTGACCTTGAAAATCGGGACTCAGTAGCAAAGGGAGATCCAGGGACAGGACCAGAGTCTCTAACCCCACAGGGTTCACGCTACCGTCATATGGACTGCTGAAGAAGACAACCAGGAGGGGACCCCAAGCCGCTCTACGCCACGGGGACCCACTAAACAAAGACAGGTGCAGGGGAAAGAAGCCACCAGGTTACTAAACTAGCACTGGGGCTAAGGGGACTGCACTTAAGACCAGCCAGCCTCGGGTGACCAGTTACCAGCTTGCAGCGAGTAAAAAGAACCAGTTACTCCAAACTCCCGTTGTGGCCTACCTTCTTTCAACACCCACCTGCAACACCTATCCTCTGGGGCCTGGCCCTGCTTGCGGAGGGCCTACCATCCAGGCTGCCACTAACATCAGCCCCAGTAGTGAACATTGTGCAGCAGCGGCTCCATCCCTCTAGCCGTAAAACCGCAAGTGGCGTCACGTATAAACTTTATTCAATAATCCCCTATAAATATCCCCTTTTCAAAAAGCATCCAGGGCACGGAACCGGGCAATGGCCACCACAGTGACATTCCCCAGTTATACACTGCCCGGGACCTAGTACCCCATAACCCTGGGCGACACACTGATATGTAATTCAGATTACAAACGCTGTTTGGGTGGTGGAATATAATGGCCTGCATAGCCATCACACATTTCTGTCATGTGATAGGGATGTGTTTAAAATGCAGCCCATACAGTTTAACATCTACTAAGGCCAGGAAGGCAGACAGGGGTGGGAATAGATAGCAAAACCTGACCCACATATTCCCACCCCTGTTGCACCTGTCAATTAATTAGCAGTGCATTACTATAACTTTACTTGCACATATTTCTGAACTAGAGCATCTAATCTTAGAACAAAAGCTATGCTTACATCCAGCATCCTAAAGATAAAAAGCTGTGGAAAGAAAAGTGCAATAGGGTCTTACCCTAATATATGCAGGGTACACACAATGAGCAATCCTACTCACCAAATGGAGTTGTGAATGTCACAACTCCTGTAAAAGCACATAAAATCCAGATCACGGCAGCAGTACCCCAGGCGGCTGATAACAGAGAGAGGTAGAAAAGGGCTTTTGTTCACCGCGCCAATGATCACTGATGAATTTGTCGGATAAATGTAACTTTATTTTGCACAGGTCTACGTGTTTCTGGAGGCTCAGCTCCCTTCTTCAGGACCGACAGGCACAAGAAGGAGGTGGGTCTTTGACATCATACTGTGTGTATATATGTTTTGTCTGCCTCTACCCCGGCAGATTTGATGTTTCTTGTGCCTGTCAATCCTGAAGAAGGAAGCTGAGCCACCAGAAACGCGTAGACCTGTGCAAAATAAAGTTACATTAATCCGACAAATTCATCAGTTATCATTGGCGCGGTGAACAAAAGCCCTTTTCTACCTCTCTCTGTTATACATCCAGCATCCTAGCACCAGTATAGCACTGGCTTTACTTTATATATGAAAACCCTGCTGGTTGGTTCTCTTTAAAGACATTGTGTTTCTTGTGTGTCTACCGACCTGAGCGTGACAGCATTCTAGAAATATATGAAGCAGTCGTGCTTCGGTTGAGAGACTGGCTGCGGACAGTCCATGCATTGAGGTTCAAAATTATAATGATCTGCATGGATGTCTACATGGGCCCTAACGGTTGTTTTAGGAGAGCCTGCAGCAGAATGTATTTGCCTCTAGAGCCCCCTGTCTCCAGAGAACTTTATGAGCGCCAACTATCCTATTTCAGTAATTGTAAAGTCTGTATAGACTGAAGACGCATTTTACTCATAAATTGACAATTTAGAAAATGTAGAATGAGTCTAGGACAGTGATTGCGAACCTATGGCACGCGTGCCAGACTGGGCACGCAGAGCCCTTTGTGCTGGCACGCGCGCTGTCGCCACACTGAGCCACTTTGAACTGCCAATGTGATCGCTCCGGCAGTTCAAAGTGGTGTTTAGCAGAGGAGACATCTCTCCTCCCTCTGACACGCCTCCTCTCCTGGGCCGCAGGCCTGTTGCCTAGGAGACGGAGGAACGTCACTCAGTAGGCAGTGCCGGCGTCTTGTGGCCGCGCGGTGGAGCGGGTGCTAGAAGACGAGGTTTTTTTTTTTAAGCTGTGTGCGGCTGTGCGAAGGTGTGGGGGGACAGTGCCAGCACGGGGCAAACATGGGAGCACGGGGCAAACATGGGAGCACGGGCCATACAGAGCATGGGGCATACAGAGCACGGGGCAAACAGAGCACGAGGCAAACAGAGCACGGGGCAAACAGAGCACGGGGCAAACAGAGCACGGGGCATACAGAGCACGGGGCAAACAGACAAAGCATGAGGCATACAGACAGAGCACGGGCATACAGAGCACGGGGCAAACAGAGTATGAGGCATACAGAGCACGGGGCATACAGAGAACGGGGCATACAGAGCACGGGGCAAACATGGAGAGCACGGGGCATACAGAGCACGGGGCAAACAAACCGAGCATGGGGCAAACAGGGCATACAGAGCACGGGGCAAACAGAGCACGGGGCATACAGAGCACGGGGCATACAAACAGAGCAAGGGGGGGAAAAAAAGGGGCAAACAAACAGAGCACGGGGCAAACAAACAGAGCACGGGGCAAACAAAACGAGCATGGGGCAAACAAAAAGAGCACGGGGCAAACAAACAGAGCATGAGGCAAACAAACAGAGCACGGGACAAACAAACAGAGCACGGGGCAAACAAACAGAGCACGGGGCAAACAAACAGAGCATGGGGTAAACAAACAGAGCACGGGGAAAACATGTAGAGCACGGGGCAAACATGGAGAGCACGGGGCAAACATGGCTGCAAGGATGGGGGAAACGTGCAAAGATGGAGAGAAACGTGCAAAGATGGGGGAAACGTGCAAAGAAGGAGAGAAACATGCAAATATGGGGGAAACATGGCTGCAAGGATAGGGGAAACATGGCTGCAAGGATGGGGGAAACATGGCTGCAAGGATGGGGGAAACATGATTGCAAGGATGGGGGAAACATGACTGCAAGGATGGGGGAAACATGACTGCAAGGATGGGGGGAAACATGACTGCAAGGATGTGGGAAACATGCAAGGATGGGGGAAAACATGCCAGGATGGGGTACATTTAGCAGGAAGGGGAACATGCCAGGAAGGGGTACAGTTACCAGTATAGGGGTACATTAACCAGAATGGGGGGGAACATGAAAGGATGGGGAGAACATGAACATGCCAGGATAAGGAAAAATGCCAGGATGGGGAACATTTAGCAGGAAGGGTGACATTTATCAGGATGGGGTACATTTACCAGTAAAGGGGACATTTACCAGGATAAGGGAACATGCCTGGATGAGGTACATTTACCAGGATGGGGTCATTTAACAGCATGGGGGAACATGCCAGGATATGATACATTTACAATGATGGGGTACATTTACCAGGAATGGGGTACATTTACCAGGATGGGGAATATGCTGGGATGGGGTACATTAACCAGGATGGGGCCATGATGTGGACAAATATACCAGAATGTAGGAAATATATATCAGGATGGGAACATGTTTACCAGGAAGTGGCCCAGGAAGGGGGACAGAACTACACAATGAAAGGGGAGGGGAGCAACTCCTACGTCTTTATGGGATTTCAAGATGTTCAGACTTTGAAATGTAGATGTGGATTACAGGGTGACATCTGACTGCATTCCATGCTAAAATCTCTGTCTAATCTCTGTCTAATCTGCTGCAATTTTTTCCAGAAAGATCAATCGAACTGCTGTGTCGAGAATTTTAGCAAGATTTTTTTCTAAAGATCATTGCTAAAAGGAGCATATTTATTGATTGAAAAATACAGTATATTTCAATAAAAAACACTGTAACCTTCTATAATCTTCTATGATTGCCATAATGGTAGCCGTCCAAGCTCATTTTTCTTCTGGTGAACCCATGAACATTGATATTAGATATAACAAAGGAGGAACTGTCCTATGCAGTTCTGAAACATAGATAATAACATTTATTTTATTCTGAAAGCAATGTTCCTTGGATGAATAATTCTTCATGTCTATCAAATCGGATATCTGCTATGAATATACCTAACCAAGCAGATTTGTCTCTCCAGAGATACAGTGATTAATGATCAAATGGAGAAAATATAGTAGATGAATATCCAATATCTCTCTATATTACCATACTGTATATCCCGTCTTCCTCACATATGCTGCAATCCATTTTAATGTAAATAGCAGGACATCATTCATTCCCATGTTATGTGAATGAAGAGGTTTTCTATAATTTAATATATTATTTTTTTGTAGATAAAGTGTATTTGTTTCAGTATGAATTACATTAGGAAAATAAAAGACTTACTGTAAGTGCAATTTGGGTGAAGTAGGGAATATTTCTGGGGATGGTAAACTGTGCAATTCTCCAAGGTTCTCGTCTCCAGAGAAAACTAAAAACTGACGATTATTGAAAATCAGTGTATGGTGGTATTCTTTGGGAACTCAACTGCAGTATTATATGGGCACAGTGTCAGAAAGGGGGGCCTAGGGTAATATTGATTCTGCGGTCCTCCTTAGAGGGAAATTCAAATATACCCTGACTCCATTAGCCAGTTCTTGGCCAATGCATTTTTAATACACTTTAAGGATTCAAGCATATTTTTGGTCCCAGTGCAATCCGAGCAAAAATTGGATCTGACAAATGGTATTCTATGGGGCTGTATACATGCCAGGTTTGTTCATTTGACCAGCTCACTAGTAGCAGCTCATCCCTTTCTCTCGTCATGTCTAGTGCCTACCAGCCCCTTGGTGGAGCGTGACAACCAGGAGCTGACCCAGAGTGGTATCTGGTGCCTATTGTCAGCTAAATCCAACCTTACCAGCGATGTCGCTCGTGAAAGTGTCGCGGCCTGAGGGGACGCGCTCGCCACGCTCGGGTCCGGGCGGGTCCTCGCTCCTCGTCCACGAGTGAAAAGGGGGTGGTTTGTTTAGGGAGATAGTTCGTGACGCCACCCACGGGTCGTGGTGATAAAGGGCACTACCGCTGCTGGTGACGGGGATCCCGGGAGCGATGGTAGGGAGCAGCTAGGATGTTGTCCCCTCCGTGGGTAGGGGCTGGTGGTCCCGGGGCCTGGTGGTGTAACGGGGAGGCTAGATGGCTGGGATGCAGGGTTGCAGGGGCAGCGCGGTGCGGTGCCGGATGGCACTGGTGTACTCACTCAGGTAGTCAATGACAGAGTCTCTGGTAAACCAAACGGCTGGATGGACGGGTCCCGCAGCCGGCTGCAGTGTTTGTGCTCTCCCCGGACGGCTGATGGTGGCTCTCTTTCCCTGCACCTTGTTAGAATGTTCTGACTCCTGTGGTTGCCCACCGGTAGTCCGCTCCCCGGCGTATAGGTACCGAAGGAGCCCGTTTTGCCCACAGGCGCTGGCCCTTGGATCTCTAGCCTATAGCGGTGGCTGTATATCCTCACGGTGTGGACTGTTGCCTTCTGTCGGGTCTTTGTTGTTAGGAAACCCCTGGGGTTCCGGTCACACTCGGATTTGACCGTTGTCGGCGGCTCCAAGTCTAGTCGGGGTCCGATGGCCCTGCCTGTGTGCTTAGCTTCACTCCACTCCCCGGTTCGGTACCGGCAGGCCACCGCCCGACCCCGGTCCTACGGTTCTGCAGAGGTCCACTAACTCCTGCAGACGGCCACCACCGTCTGCCAACCTTGCTGTTTGTGTCTGGGCCTCTACCCAGACACTGACAGTTTCTGACCTCTCCTTTCACTGTCTACACAAAATCTGTCTCTTTTCCCGCCTCCAGGCCTGTGAACTCTTCGGTGGGTGAGGCCAACCGCCTGGCTCCGCCCCACCTGGTGTGGACATCAGACCCTGGAGGCAGGCAACAAGGGTTTTTGTTTGACTGGTGTGACTACCCAGGGGAGGGTGTGTGTGTGGTGTTATGTCTGTGACTACCTGGCTAGTCCAGGGCGTCACATTCCCCCTTGGTGAAATGCAGACCGTCCGCGGGCTGCCCATCCATCACCGGTTTTATTTTTCTGTGAAAGATAATTTAACATGTAAAACATTTAACACAAGCCTATTTGTAGTTCTTCCCTTAAGGGAGGCATGGCACTTTAACGTTTCAAACATATAAAAATATTTTTAATAATGACGGATGGTTTCATGTTCATCCGCTTCCCCACCCAAGTAACCTAAACCCTGATGCTGCCCCTAAGAAACGGGCAGCACCCCTCTTTCCCAGTCCGGAAGCAGGAACTCTGTTCCAGGTCACCCAAGCGGGAACGGGTACAGTATCTCGCACCCGGCTGTCACTTCAGGGGACTCCACGTCCAGGGGGATCCCTGACCCCCAGAGGATGGCCACCGGTCCTGGTGGTGGCCGGACCCTAGCCTACTCCGCTGCGGGCCCTTCCTCCAATCTGCCTCTCTGGAGGCGGCACAGAAAACGGCCCACAAACTATTTACAAAACCACAAGTTCGTGGTTGGCCTGCAAGTTCTCGGCCATGTTCATGAGTAGTTCCTCATGTGGGCGGTGAAAACATATAGAGTCCCTACGGGGACAACTTGTTGGCAATGGCCGGCATAATCAACTGGTTGATAATCAGGTAATAAACTCAGGTGATTGGTGTTCATTCATTCAGCTATTTACACAATCAACATACTGCACCCCTAGATGGTAGTTTCCCTATACCTAAGCGGGGGCCTACCTAGGTTGGGGCGTGTGGACCTTCGGAGGACAATGTCGCTAGTAGCGGGCAAGGGGATAGAGGAGACGACCGTTTCCTCTTCCCGTCTGTCAGATATGACAAGTGGAAACCCAAGGGGAGGGGGTATAGGTGCATCCTTGGGTGCTTGTTCGAGTGGCTCACTGGCGGGCGTTTCCGTCTCCATTTCTTCCACGTGTTGTGGGAACATTATCACCGGAACAATCACCGCACCGTTTTGCATAGGCCAGTCTGCTGGAAAATCACCCATCACTGTGTGGATCACCTCCTTCTCCTTTTCCACCGCTCGGCGTGGGAACCGGAACCTCATTTGTCACTCTCAAAGGGTGAGGGCATTTCTTCAGGTGGTCCCTGGAAACTGTAGTGGCGGTCCTCCCCTGGTCGCGACTGATTAGATAAGCCTTCTCATTCTCCCATTCAGTGGGCTGTATGACATACGGGGTCTTTTCCCACTGGTCACCAAACTTATGTGTCCTTCTCTTCCGTTTCAGCACTACATCCCCGGCTCAAAGGGGACAGCTGACGCTCGTTTGTTGAAGCGTTGTGCTTGTTTCTCTCGGCTCTGACTGAGATTCTTCTCCACATACTCCTGGACCCGTCGGTATTGGATTAGCCGCCGGGTATCCCAGCCGGCAGTCGAAGGAAGGGCCTCTGGAGCCTCCAAGTCCATTTCTAGGTCCACCGGCAGCCGGCCCGGTCGGGCTCTCATCAGATACGCCGGGGTGCATTTGGTAGAACTACAGGGGATGTTATTGTACATGTCTACCAGGTCAGGCAGCTTTTCTGGCCACAGGTTCCGCTCTTCCAACGGTATCACCTTGAGGAGATCCAGGACCAGGTGGTTCATCTTCTCACACATCCCATTAGTCTTGGCATGGTATGGAGTGGTCCTGATCTTCTTACAACCGTAGAATTGGCAGAACGCTTGAAACACCTCTGCTTCAAAGGCTGAACCCTGGTCCGTAAGCAACCTCTCCGGGTATCCGTGCGGTCGACAGAAGTAGGCCTGGAATGCCCTAGCTGTGGTACGGCCGGTCAAATCTTTGACTGGAACAACCACCATGAATCTGGAGTAGTGGTCCACGATGGTCAAGGCATAGGTATATCCATTCCGACTGGGTGTGAGATTGAAGTGGTCCAAGGCAACCAACTCCAGCGGTTGATGGGTGATGATCGGCTGTAGAGGGGCTCTTTGGCTAACTTCATCCTTCCTTCTCAGCGCACAGGGGCCGCACTCTCGGCACCAGGCCTCCACAGATTCTCGCATCCCACTCCAATAGAACTGCTCTCTCAGCAACATCTCCAGCTTTTTCCAGCCGAAATGCCCGGCGCCATCGTGATATGCCCGTAGGACTTTGGGCACGCTGGCCTAAGGGACCACCAGCTGACAAACCTTCTCTTGAGTCTTCGGGTTGATCAGCCCTCGATACAGCTTCCCTTTGTGCAGGTACAGCCGGGCTCGTTCTTTCCACAGCCGCTGGGCCTCAGAGGGAGCTGCAGGATCCATTCCGGAGGAGCCCTGCTCAATCATGGTCTTGACCAGCTGGACGGCAGGCGCTTGGTCTTGGGCTTCTTGCCATCCCTGACTGGGTAGTGGGTTCAGGTTCGCCTGTTGTTGTTTGACATATAGTTTTTCGACCGGTGGCCGATGGAACGCAGGCAACTCAATTTCTTCGAGGTCATCGTCTTCCGACCCCCCATCCGGCAGGTGGGGCATCCAGGATAACGCGTCTGCGTTGGTGTTCTTGCGGCCGGCTCTGTATTTGATAGTTAAGTCATAATTAGACAGCCTGGCCACCCACCGCTATTCCAGAGCGCCCAGTTTGGCCGTGTCCAGATGGGTCAACGGATTATTGTCCGTGTAGGCAGTGAATTTTGCCGCTGCGAGGTAATGTCGGAACCTCTCGGTGATTGCCCACACCAGGGGCAGGAGCTCAAGCTTGAAGGAGCTGTAATTTTCGGGGTTCCTTTCCGTGGGCCGGAGTTTTCTGCTGTCATAGGCGATCACCTTTTCCCTCCCATCCTGGACCTGGGACAGAACTGCTCCCAAGCCCACATTGCTGGTGTCGGTGTAGAGGATGAACGGGAGGCTGTAGTCGGGGTACGCCAGGACTTCTTCTCCTGTCAAGGCCGTCTTTAGCTGGTGAAAGGACTCTTCATGCTTCTCCTCCCACACCAACGGGGGCCCAGGGGCCCTGCCACCCTTGTCCTTTCCCACGAGGAGGTCCTGCATAGGTGCAGCCATCTTTGTATACCCCTTGATGAAGCGGCGATAATAGCCCACCAGGCCCAGGAACTGTCTCACCTCTCTCACTGTGGTCGGTCTCGGCCAGTCCTGGATAGCAGTGATCTTCTCGGGATCTAGGGCGACACCTTCTGCGCTCACCACGTGTCCGAGGTACTGTACCCTGGGCTTCAGTAGGTGGCACTTGGAGGGCTTCAGCTTCATCCTATACTTGGCTTGGGGACGTCAACACTTCGCCAGGTGCTCCAGGTGGGCCTCATACGTCTGGGAGTATACGATCACATCATCTAGATACAGCAGGACAGTTTCAAAATTGAGATGCCCCAGGCAACACTCCATGAGCCGTTGGAAGGTTCCAGGGGCATTGCACAGCCCAAACGGCATGCTGTTGAACTCGCAGAGTCCCATGGGAGTGGTGAATGCAGTCTTCCCGCGGTCCTCTGGTGCGACCGCCACTTTCCAGTATCCGCTGGTAAGGTCAAGGGTAGAGAAGAAGTTAGCGGTTCTCAGCGCAGCTAATGACTCTTAGTTACGGGGGAGAGGGGAGGCATCTTTATGCGTTATCTGGTTGATCTTCCGGTAATCCACACACATTCTCATGGTGCCGTCCTTCTTCTTCACCAGCACCAGTGGGGCTGCCCAGGGACTACAACTATCGCAAATGCCCCCTGCCTCCTTCATGTTCCTCAACATGTCTTTGGCGCATTGATAATGTGCTGGCAGGATGGACCTATTCCTTTCTTTGATGGGTGGATGTATGCCTGTAGGGATATGGTGTTGAACCCCTTTAATCCTCCCGAAATCTAATGGGTGCTTGCTGAAAACCTGTTCATACTCCTGTACTACCCTGTATACCCCCTCTTTGTGATGCGTGGGTGTAGCTTCAGTGCCTATATGTAGTTCCTGGCACCACTTCTCTAACTGTTCGGGGGGTATATGGTTACTGGCAGGGGGTGCTGAGGTAGGAGGGGCGGCTTCGTGAATGGTGTGAGGGTCTAGGGTAAGCAACTTGGCAAGGGTAGCGTAACGGGGAAGCCTAACTTCCTCCTCTCCACAATTCAGCACTCTCACAGGCACTCTCCCCTTTTTGACGTCAACCACCCCTCTGGCCGCCATCACCGTGGGCCAGTGTTCAGAAGGCGTTGGTTCCACCATCACCGGTAGTCGCGCCCCTGGGGGCCTACTGCTGCCCTGCACCAAATCATCATCTCGCTTCTGGGTGGCACTACCAAGGGGGCCACATCCATCACCCTTACTCCACCAATCTCTCCACCCGTCGAATTCACTTGTTGCCGATATAGGAGGGCCCGGATCTCACGCTGCACAGCCCTCTGTCTGCCTCTTCCTACTGTGGCGGCCAACTGTTGCAACAAACTCAGCACCTCACTCATACAATGCTCCATCACATTGGTCCCTAGAATTACTTTTGGGTTATGGTCACTGGATTCATTCATCACCACAATCATTCCTTGGTGCTTTAACCACTTAACGACCCTTGACGTACTGGGTACGTCATGGTGACATGGTGCTAAACGACCCATGACGTACCCAGTACTTCATGGCGAAATCGCGGTCCTGGAGCCCCGGGGAGTCCAATTTGTTTAATTAAACAGTATATTCAGGAAGGAGGGGACCTCTGACTGACCTCAGGAGGGGTGGTGCCTCCTCTCCGAACCTACAGAGGCTGTGATTGGCTGACGAACGCCGCTCAGCCAATTACAGTCACTGTAATGATCCAGCCATTGAAAATGGCTGGAACATTGAAATCCAGCCCTGATCAGTGCTGCTGTAGCACTGGCCATTGGCTGGAGCTGGGTGATCGGTGCTTCACCCATCCCCAGCTCTGATTGGAGAGACGGGTCTTGTGACCGATCTCTCCAATCACTGTGGATCTGGTGCTGGTGACCTGTCCCCGTCCCTGAAAGCCGAGGAGAGCGGTCTCTGCGGGTGCCCATCGGTAAGTTGCTGCCCCCGCCGCCCGCCCCTGTCCCCGATCGCCCTGCCAGCCCCGCCGCTGTCTCCTATCCCTCCGCCCGCCACCGCCAGCCCTGCCGCTGTCTCCGATCGCCCCGCCAGCCCCGCCGCTGTCTCCGATCGCCCCACCCGCCACCGCCAGCCCCGCCGCTGTCTCCGATCGCCCCGCCAGCGCCAGCCCCGCCGCTGTCTCTGATCGCCTCCCCTGCCACCGCCAGCCCTGCCGCGGCTCCGATCGCCACCGCCAGCCCCGCCGCTGTCTCCGATCGCCCCGCCCGCCACCCGCCAGCCCCGCTGCTGTCTCCGATTGCCCCTCCCGCCACCGCCAGCCCCGCCGCTGTCTCCGATCGCCCCGCCCGCCAGCGCCAGCCCCGCCGCTGTCTCCGATCACCTCGCCCGCCAGCCCCAGCCCCGCCGCTGTCTCCGATCGCCCCGCCCGCCACCGCCATCCCCACCGCTGCTCCGATCACCACCGCCAGCCCCGCCGCTGTCTCCGATCACCCTGCCGCTGCTCCCGATCCACCGCTGTCCCCGATCGCCCCGCCCGCCACTGTCCCCGCCGCCACGTTCGCCACTGTCCCCGCCGCCACGCTCGCCACTGTCCCTGCCGCCGTCGCACCCACCTTTCTCAGCCGCTGCTGCCCCCGAATCGGCCCCCACTGTTCCCGATCGGCCACCGCCGCCTCATTCATCGGCTGCCCCTTCTCCATCGCCACTACGCCCCCTCCCCCTTCATGTGCTGCAAGCCACCCTCCCCCCACATGTGCTGCAAGCCACCCTCCCCCCACAAATGCTGCAAGCCACCCTCCCCCCTCCATGTTCTGGGGGCCCCCCCTCCTCCATGTACCATCTCTCTCTCCCATCAGACTCTGCCCCCCTCCCCAATCTGCTGCCTGCTCTCTCCCATCCTCTTCATCTACTGCCCCCTCTCACACTCCACAATCTGTTGCCTCCTTCATCTGCTGCCTTTTCTGTCTGCTGTGATCCTGCTGCCTAGATCCATCCTGTAAGGTAGGTATCCCCATCTCACCTCCCTCCCCCCATCCTCCGCCGCTCCTCCATCCGCTGCGCCATTTCCCATCATCCATCCGCTGCGCCCTTTCCCATCCTCTGCCGCTCCTCCATCCGCTGCGCCCTTTCCCATCTTCCATCCGCTGCGCCCCTTCTCATCTGCCGCCCCGCCCTCTCGTATCGCATTATCCAGCGTTGTTGCTCGCTTCCAGACTGGAGTGGATGATGCGATGCGAGACTCGTGCATTGCTCTCACGTTTGGCACTGGTCTTAGTGGCAGGCGCTCATATTTTTTTTTTTATTCATTTTTTTTTTTTTACTGATGTCTGTATTTTTTATTTCGCCAAACTAATTTTTTTGTATGGGGGGGGTCTAGTTTCCAAAATGGGATCACATGTGGGGGAGCTCCATTGTTTAGGCACCTCAGGGGGTCTCCAAATGCAACATGGCGTCTGCTAATAATTCCAATCAATTTTACTCTGAAATGGAGCTCCTTCTCTTCTGAGCCCCGCCGTATGCCCAAACAATTGATTTCCACCACATATGAGGTACCTGTGTACTCAAGAGATATTGCACAATACATTTTATGGTGCATTTTTTCCTGATACCCTTGTGAAAAAAAAGCTACCTGTTTGAAAAAACAATTTTGTGGTAAAAAAAAGAATAAAATATTTTCATGGCTGAACATTACAAACGTTTGTGAAGCTTCCAGGGGTTCAAAGTGCTCACTAAACAGCTAGATAAATTCCATGAGGGGTCTAGTTTCCAAAATGGGGTCAATTGTGGGGGAGCTCCATTGTTTAGGCACTTCAGGGGGGTCTCCAAATGCAACATGGCGTCCACTAATAATTCCAACCAATTTTGCTGTTAAATGGTGCTCCTTGCCTTCCGAGTCCTGCCGTGTGCCCAAACATTTGATTTCCACCACATATGAGGTATCTGCGTACTCAGGAGAAAATGCACAATACATTTTATGGTGCATTTTTTCCTGATACCCTTGTGATAAAAAAAAGCTACCTGGTTGAAGCAACAGTTTTGTGGTAAAAAAAATTTTTTTTCTTTTCACGGCTCAACGTTATAAACTTCTGTGAAGCCCCCAGGGGTTCAAAGTGCACATCAAACATCTAGAAAAATTATTTGAGGGCTCCAGTTTCCAAAATGGGGTCAATTGTGGGGAAGCTCCATTGTTTAGGCACCTCAGGGGGGTCTCCAAACGCAACATGGCGTCCGCTAATAATTCCAACCAATTTTGCTGTGAAATGGCGCTCCTTGCCTTCCGAGTCCTGCTGTGTGCCCAAACATTTGATTTCCACCACATATGGGGTATCTACGTACTCAGGAGAAAATGCACAATACATTTTATGGTGCATTTTTTTCTGATACCCTTGTGATAAAAAAAAGCTACCTGGTTGAAGCAACAGTTTTGTGGTAAAAAAAAAAAAATCTTTTCACGGCTCAACGTTATAAACTTCTGTGAAGCCCCCAGGGGTTCAAAGTGCACATCAAACATCTAGAAAAATTATTTGAGGGCTCTAGTTTCCAAAATGGGGTCACTTATGGGGGAGCTCCATTTTTAGGCACCTCAGGGAGTCTTCAAACCCGACATGGTGTCCGCTAATGAGTGCAGCTAATTTTGTACTCAAAAATTCAAATGGCGCTCCTTGCCTTCCGAGTCCTGCCGTGTGCCCAAACATTTGATTTCCACCACATATGGGGTATCTGCGTACTCAGGAGAAAATGCACAATAAACTTTATGGTGCATTTTTTCCAGATACCCTTGTGATAAAAAAAAAAGCTACCTGGTTGAAGCAACAGTTTTGTGGTAAAAAAAAATGTTTTTCTTTTCACGGCTCAACGTTATAAACTTCTGTGAAGCCCCCAGGGGTTCAAAGTGCACATCAAACATCTAGAAAAATTATTTGAGGGCTCTAGTTTCCAAAATGGGGTTACTTATGGGGAAGCTCCATTGTTTAGGCACCTCAGGGAGTCTTCAAACCCGACATGGCGTCCGCTAATGAGTGCAGCTAATTTTGCTCCTTGCCTTCCGAGTCCTGCACGATACATTTTATGATGCATTTTTCCTGATACCCTTGTGAAAATACTAATTTTTATGGCTAAAGTAACATTTTTGTGTTAAAAAAGTAAAATTTTCATTTTTTCTTCTAAATTGCTTTGGTTGCTGTGAAGCTCCTAAAGGGTTAATAAACTTCTTGGATGTGGTTTTGAGCAGAGTGAGGGGTGCAGATTTTAGAATTGGGTCACTTTTGGGTATTTTCTGTCTCCTAGGTTTCTCAAATCACTCCAAATGTGATGTGGTACCTAAAAAAATTTTTTTGAAAATTTTGTTGGAAAAATGAGAAAATGCTGATGAACTTTGAACCCTTCTAACTTCCTAACAGAATTTTTTTTTTCAAAAATTGCGCTGGTGTAAAGCAGACAAGTGGGAAATGTTATTTAGTAACTATTTTGTGTGACATATCTCTCAGATTTATGGGCATAAAATTTCAAATTTTGAAAATTGCAAAATTTTCAAATTTTTCGCCAAATTTCCGAAATTTTCACAAATAAACGCAAAACATATCGGCCTAAATTTACCACTGACATGAAGTACAATATGTCATGAAAAAACAATGTCAGAATCGCCAGAATCCGTTGAAGTGTTCCAGAGTTATAACCTGTCAAAGTGACACTGGTCAAAATTGCAAAAAATGGCCGGGTCTTTAAGGTGAAAACAGGCTGGGGGCTGAAGGGGTAACTCCGCACGTCCCACGGTCAGGGTCACTTGTTTGTATCCCACTTGGGTTAGAGGGAGTCCATTGGCGGCGACAAGGGTCAGGCTAACATCAGAGGGGGCAAGTTCGTCAGTACCCCAATACTGCTGGTACAGTGTATATGGTATAGTGGTTACCTGTGATCCTGTGTCCAATAGGGCCATGAGCGGGATGCTGTCCACTGCCAGAGGGCTGATGGGGTGAGCTCCAACGTACTGGTCTCGCCAGTCGGGGGGGCCATTGGTGTCTACTCCTGAGGATTGGCCCTTGGCCCAAGGGGTTGCTCGTTTAACGGGCATCGCCTAGAGTAGTGGCCAGGCTTGCTGCACCTGTAACAAATAGGAGGCCCATACCGCGAGTCATTGGTCCTTCTCCGCTGCATCCAGTGGACGTCCTCCAGGCTGTCGGCGAGCTGGATCCTCCCTGGGGGCTTGACTCTCGTCGGAAGCTGGAGTGCGGCGAGGATCTTGGCTAGGTCTCCATCTATGCGGCGGACCTGGGCAACTAGCTCCTCCATCATCCCGACGGGCGCTGCAGGGGCCGGGAGAGCCGGGAGAGGAGGTGCCACCATGTTGGGAGCAGTTTCTGCCGGCCATGGGGCCGCCTCAGGAGCGTCTGGCGTTGGGGCCTGCAGGGCCTTGATGGCCCGCTCCTTCAATACTACAAAGTCCAGATTGGGGTGTTCCAGGGCCCACAGCCGTAGCTGCTTGTGGTCTTCCGCAGACCCAGCCCTTGCAAGAATTGTTCCACTAGCATCTTATTGCTGTCCGCATCGTTAATAGTGTCCACCCGCTTTAGCTGTTTGCAGGGGCAGGGCATAGTCTCTTATATTATCCGCAGGCTGCTGTCGACACTGATAAAACTGCATCCGCAATTCTGCTTCCGTGCGGGTCTCAAAAGCTATTTGGAGTTTCTCAAAAATGGTAGTCACTGAGACCCAGTCCGCGTTGGTCCAGGTCTCCGTCTCTTGCTCAGCCGCGCCGGTTAGCTGCCCTAGCACTACCGCTGCCCGTTGCCTGTCAGTCAAGGGATATAAATCGAGGACCGGGCTAATCTTTTTCCGGAACACCTGCAAAGCATCAGGCTTCCCATCTTACTGCGGCAGCCAGGTAGCACCAGGCACATAGGGCAGGGAGAACAGCATTACCTGGGCGACCGCTGGACCCGCGGCTTCCCCCGCTTTTGTGGCCGGAGCACGGGCTACCCTATTTCCATCTGCGGGCGCCGCTGCGGCTGCGACCGCCACTCCTCCAATGGCACAGACATCTTTTTCCCGTCCCCCCTTGGTTCTTTCTAACACTTCCTCTTTTGGGGCGTGGCTTCACTTTCGCGCATTCCCTGCTCGGGGAAGACGCTCGAGCGGGAAATCTTCGCGCCAAAGATGGCGGCACTTCAAATTTTTCAGCCGGACGCCACTGGCGGGGACTGCAAGGCGCACTTCCACCGGTAGGTAGACTGGTTCTATCCTGTTCGCAGACGCCAAGTTGTCTCGGCCTGAGGGGACGCGCTCGCCACGCTCGGGTCTGGGGCTTCTGCTGATACTCGGTGGCTCAAGCGGTGGACCGGACCCGGGGACTCGAGCAGCGCTCCTCGTCCACGAGTGAAAAGGGGGTGGTTTGTTTAGGGAGATAGTTCGTGACACCACCCACCGGTCGTGGTGATAAAGGGCACTACCGCTGCTGGTGACGGGGATCCCGGGAGAAATGGTAGGGAGCAGCTAGGATGTTGTCCCCTCCGTGTGTAGGGGTTGGTGGTCCCGGGGCCCGGTGGTGTAACGGGGAGGCTAGATGGCTGGGATGCAGGGTTGCAGGGGCAGCACGGCGCGGTGCCGGATGGCACTGGTGTACTGACTCAGGTAGTCAATGACAGAGTCTCTGGTAAACCAAACGGCTGGATGGATGGGTCCCGCAGCCGGCTGCAGTGTTTGTGCTCTCCCCGGACGGCTGATGGTGGCTGTCTTTCCCTGCACCTTGTTAGAATGTTCTGACTCCTGTGGTTGCCCACCGGTAGTACGCTCCCCAGGACCGAAGGAGCCCATTTTGCCCGCAGGCGCTGGCCCTTAGATCTCTAGCCTATGGCGGTGGCTGTTTATCCTCACGGTGTGGACTGTTGCCTTCTGTCGAGTCTTTGTTGTTAGGAAACCCCTGGGGTTCCGGTCACACTCGGATTTGACCGTTGTCGGCGGCTCCAAGCCTAGTCGGGGTCCGATGGCCCTGCCTGTGTGCTTAGCTTCACTCTACTCCCCAGTTCGGTACTGGCGGGCCACCGCCCGACCCCGGTCCTACGGTTCTGCAGAGGTCCACTAACTCCTGCAGACCGGTCCGCTTTCAGGCTCGACGATTAGTCATCCTCAAGTGATGTCATTTGGGGAAGACGATGAAGGACTTTTGTTCCCACTGTTCCCTGGGCAGCTGGGCTCATCCAGGTGACATCTTCTAACAGGGTCGGTTGCCAACTCCCTCAGGCATGTTTCTCTCTGGCCCTCCCGGAACTCTTTCCCTGTCTTGCACTGCCTTCTTCTTCCCGCACTTTTCTCGGCTCATGCTAAACAACATCAAAACAGAAGGCGAGATGCGGGCCATTCCATTGAACTGCACAGGGAAACCCATCTCTTAAAGTCATGTCTCTTAAAGCCACAGTAAAACAAAGTCCTTAATAGGGGTTCCACCCCCTACACAATCACTGTTTTTTCTGCTGCTGATCTAGCAGTGCTCAGAATGCTGAGCCTTGTATAATCCTGCCCAAACCAGTGATTGGCAGCTTTCTGTGTACACTGTACATTGGCAGACATCTGCTAATCTGTGGTTGGCGTAGTTACACAAAGCAGTTGACTAGGAGGTACAAGACAGCTTGTCCCATAGTCAGTGCCAGGCTGTGACTGAAATTCAGGCCTGTCACTTTGAAAGCACACAGGCCCATGCTGCCCCACCCCCGTTCTCCAGATAGAGCACTCTATTACAAATATTACGGTACTTTGATCAAGATTTACTACAAGACGAATATAACCAATAATACTGCTATATAAGAATAAATAACACCACTTTGTCATGACTTCACTATACGTTCAAATAGTAACAGCATAATGCCATCATACTGATCATTAAAGAGGTCTAGCAAGCTGCTCTGTTTGCCAACAATTTACACTGGAATAACACACGATCTTTTAACCAAGAAGATTGTACCAGGACCGATATTAGCATCAATATTGCAATCTAATAGGATACTGCTAACAAAATATTACCACATAAGCGGTAGTGATAATATCACCATGATAATCATAAAATGATAACAGCAGTTCAACATCAATGTTATTCAGAACATATACGATACGTGTATACTCTATAGATGCTCACCACTGACTGGAGTAGCATTTCTGGTGCAGTGCATGGTGGCCCATGCCACTTAGAAGAGGCGACAAATTCATGAAGTGGCATGCGACTCAATGAATTTGGCACCTTCTATTTCAGCAAGACTGGGGTAGTGTAGTGCAATTTTGTTAAAAACAACAAAATCTAGTACTCCCATCTCCTCCACCCCAACTACTCGTTGCCACCTGTACAGTCTTTGGTGCCTCTTTTTACCACAATAAGGTCTTGACGTTGCGAGATCATGACCTTATCAAGCACTTGTACAGGGACGTCCCGTGCCTGGTTGTGGCTGGAAGTCCTCACCTAGCATGAAGAGACCCAGGGTTTCATCATGTGGTTGTGATGAGAAGAGGTACGCAGAATTGCATGGGGGGCAGAAAGCAGCAGAGAAGGCAAATTTAATTATTACTATTTTTTTAATACTTCTTGCTGGTCCTTTTATGGTTTAGCAAAATGGAAGCCAGCTGGTCGTCATTTTGCTGGATTTATCTGGAGTGAATTACAGCAATATCTATTCTAGAGAATACAGAATTTTGTAAAAAAAAAATATTCATTTCCACTTTGAATAGATTTGCCTATCTCTACTATTAACATTTATATTTTTGAAAGCATTCCTACATCGCAGCATCATTTCCACACCTGCCTAAAAGTTTGAACCGTGGATACAGTGCGTAGAAGATATTTTGCACAAAATTGAAACTCCTCTTTTAAATACTGAAGATGTCATCAAAACATAGGCAGTACTCCTCAGCCATAGTCTAACCTCACTCAATTTAGATACTCGGCATCAACTCATAAATAAAAGCTCCACCATTTTATCAGCATTGCATGATATTGGAAAACCAAGGAGATTCCCCCCTATACTAAAATGGACGAATAATTTAAACCTTACCTACACCTTAGAAAAGAGTTGATTGCCTAGCTCTAAGAATGATAAACCTCTTGAACACAGGAATAAATGGAATAATATTTCAAAACTAACATTATTCAGATTAACACTATAAATCACTACCGTAATATTTATAACCTTAATCTCGTTTAACAAGGAAAACAACAAAAACATTTATTCCATACATAATGACACATTTTATTGCTAGATATATCCTTAAAAAAAATCTGCCACTAGATTTTTGCTATGTAATATGAAAGCTCTATAAATGTAACGTGAGAGACCCTGATTCCAGTGATGTATCACTTACTAGGCTGTGTTTTGCTGTTTTAATACAATCAGTGTTATATCAGCAGGAGGATATGAAAGAGGGCTACTGGCATTGTTGTAGAGGTTAAAGGAGTGGGTGGGGTCTGCCTGTCAGTGCTCAAACCATAGGCTACATACTGAATCAAATCGGACTGTGTTGCTGCCGTCTCAGAAGGAAGCCACTTCTAAAGATGATGTACAAGAAAGCCCACAAACAGCTTGCTGTGGACAAGCAGACTAAGGACATGGATTACTGGAACCATGTCCTGTGGTCTGATGAGAAAAAAAATAAACTCATTTAGTTCAGATGGTGTCAAGCGTGTGTGGCGGCAACCAGTTGAGGAGTACAAAGACGAGTGTGTCTTGCCTACAGTCAAGCATGGTGGTGGGAGTGTCATGGATTGGGGCTGCATGAGTGCTGCTGGCTGTGGGGAGCTACAGTTCATTGAAGGAACCATGAATACTAACATGTAGGCTGCAGACACATTAGCGTATGTCATCAGGTGCGAGAGCAACGGATGCAATATGCTAATGACCCTCAGCTCAGGCTCTGCTGCGAGCGTGAGCCGAGTGTCATGCGACTGTGACCTGATCTTGTTATCGGGACACAGCTGCAAAGCTGAGGGCGGACGCTGCGGAGGAAAGGGAGGGGTTAATCTCTCTATTTCCTCCATTGTCAGCCTGTGCGTATATCGTACTGCACTGGGATAACATCCGAGTGCAGTCCGATGTTTCTCTCGCACCCATTCACTTGAATGGGTGCAAGTGATACGGCTCTCGCAGAAAATCGCAGCATGCTGCAATTTTTTTTCCTCAGTCCGTTTAGGGCTGAGAAAAAAATCGCTGATCTTAGCTGCAGCACTGTCTAACATTGGACCGAATGCAAAGCGAGATTTTCTCGCATTGCACTTGTCCGATTTATATGCTCTTGTGACCGTACCCGTACTGTGACATACTGCAGCAGAGCATGATCCCCACCCTTTGACAACTGGGCCACAATGCAGTATTCAAACAACATAACAACCCCAAACACTGCATTGCTAAAAAAAAAAAACCTAGAGTTTAAGTCTAGCACTTTTACCATAATTGAGCATCTGTGGGGCATCCTCAAACGGAAGGTGGAAGAGTGTGACGCCCTGGCCTATCAGGTCGTCACAAGGGTGCCGTGCAATCTGCCCTTCTGCATGGTACCCGCTCCTCCTTGGTTACGGGTCCTGCCAATTTGGTGTTGCTACCAACAGGTGTACATAAATCCTGAGGTACACTCTGCACCACACCCACCAAACTCCCATTGGGCAGCCTGAGGGGAATAGGGCCACCCAGATGGAGGGATGGAAGAGGAAGGGCAGAGATGTCAGTAGTTGAGTAGCAGTCACAGGACAGGTCACGCTGTGGAGCTGGGCTCCTGTACCCATCCCAGATGCCAGACGTTGGCCTGGCCAGAAGGAGCCGGAACCCCGGTCACAGGGGGTAGTGACAGGAGGTACGGTGCTGCTACAGAGAGCAGGCCGGCTGCCTTGTGCTACAACCGGGCAGGTGCCAGGGCACGAAGGGGTACGCGGACCCTAGGCTGGGAAGAAGCTTCACGCAGCCCAGTAATTCACCCGATGGGAATGGTGTCTTCAGGAACCGTTCCCCACCTGCTCCAGAATCGGGGTACTAGCGCAACGAGGGGGATAGGACTTCCCACAACCGTCCAGAAAATCCCAAGCGTGAACCCTGAAAGCAAGCTCACCCTGCTAGCCACGAAGGTGAGCGGGACCCGAGTAATTCCAAGTGAAAGGGATCCATACGAGAGACACACAGTACCAAGGGACAAGGCTTCAGACCAACCAGCAACACCAAAGGGGTACAGACCCAGCGTGCTCAACCAACAGCTGTAGAGTATTCAAGAGTTTGGTTTACCAGGTGTCAGCATCAGTGACTTTGGACTGTGTGAGTACCTGACATCCCTTCACCCCCGACGGGTTCCCCACTCCATTCATTACCGGGCCCCGGGACACCAAACCCTCTACCCACGGAGAGGTTAAACATCCTGCTGCTTCAACATCGTCACCGGGCTCCCCAACCGCAGCGGTGGTTTCTCCCATTACCACGCATTGTGGGTGGTGTCACGAACATTATCCCATTCACCACCCCAAAACATTCCCCCTTTTTATTCCAAGGTAGCCGCGCGACCCCGCTTTGGATCTGGAGACCCCTCGAGCCACTGTGGATCTGGGTCCGAGCAGCCTGTCGGCTGTCGCGGGGGTGGCACAAGAGCACAAGGTCTCTAACATCCACCAGCTCCGTGATGTCTTCATGGAGGATGGAAGAGGATTCCAGAGGCTCCTGTGAAGGGCTAGTGAACTCCATGCCCAACAGTGTTAAGTCAATGCTTGAAAATAATGATTGCCACACAAAATATTGACACTTTGAGTACAATTTGGTCATTTTCACTTAAGGGTGTACTCACTTTTGTTGTCAGCAGTTTAGACATTAATTGCTGTGTTTTGAGTTTTTTTGAGGGAACACCAAGTTTACACCGTTATACAAGCTGTACATTGAGTACTTTACATAGTATCAAAGTGTCAGAGCTTCAGTGTTGTCTAATGAAAATATATACGAGTAATAAAATATTTTCAAAAGTGTGAAGGGTGTATTCACTTTTGTGTTATACTGTATATATTTATAGATTTAGTAGGAAAGCCAGGTGAACTGGCTTAATTCCTACACTTCAGGTCTTAACTAGGTCCACCTGGCTAGCAATGTCTAGAGCACGGGTCTCAAACTCGGCTGGGTGTATGGGCTGCACCGAGGAAAAAAATAATTTGGGGGGCCGCATTCTTTGCAGGACAAAGTGACATTTTTATTGGTACCATATATATATTTTTTACACACCTTTGGATGACTGATTTTCAACATTTTTCACTTGTTTATTATAACAAATGTGCACATTCTTTGGTTAAATCTAAAAAAAAAAATTTGATGTTAAAAAAAAGTCATGCCTTATTTTGTTTTTTTTGTTTTTTTACATCTTATCCCTTTCTTGTAACTAATAGTGTTACAATTATCACTATATAGAAATTTTGGCCAACATCCTTTAGTAATGTTCCCTATCCTAGAGTAATGTGCCCACCTTGTCCCCATGCTATAGTAATGACCCCAGCCTTGTCCCTATTCTATAGTAATGTCCCCATCCAATAGTATTATGCCCATCCTTGTAATGTCCCCATCTTTTAGTAATGTCCCCATCCTATAGTCATGTGCCCACCTTGTCCCCATCCTATAGTCATGTGCCCACCTTGTCCCTATTCTGTAGTCATGTGCCTACCTTGTCCCTCATCCTATAGTCATGTGCCCACCTTGTCCTCCATCCTATAGTCATGTGCCCACCTTGTTCCCATCCTATAGTCATGTGCCCACCTTGTCCCCATGCTATAGTAATGTGCCCACCTTGTCCCCATCCTATAGACATGTGCCCACCTTGTCCCCATCCTATAGACATGTGCCCACCTTGTCCCCATCCTATAGACATGTGCCCACCTTGTCCCCATCCTATAGTAATGTGCCCACCTTGTTCCCATGCTATAGACATGTGCCCACCTTGTCCCCATGCTATAGACATGTGCCCACCTTGTCCCCATCCTATAGTCATGTGCCCACCTTGTCCCCATCCTATAGTCATGTGCCCACCTTGTCCCCATGCTATAGTCATGTGCCCACCTTGTCCCCATCCTATAGACATGTGCCCACCTTGTCCCCATCCTATAGACATGTGCCCACCTTGTCCCCATCCTATAGACATGTGCCCACCTTGTCCCCATCCTATACTAATGTGCCCACCTTGTTCCCATGCTATAGACATGTGCCCACCTTGTCCCCATGCTATAGACATGTGCCCACCTTGTCCCCATCCTATAGTCATGTGCCCCCCTTGTCCCCATCCTATAGACATGTGCCCACCTTGTCCCCATGCTATAGTCATGTGCCCACCTTGTCCCCATCCTATAGACATGTGCCCACCTTGTCCCCATCCTATAGACATGTGCCCACCTTGTCCCCATGCTATAGTCATGTGCCCACCTTGTCCCTATTCTATAGTAATGTCCCCATCCCATAGAAATGTGCCCACCTTGTCTCCATGCTATAGTCATGTGCCCACCTTGTCCCCATCCTATAGTCATGTGCCCACCTTGTCCCCATCCTATAGTCATGTGCCCACCTTGTCCCCATCCTATAGTCATGTGCCCACCTTGTCCCCATCCTATAGTCATGTGCCCACCTTGTCCCTATTCTATAGAAATGTCCCTATCCTGTAGTAATGGGTGGTGGGGGCAGTGGCGGCGGGTGAAAGGTGATAATTTACCGATCGTTCTCGGCTTCCACCCACAGATTCCTGAGTGAAGCTGAGGGGGCGGTCTCTGGCCCCAGATCCACAGTGATTGGACAGATCGGTCACAAGGCCGGTCTCTCCAATCAGAGCTGGGGGCGGGTGAAACCGAGGTCACCCAGCTCCAGCCAATGATCGGTGCTACAGCTGCACTGATCAGGGCTGGATTTCAATGTTACAGCCATTTTCAATGGCTGAAACATTAGTTCCTGTGATTGGCTGTGTGGCGTTCGTCAGCCAATCACAGCCTCCGTAGGTCCGAGGAGGAGACACCACCCCTCCTGAGGTCCCCTCCTCCCCGAATCTAAGGTATTTGCAATGCAAACAGCGATCGCAGCCACCGGGGCTGCGATTTCGCCATGACGTACTGGGTATGTCATGGATCCTTAAGTACCAGGGAGCCATGATGTACCCAGTACGTCATAGGTCGCTAAGGGGTTAATGTGCATACATACTTCACATACACAAAAAATAAAAAAACACCATTCTTCTCACCTGTCCCGCGTTCCCTCGGCTACTCATCTCTGCTTCTTGCTGTATGCAGGCCGTGCCCCCGGTGACTATCGCGGCCGATGCAGGGGCCACAGCCCCTGGCAGCGATTTATGTCAGATCAGATAGTTGTTTTGCCGGCGCTGCGCGCGCACAGTCCTTGCCTCTGAGAATGCAGCACCGGCAAAACACTCATCTAACAAAGTGCAGACAGTGGCTGCGGCCCCTGCACCGGCCGCGATAGTGAGCAGGGGCACGGGCCTGGGGGCCGCACGAAGCAGCCTGACGGGCCGCATGCGGCCCGCGGCCCGCGTGTTTGAGACCCCTGGTCTAGAGAGTCAGGCTGTGTGTTTACCTGGGGGTCTCTGAGTCTGCTAAGGATTGAGCAAAGTACAGTGAGTGGAAACTGCTGAGTGACCAGATGGTTTAATGTGAACTGTACACGAACTTGAATCCTTCTGTTGGTGCTGGAAACTACAGGAGCTCAGGTTAAAGGCGACATCGAGACTGTTAAGACTGTACCCCTTAATGGTGGAAAATTTGCTCCAGGAAAATAGACTAATCCATTCGGGTGAGCCCGCACTCTCATATATGTGCCTGCTGAATGAACTATTTATTTGCTGTTATACCTTTGTGCCCAAATAAGGCTGCTTTGACTGTTGAATCCCTTGGAGTTTTAAAAAAAATCAATAACACAGTTAAAGCAATGCTTGAAATTAATCGTGGCCACTAGTGATGAGCGGTGTTCGAATCAAACTGTTCGTCAATCTCTAATTCGACCTGTTTTAGGCGATGTTCAAGTCGTATGACGAACGCGAGGAATTAGCTTCAAGTTCAACAGTTCGAGGTTATGTTCTATAACGGTTCGATCACCAAAAGCGTAACTGGCTTTTCACAGTAATACTGTCTTTCAATGTTAATACAGTGGAACCTTGGTTAACGAGAACAATCCGTTCTGGGAGTGTGCTTGTTAACCAAGTTACTCATTCAGCAAAGCAAGAATTCCCATAGGAAATCATTGCAATGAAGACAATTCCTTCCACAACTTGTAAATGTCCCATCCTGGTCCCCTATTGAGCCATTCCACACACGTACAAACACGTACAAACACGTACAAACACGTACAAACACGTACAAACACGTACAAACACACACAAACATACATGCACACACACATATTATGCTCCCCTTACCTTCCGTTCCATCGCCGACCTCCTGGGACTTGCAGTTCGCCGGTATATATATATATATATATATATATATATATATATATATATATATATATATATATATATATATATATATATCGGGTAACCATCACGACCGATGCCAGAACTTCCGCTTCCAGAGCGCTTACGCCAAAGGCAGGAGCCGCTTGCCTCTGATTGGCTGATGGTTACCCGATACACATCCTGCAGCGGCGAACTACGTGTATCAAGTAACCATCACGACGAGGGAGGAAATTCCTCAGTCAGACGCTACTCAAAGGCAGCGCGCTGGCCAATCAGAGGCAAGCGGCTCCTGCCTTTGACGTCAGCGCTCTGGCAGTGGAAGTTCCAGCATCGGTCACAATGGTTACCCGATGCACATCTTGTACCGGCGAACTGCAAGTCCCAGGAGACCGGCAATGAAACGGAAAGTAAGGTGAGCATAATATGTGTGTGCGTTCGTGTTTGTGCATGTTTGTATGTGTTTGTGTTTGTGTTTGCCTGCCATTGTTTTCAATGGTGTTCGAAGGTGTTCGACAAACGTTCAATGAACACACCAAGTTCCACGAACCGAACCGAACTCGAACACTAGGGTGGTGGCTCATCTCTAGTGGCCACACAAAATGTTGACACTTTGGGCACAATCTGGTTGTTTTCACTTGGGTGTTTTTTGTTGCCATTAGAGTAGACATTAATGTCTGTCTATTGAGTTATTCAGAGGACACACCAAATTTACACTGTTATATAGTATAAGCTGTACACTGACTACATTGTAACAAAGTGTCATATCTTCAATATTGTCCCATGAAAGGATATAAGTAAATATTTACAAAATATGAGGAGTGTACTCACTTTTGTTATGTGATATATATATATATATATATATATATATATATATATATATATATATATATATATATATATGTATATATATATATATATATATCTATGTATACAGTACAGACCAAAAGTTTGGACACACCATCTCATCTCTAGGACAACTATTAAGAGGAGGCTTTGCGCAGCAGGCCTTCATGGTAAAATAGCTAAAATAGCTACTAGGAAACCACTGATAAGGACAGGCAACAAGCAGAAGAGACTTGTTTGGGCTAAAGAACACAAGGAATGGACATTAGACCAGTGGAAATCTGTGCTTTGGTCTGATGAGTCCAAATTTAAGATCTTTGGATCCAACCACCGCGTCTTTGTAGAAAAGGTGAACGGATGGACTCTACATGCCTGGTTCCCACCGTGAAGCATGGAGGAGAGGTGTGATGGTGTGGGAGTGCTTTGTTAGTGACACTGTTGGGGATTTATTCAAAATTGAAGACATACTAAACCAGCATGGTTACCACAGCATCTTGCAGCGGCATGTTATTCCATGCGGTTTGCGTTTAGTTGGACCATCATTTATTTTTCAACAGTACAATGACTCAAAACACACCTCCAGGCTGAGTAAGGGCTATTTGACTAAGAAGGAGCGTAATGGGGTGCTACGCCAGGTGACCTGGTCTCCACAGTCACCAGACCTGAACCCAATCGAGATGGTTTGGGGTGAGCTGAACCGCAGAGTGAAGGCAAAAGGGCCAACAAGTGCTAAGCATCTCTGGGAACTCCTTCAAGACTGTTGGAAAACCATTTCCGGTGACTACCTCTTGAAGCTCATCAAGAGAATGCCAAGAGTGTGCAAAGCAGTAATCGAAGCAAAAGGTGGCTACTTTGAAAAACCTAGAATATAAGACATATTTTCAGTTGTTTCACACTTTTTTAGGCCTAAAACACACTTCCGCAAAAAAAACGTCCGTATGATACGGTCCGTTTTTCGGGTCTGTCTTCCGTTTTTTTGGGGCGTTTCTCTGGTACGTATGGCATCCGTGTGATGGCGTATGCGAGCCGTGTGTGCGTGTGGAATGTCCGTTTTGACATAAAATACATACGTGTGCTGTCCGTGTGCTGTCCGTTTTTAAAGGCCCGCATTCTTACCCAATTAACGATTTTAATCATTCATCATGAGATCCTGGTGTTGTTGTTTGATTTCAAATGACCTGATAGATTGGTAACAAGTGTTTCAAATTTTGTGATGAAAAACGGACATGGACGATACGTGCTGAACACGGACATACTCCGTGTGCGGTCCGTGCAGGCACGGACCCATAGACTAAAGCGGGTCCGTGCCTGCGTGTTGCCGGCAAAAAATGGACATGTCGTCCGTGTAGAAAAGCGCACACACGTACTTACCACACGGACACACGTTCCGTGTGATTTTACGTGCGTGTGCCATCTACCATTGAATAACATGGGTCGCCGTGTCTCCGTGTCTCCGGTACATGCAAATACGTACCGCACACGTACAAAAAAAACTGATGTGTGTTGCGGGTCTCAAGTATTTCATTCCACATGTTTTCATTCATAGTTTTGATGTCTTCAATTTGAATCTATATATATATATATATATATATATATATATATATATATATATATATATAAATAATAAATGGCATTTTGGATTTAAGAAGACAAAATAAAATAACAGGAAGGCGGTGGAAATAAAATAAGAGCAAAAACTGGTCACTTTAATTTTGTTACTATTTTTAGAGATTTAAAGGTTTGAATAATCATAGTGCTCTGTGTCTGCTTTTGCTTAGTTATTTATTCTTCATTTTTTAACTAGCCTACACATTATACAGAATTCTGTAAATCATCCCTTGGAAGTAAATAGTTCAATCTAAGGATTAATAGCATGATAACTGTGGACAAAAATCATGCTTGTAATCCTAGTTAATCCCAACTCAGCTGGGCATTTCTGTATAAACATCTATTGTGTACAGACACATGTAACTCCGATACTGATCCAGTTGTCATTAGTTCATTTTCATGAACAAAAAAACCCATATGCCTGAGGCCTTAAAGATTTGAGCCACCCCATTCCTACCCTATTATATTCAAGTAGGTACATGAAAAGTTAGGATTGAGCTTTAATTAGCTGACTGATCCCCTGGAACAGATGCTTTCATCCATTTTCTTCCTTCATTGATCTACTTTTCAGGAGTACAGTAGTTTTTCTTTTTTTTTTTTTACCTTCTTCAGCAGTTCATGGAGGCTGTACTGCTTACTAAGTAGGGCGCATTAGGACATCTGTGCACATGGAGAATGGACAGTGAATGGACTGGATGTGGCTCTCCTGACCCGAGCCTCACAGCTTGATAGAGATACATCAGATGAAATAAGTATTTAACACATCACCAACTTTCCAAATAAATATATTTTCTACAGATGCCATCGACATGAATTTCTTACCCCATGTTGATAACTTCTAGCGATGAGCGAATCCAAACTGTAAAGTGCTGGGTCCATACCGAATACCTAGTGATTGCGTACGGACCCCGATCACGGACTTCTCAGGGAAGTCCATGTTACTGTTCAGGTTCGGCCACCTGAATAAAATAAAACAAAAAAGGAAAAATTAAGCAAAATGGGGATTAAAGCAAGACAATTATACTTACCACATTTCTGCGCAGCTATCACACTGCTCATTAAATCTCATGAATAATCACTGCCCTGTCCACCCTCTCAGACAGCGTCTGTGGTTGGTTGCAGTCAGACTGCCAGCGGGCTGACATTTTGTGATTGGTTACCCTCACACTAGCTGTCTGGGTCCCCAAAGTGGAGCGTAAAAATAAATAAATAATTGGAAAAAATGGCGTAAGGTTCCCTGTATTTTGAAACCTAGTGCAGATAAAGCAGACAGCAGAATGCTGCAGCACCCAGCTGTGTGCACTGACTTGGCGGTGTATAAAAATATGAGGGACCCTATGCGGCATTTTTAAAATTATTTAACTAAATAATTTTAAAAAATGGATTATGATCCACTCAAATTTGAATACCCAGCCAGGGTCCAGGGTAAAGCAGATGGCTGAGGGATACTGTTTTCAGGCTGGAGAGGCCCCTGGTTATTGGGCCTTCCCTAACCTTAAAATAGCAGCCCGCAGCCTCCCTAGAATTGGTGCTCCATTAGATATGCCAACCCTGGCGCTTTACACACTCCTTTGGATTAACCTGGTGCAGTGACAATAAGGGTAACATAAGGGGTTAATGACAGCTGTGATTTGTGAAAAAATCACAGGTCTCATCAAGCCCAATAATAGGAATGGGTTGGTGTGTATAAGGTGTCAGTTACTAATTTTTGTAAGTAAAAGTAAATAAACACAAAACACAGAACAGAATCCTTAATGTTATTAAAAAACAAAAATCCTATGACATCACCTTCTTTCTCCAATTTATTAACCCCCAAACCACCCCTGCAGGCCCAATGTAATCTACACCATGGCTTTTCTATATCTGAGACTGCAATGTACGGTCACATTACAAAATGCAAACGAACACAACGTTGGGGACACACTGACAGAGCTACTGCTGTGAGAGGGGTGATGTCAGTGAGATCACCTGAGATCACAACTGTCAGTTCCCATGGTACACCAGCTGTGATCTCTGTTGAACTCAGTGAACTCACCTTTTTCTGCCAGGAGAAACAGATTCAGTGCAGGAATTTCTTGCAGAAATTTGTTGCTTCAAAATCACATCTCAATTTTTGGTGCGCTCTTATACCAAGAGATGCAGATTTTGGCAACAAATTTCTGCACCAAATCTGCATCTCATGACAAAAAAATGTGTCAAAATCTCATTTCATTTTTGGTGCAGATTTGTTACAGACATTTGTTGTTGCACATTTGTTGCAAAAATTTCTGCACCAAATCTACATCTCCTGGCAGAAAAATGCATCAGAACCGCATTGCGGCTTTTGTTGTGTTGTTCTGCTAGGAAATACAGATTAGGTGCAGATTTTTGTACCAATCTCCTGGAAGAAAAACGCATCCAAACCATATTGCTTTTTTTGGTGCGTTTTTCTGCCAGGATATGCAAATTTTCTGCAACCAAATGCTTGAAGTGTGTATATGGCCTAAGCCAATAATCTGGCATTGAGTTCAGTGAGTTCACATCAGGTGAGTTCATAGCGTTCACCTGATGTGAGTTCACTGAGTTATTTCACTTCATCTGAGGTCACAGATGGGGTACCATGGAAACTGCCAGTTGTGACCTCAGGTGACCTCACTTTTCATATCTGTGCCTCTGTCAGTGTGTCCACAAGGCCACAATGCTCAGTCACATTTTCTAATGTCACTGCCAACTGCAACATCAGATGTAGCAGAGCCAGAAACATTGTGGGACGTCATGGTGTGGTCTGCAGGGGTGTTTTGGGGGATTAAAAAATTAGAGAGGATTTTTTTTATTTGTTTTTTAAATAAAGGATTTCATTCTGTGTTTTAGCAGCTTTATTTTCTTTCTCTGACACCAATTGGCTGTGTATTTGAGATCATTGTCTTGCTGAAATATATCCACCTTCAATTCATCTTTGCCATCCTGGAAGACGGCAGCAGATTTTTTTTAAGAATTTCTTGGTACATTTGTCCATTCCTCCTTCCTTCAATTATATGAAGTTTGTCAGTGCTGTATGCTGAAAAACAGCCCCACACCATGATGTTCCCACTTCACTGTTGGTATGCTGTTAATTGCCTCCAAACATGGTGTGTATTACAGCATTCAATTGCTTGACCATTCAACAAAGGAGTCTTGAACAGTGAGTACGCATACAGGCCAGAAATATTGAGTGCACACTTAAGGGCCATTTACACGCTGCTTACTCGCTAACGATATATCGTCGGGTCACGGTGTTTGTGACGCACATCCGGCGTCGTTAGCGACATCGCAGCGTGTAACACCTATGAGCTACCTTAAACGATTGCAAAAGAGGCAAAAATCGTTGGTCTGTGATACGTCGTTCATTTACCAAAAATCGTTGTCTGGTCAGTAACGAGGTTGTTTCTCGTTCCTGCAGCAGCACAAATTGCTATGTGTGACACTGCAGGAACGAGAAACAACCTCGTACCTGCGGCCACCCGCAATGAGGAAGGAAGGAGGTGGGCGTCATGTTCTGGCCGCTCATCTCCGCCCCTCCTCTGCTATTGGGCAGCTACTTAGTGACGCCGCAGTGACGTTGCTATGACACCGAACGCACCTCCCCCTTGAAGGAGGGATTGTTCGGAGGTCACAGCGACATCGCTGAAAAGGTATGTGCGTGTGATGCTGCCGTAGCGATAATGTTCGCTATGGCAGCAATCACCAAATGTCGCACTAACGACGGAGGCGGGTGCTATTGCGCACGACATTGCTAACTATCGCTAGCAATGTCGCAGCATATAAAGCACCCTTTACTGTTTTCTTTCAAACAATTGTACCTGCTGATTCCAGGTCTTTTTGTAGCTCACCAGAGGTGGTCCTTGGCCCTTGGACAATTCTTCTGCAAATTCTTTTTACTCTTCTGTCTGAAGTCTTGCGAAGAGAAGCTAGTCATGGACCAATAGCAAGAAAGGTAGAATCCAGCATCAAAATTATATATAATTATAAAAATTATTTCATTTTGTATTCAAACATAATTAAAAGTTGTTCATGTGTGCAATAAAAACTTTATAACACTTCCATATAGAGTCGGATACACAGACCTTATGCAGTTGAGACAAATTGTCCTTACTCATAGGTGTATGGAACTTTTATGATGAAATGATGTTCTTTCCACTTCCAAATTATAGACCTAACAGTTTTCACTGGAACCTTCAGTAGTTTAGAAATTCTGTAATCAATGCCATCAGTATGTTTTGCAACAATAAAGTTGTGAAGATCTTGAGACAGCTCACTGCTTTTACCCATCGTGAGATGTTTCTTGTGCAACATCTTGGAAATTAGACTTCTTTTTTAAAGGCTATTAGTTAAACCAGTTGATAATATTTTTCAATAATTAGTGGAATTGCTTTCTAATTACTGAAAGCTTTCAGTTGTTATCATGACTTTTCATAGCATTTTTCACCCCTCTTTCTGCATGTGGTGAATATTTATTCCGTGTCATTTTTCATTATTGCACATAATTTAATTTATCGACATCTATTTTTTATTTCTATGTCTGTGTGCATTGAATAGGTTGTTACCAACAATATCAATATATTTACTTAGAAAATTGGTGATGTGTTCAATATTTATTTCAACCACTGTATATGAGGCTTTGGCGCAAAGCTTAGGAGATCTGTGGCCAGTCTGTTTTGCTGTCCGTGCTCAGACCAATGTGCATAGATGTCCGAGTGAGCCTTATTTATACAAGTTTTAAATATTATTGTAAGTGAATGTAAAATACTGGTCAAATAAGCTAGTGTGAATAAAGCCATATATTATTTCTTAGCTTTAAGCAAAAATCCATTGAAAATCTATGGTGCATCTTGATGTCATAATATATTAAACACCTGATTCATCAAACAGGTTTCAAATCACAGCTCAAAGGAAAAGAAAGCTCTAAAACATAGGAAAATATACCAGACAGTAATGCACTGTATTACTGCAGCAATTAAAAACAACGAAAGTAGTGGTCTAGGAATAATACAGAGATTCAATAGATAGGGGGAGAGAAAAAAAATAGAGGTGACAGCAGCAGTTACAGACTTAGTGAGTTAGATCAGTGATATGCTATAGCTGGCATCTGTTCTCCTGCATTTGAATTGCAATAACACATGATTTTCCTTCCTTCTTAATGCACTACAAAGCAGAAGCAAGTCAGCAAAATAATTGTTAAGAAAAACTGGTATCTCCATTCATGTTTGATGCACTTACATAGTACTGGGCAGAAAACTAATCTAATAGTATGGACATCACTGTAATCCAGACACTGTACACCTACATGTGTGAATGGCGACCTATGCAACCCTTTTTGTGTGTAATTTTAATACTAAGCAATCACCTCCCCTATGGATTAGAGGTGTGTGAGTGGTTGCTATATCAGTGTTTTGCCCCTTTATTGCCTCCTTGTTTATTAAGGGGTTTTGCTGCATCCTGTTAGTAAATTATATTGTGTGGCATTGGCAGGTAAATACTGTTGCTCTTTTGTTGCTGTGAATAATGCTGAAAAACAGCCCCACACTATCATGTTTCCACTTCACTGTTGGTAGCTCTCCACAGGTGGTCCGCGGTCCTTGGATAATTTTTCTGGTAATTCTTTTTACTCTTCTGTCTGAAGTCTTGTGAAGAGCATCTGGTCATGGACCAATATAAAAAAATGACAGAATCCAGCATCAAAATTGCATAAAAATTGTTTGTTTGTTTTTTTTATTGAAACATGATTAAAAATTGTCCATATGTGAAACTCATTTCAGACAAAGTGTCCTTACTCATAGGTGCATGGGCAATTTATGATGAAACTATGTTATTTCCACTTCCAGATTATCGCCCTAATAGTTCTCACTGGACCTTGATTTTATTAGGGGGTTTGTCTTCAGTCCTATTAAAAGTGATTTGCAAAGTTTTATATATTTTCATTCTAGACAAAATTATTAAAAAAAATGGAAATGTAGTTACTTTTTACACCTTTATAACTGTGCTTATCTGTTTTACAAATCTGTTTTACTGATCCAATTTTCAACCATACGCTATACATCTATACTGTGTTCTGCTGCCGTATTTTATATTCTGCACATGTACCTAGCTAGCATTACTTATTACATCCTGTATAGGCAAGGGTTGAATAATTTGGGTCCCAAACATTATTAAAAGATTATTCTAGTGTTGTGCAAATTCTATGATAGAAGAAAAAAGTTTCAATGGTGGTGTAAAAAAAAAAAAACATAGTATGACTAAGAATGTGATCTTCACCACCACCACTGGCATCAGACATCCAGGTAGTAGTACTTCTAATTGCATGTGTAATTGGCCTGTTCTGGCAATTGTATAAATGGGGAGGAAGCGGAGAGCATTTTGGTGTATATAGCACATCACTCGTATCAGTCACAGCAGGATTATGTTACCTCTGACAGTGACACCATCAGTTTGAGTATTTGTTCTGCACAGGACAGACTGCCTGATTACAAGTGACTAAAAGGGATCATTTCTGGACTGTTTATTTAATCTAAAAAGATGAAAAGTCTGTCAGTGCACTGTGTTATTAAACTGACTGGATTACTTTCTGTTTCTTTGGTGAGGTCGCTTTGACATTACATAGGTTGTGTATGCATTGAAGAGATGGAAAGGGGTTGGATACAGTCCTAAGAGACCTCAGGGTGATATACACATTTGAATTTCAAAATATTATGACACATCAGTCAAATGTCATAAAAAATGAAGTTGATAGGTAACAGCAGTTGAGTGGTTTGTGGTCTTTATCTGGTGTACATTTTCCATGCAAATGTGATGACTCATATAGCAGAATTCCCTACTGCAGTGAATGATGATTGTGGAAATCTATACATAGAACTGAATACGGTTTTGCTATTTGTGACTACTGATACCATTTTCATCTAAGTCTACCTGATAGTGTTGACTTAGATATTGACTGTACCCACTAGTGATACTGTTTCCACTTTGGTCCAGATGACTGTACCCACTAGTGATACTGTTTCCACCTCAGTCCAGATGACTGTACCCACTAATGATACTGTTTTCACCTCTGTCCAGATGACTGTACCCACTAGTGATACTGTTTTCACCTCTGTCCAGATGACTGTACCCACTAGTGATACTGTTTTCACCTTTGTCCGGATGACTGTACCCACTAGTGATACTGTTTCCACCTCTGTATAGATGACTGTACTCACTAGTGATACTGTTTGCACCTCAGTTCAGATGAATGTATCCACTAGTGAAACTGTTTCCACCTCTGTCCAGATGACTGTACCCACTTGTGATACTGTTTCCACCTCAGTTCAGGTGCTGAATCCACTAGTGGCAATGTTTTCTTCTTGGTCCAGATGACTGTATCCACTAGGGATACTGTTTCCACCTCTGTCCAGATGACTGTACCCACTAGTGTTACTGTTTCCACCTCTGTCCAGATGACTGTACCCACTAGGGATACTGTTTCCACCTCTGTCCAGATGACTGTACCCACAAGTGATACTGTTTCCACCTCGGTCCAGATGACTGTATCCACTGATATTGTTGATAAATGTTTTATATTCATGATTACTTGCAGCTGTGGTTTCTCGTTTTATACAGTGATTTTTTTGCCAGCTAAACACTCAGGAGATTAATCTACAGACTGCACCTGTTGATCTACTTTGGAAGCAGAATTTTGTCCTTAGGGTAGTAAAGCAAATTATATTTTAGAGGACAGAGAAAATCATGTCTGATAATAGTAATTGAAGGCTGCAAGACTTTTGAAATATACTAATCTAGTATACATAATGAAAAAGGATTAATCCATTTCTACTCCGTTTATTTTACTGTAATAACTCTTGCATAACACTCACATATTAATACGTTTCCAATAGATGCATTGTCAGGTCTCCATGTCCATGACTAGTATCAGAGTCTTGAAAATCACTTAAATGAATCACTTATAAATATGCCATATGCTGACTGCACATTACAGAATGTACTATCTTGTAGTAACCTAGTGTTAAAATGTTTAAGAAAAATTATTGAAACACAGCGTACATAAGTATCAGTCTATTATTTTAATTATGTGTCACAATGTTGATGACGTTTCATTTCAGGCACCATAATTCAGTTCACCTCTCTGTATTTGAAAATTTGAATCTAAAATTTTTGTTAAAATTTAGACTTAAATGGGCCAAATATGAACAAAACATTGGGAATTTTTTTTTACTAATTAGAAAAAAGTACAATAGATATGGTCACGCTGTAAATATATCGTTTTTTTTTTGTTTTTTTTTTCTATAAGAAGCACCGGACCAAATAATGCAAAAGTTTTAGAGGAAGGGAAAAGGAAAAATAAAATTGAAACAAAAAATATGGTCCAGACACACTGTTATTGGTGGGGTGGGGGGGGGGGGGGGGCTGCTGCTGACAATGTTATGGGGCTAATGCTGGGTCGGCTCCAGGTTTTTCTGTGCCCTGGGCGAAAGAGTCTCAGTGGGCCCCATCCACACATAGACATGCAAAGATACATACACATACTTATTTAAAGAGAATTCACAAAAACACATATAAATAGACATATATCAGTGTATACACAGTCATATACACTGACATACCTATATACACATCATACATGCACACACACATAATTTTTATATATTTATACTGTATGTATATTTCTAATATTGGGAAGCCGGCAACAGCCTCATTCACCTCCCCGCTTGTCCAGCAGACATGGCCGCATATAGAGCACACTAACACTGCTGTATATACATCACAAGAGAGGCTGGGGACATACACATTACTGGGGGACATATATATTACTGAGGAAAGGGGTATACATCAATAGGGGGCATACAGCTTTAGAGGAGGGCAGTAACTCTGAGGTGGGGGGACAAACAACTGTGAGGTGGGGGGTCACATGCAGCTCTGGGGGTATACAGCTCTGGGGTGGGGGGACATACAGCTCTGGGGGTATACAGCTCTGGGGTGGGGGGGACATACAGCTCTGGGGGGTATACAACACTGGGGTGAGGGGATATACAACTTTTGGAGTATAGTAGTATGCAGTCCCCATATTCCTCCATATAGTGTTATGAAGCCTCCATTGTCCTCCATATAGTATTATGTAGCCCCCATATTCACTATGCAGCCCCCATATAGCACAATGCAGACCCATATAGCATTAGGCACCTTCATGTAGTATACAGACCGAATATAGCACAATGCAGACCCAGATAGCATTAGGCATCCTCATGTAGTATGCAGCCCCTATATAGCATAATGCAGACACATATAACATTAGGCACCTTCATGTAGTATACAGCCCACATATAGCACAATGCAGACACAGATACCAATAGGCACCCTCATGTAGTATACAGCCCACATATAGCACAATACAGACCCAGATAACATTAGGCACCCTCATGTAGTACACAGCACCTATATAGCACAGTGCAGACCCAGATAGAATTAGGTATCCTCATGTAGTACACAGCCCTATATAGTACAATGCAGACCCAGATAGCACAGTGCAGAGCCAGATAGCATTAGGCACCGTCATGTAGTATACAGCCTGTGTATATAGGACAGCCTGTGTATAGCACAGTGTTTATAGCACAGTGCAGAGCCAGATAGCAGTAGGCACCCTCATATAGTATATAGCATGTATATAGGACAGCCTGTATACAGCACAGTGCAGAGCCAGATAGCAGTAGGCACCCTCATATAGTATATAGCCTGTATATAGGACAGCCTGTATACAGCACAGTGCAGAGCCAGATAACAGTAGGCACCCTCATTGTTACGGTTGCTGTAGCTCTGGAGACTATGTCCGGATTTCTTGCTACTGCACATGTGCAAGCGCTGGAGACTAAGTCCTATCTTGGAGCCATTGCACATGTGCGGGTGACATCATCGCTGACACGAGGTCACATGTCTCTGACACCTTCTAAGCTGATTGGCCACTGGTCATGTGCTTGTGACACGAGGTCACATGTCTCTGACACCTTCTATACCGATTGGTTGCTGGTCATGTGCTTGTGACGCTTTGCTCGGTGATAGGCCAGCGTGACGTCATTGCTGTCATTCTGGCAGCGGATTGGCTCTGGTGTCCTCCATCTTGGATGAGGCACAGAGTCTATATAAGACCCTGACGCACGCTGCCCGGCGCTCAGTCCTCTTGGGTCATGCATGCGAGTAGACGCTCTGTGCACGTTTCCTCTAGGCATCTCTCTGTCTATGTTAGGTGAGCGCTACCGGCAAGGTAGCATTCTTATACCTTACAGCTTCGGCTGCAGTCCGTATCCTTACCTCTTAGTGGAGCGGACATAGGCAGGTGCCTGAGGCACATGGTCCGGCTGGGCCTTGTGATTCTACTCGTAGGTGGACGTTGCCGCTAGGGTAACGTTTCTTATACTGCGTCTGGCAGTTGTTCGTATCCTCGCACACTAGGGGAGCGAACAGAGGTAGGAGCTTTGTGCGGCTTATGCTGCTGTCCGTCTCTTTTGCACCACTAGAAGAGCGGACCTAGGCAGGTGCCATATCTAGTGGTTCATGTCCTCGCACACTAGTGGAGCGAACGCAGGTAGGAGCTTTGTGCGGCTTACGCTGCTGTCTGTCTCTTTTGCACCACTAGAAGAGCGGACCTAGGCAGGTGCCATATCTAGTGGTTCGTGTCCTCGCTAGAGATGAGCGAACCGGTCGCGGTTCGGCTCGAGGTTGGTTCGCCGAACGGACCTCCCGTTCGAGTTCGGTTCGTCGAACGTTCGACGAACCGAACTCGAACTGCATAGGAAACAATGGCAGGCAATCACAAACACAGAAAAACACCTAGAAAACACCCTCAAAGGTGTCCTAAAGGTGACAAACAACTCAAACACATTGGAAAGTGACAAGGACATATACTCATGCGAAAACAAAACAGCTGGACAAGGAAAAAGAGGAGGACACACAGATATAGGCATGGCACGCCCTTCTAAAATCATGTAAAACACCGCAAGGTGACTCCAAGCGGAGTCTCCATTTTTTCCAAAAATTGGGCCACACACACACCCACCCCTTCAGTGGCAGCAGTTGTGCCCCAGTTGTACACTTCACAGCTACATTTGCATCAAGCACATTCAAAAATACGCCATTCTTATCCATCCCCAGGATGACACCGGGGTAGGTAGCAAAGTCTTTGCTGACCCATGACTTGTTCATCTTGGCTTCTTTTAAAAACAATGTAAGCAAGGGCTACTCCAAGCGGAGTCTCCCTTTTTTCCAAAAATTGGGCCACACAGACACCCACCCCATCAGTGGCAGCACTTGGGCCCTAGTTGCAAACAGGATGTTTTGATTTGCATCAAGCACATTCAAAAATACGCCATTCTTATCCGTCCCCAGGATGACACCGGGGTAGGTAGCAAAGTCTTTCCTGATCCCAGCTCTGTTCATCTTGGCTTCTTTTAAAAACACATCAAGCAAGGGTTACTCCAAGCGGAGTCTCCCTTTTTTTCCAAAAATTGGGCCACACAGACACCCACCCCATCAGTGGCAGCACTTGGGCCCTAGTTGCAAACAGGATGTTTTGATTTGCATCAAGCACATTCAAAAATACGCCATTCTTATCCGTCCCCAGGATGACACCGGGGTAGGTAGCAAAGTCTTTCCTGATCCCAGCTCTGTTCATCTTGGCTTCTTTTAAAAACACATCAAGCAAGGGTTACTCCAAGCGGAGTCTCCCTTTTTTTCCAAAAATTGGGCCACACAGACACCCACCCCATCAGTGGCAGCACTTGGGCCCTAGTTGCAAACAGGATGTTTTGATTTGCATCAAGCACATTCAAAAATACGCCATTCTTATCCGTCCCCAGGATGACACCGGGGTAGGTAGCAAAGTCTTTGCTGATCCCAGCTCTGTTCATCTTGGCTTCTTTTAAAAACACATCAAGCAAGGGTTACTCCAAGCGGAGTCTCCCTTTTTTTCCAAAAATTGGGCCACACAGACACCCACCCCATCAGTGGCAGCACTTGGGCCCTAGTTGCAAACAGGATGTTTTGATTTGCATCAAGCACATTCAAAAATACGCCATTCTTATCCGTCCCCAGGATGACACCGGGGTAGGTAGCAAAGTCTTTCCTGATCCCAGCTCTGTTCATCTTGGCTTCTTTTAAAAACACATCAAGCAAGGGTTACTCCAAGCGGAGTCTCCCTTTTTTTCCAAAAATTGGGCCACACAGACACCCACCCCATCAGTGGCAGCACTTGGGCCCTAGTTGCAAACAGGATGTTTTGATTTGCATCAAGCACATTCAAAAATACGCCATTCTTATCCGTCCCCAGGATGACACCGGGGTAGGTAGCAAAGTCTTTGCTGATCCCAGCTCTGTTCATCTTGGCTTCTTTTAAAAACACATCAAGCAAGGGTTACTCCAAGCGGAGTCTCCCTTTTTTTCCAAAAATTGGGCCACACAGACACCCACCCCATCAGTGGCAGCACTTGGGCCCTAGTTGCAAACAGGATGTTTTGATTTGCATCAAGCACATTCAAAAATACGCCATTCTTATCCGTCCCCAGGATGACACCGGGGTAGGTAGCAAAGTCTTTCCTGATCCCAGCTCTGTTCATCTTGGCTTCTTTTAAAAACACATCAAGCAAGGGTTACTCCAAGCGGAGTCTCCCTTTTTTTCCAAAAATTGGGCCACACAGACACCCACCCCATCAGTGGCAGCACTTGGGCCCTAGTTGCAAACAGGATGTTTTGATTTGCATCAAGCACATTCAAAAATATGCCATTCTTATCCGTCCCCAGGATGACACCGGGGTAGGTAGCAAAGTCTTTGCTGATCCCAGCTCTGTTCATCTTGGCTTCTTTTAAAAACACATCAAGCAAGGGTTACTCCAAGCGGAGTCTCCCTTTTTTTCCAAAAATTGGGCCACACAGACACCCACCCCATCAGTGGCAGCACTTGGGCCCTAGTTGCAAACAGGATGTTTTGATTTGCATCAAGCACATTCAAAAATACGCCATTCTTATCCGTCCCCAGGATGACACCGGGGTAGGTAGCAAAGTCTTTGCTGATCCCAGCTCTGTTCATCTTGGCTTCTTTTAAAAACACATCAAGCAAGGGTTACTCCAAGCGGAGTCTCCCTTTTTTTCCAAAAATTGGGCCACACAGACACCCACCCCATCAGTGGCAGCACTTGGGCCCTAGTTGCAAACAGGATGTTTTGATTTGCATCAAGCACATTCAAAAATACGCCATTCTTATCCGTCCCCAGGATGACACCGGGGTAGGTAGCAAAGTCTTTGCTGATCCCAGCTCTGTTCATCTTGGCTTCTTTTAAAAACACATCAAGCAAGGGTTACTCCAAGCGGAGTCTCCCTTTTTTTCCAAAAATTGGGCCACACAGACACCCACCCCATCAGTGGCAGCACTTGGGCCCTAGTTGCAAACAGGATGTTTTGATTTGCATCAAGCACATTCAAAAATACGCCATTCTTATCCGTCCCCAGGATGACACCGGGGTAGGTAGCAAAGTCTTTGCTGATCCCAGCTCTGTTCATCTTGGCTTCTTTTAAAAACACATCAAGCAAGGGTTACTCCAAGCGGAGTCTCCCTTTTTTTCCAAAAATTGGGCCACACAGACACCCACCCCATCAGTGGCAGCACTTGGGCCCTAGTTGCAAACAGGATGTTTTGATTTGCATCAAGCACATTCAAAAATACGCCATTCTTATCCGTCCCCAGGATGACACCGGGGTAGGTAGCAAAGTCTTTGCTGATCCCAGCTCTGTTCATCTTGGCTTCTTTTAAAAACACATCAAGCAAGGGTTACTCCAAGCGGAGTCTCCCTTTTTTTCCAAAAATTGGGCCACACAGACACCCACCCCATCAGTGGCAGCACTTGGGCCCTAGTTGCAAACAGGATGTTTTGATTTGCATCAAGCACATTCAAAAATACGCCATTCTTATCCGTCCCCAGGATGACACCGGGGTAGGTAGCAAAGTCTTTGCTGATCCCAGCTCTGTTCATCTTGGCTTCTTTTAAAAACACATCAAGCAAGGGTTACTCCAAGCGGAGTCTCCCTTTTTTTCCAAAAATTGGGCCACACAGACACCCACCCCATCAGTGGCAGCACTTGGGCCCTAGTTGCAAACAGGATGTTTTGATTTGCATCAAGCACATTCAAAAATACGCCATTCTTATCCGTCCCCAGGATGACACCGGGGTAGGTAGCAAAGTCTTTGCTGATCCCAGCTCTGTTCATCTTGGCTTCTTTTAAAAACACATCAAGCAAGGGTTACTCCAAGCGGAGTCTCCCTTTTTTTCCAAAAATTGGGCCACACAGACACCCACCCCATCAGTGGCAGCACTTGGGCCCTAGTTGCAAACAGGATGTTTTGATTTGCATCAATCACATTCAAAAATACCCCATAATTAACCGTCCCCAGGATGACACCGGGGTAGGTAGCAAAGTCTTTGCTGACCCATGACTTGTTCATCTTGGCTTCTTTTAAAAACAATGTAAGCAAGGGTTACTCCAAGCGGAGTCTCCCTTTTTTCCAAAAATTGGGCCACACAGACACCCACCCCATCAGTGGCAGCACTTGGGCCCTAGTTGCAAACAGGATGTTTTGATTTGCATCAAGCACATTCCAAATCCACAAGCATTTACTCTCCCCAGGATGACACAGGGGTAGTAAATTCCTTCTGGATCCATGACTTGTTCATTTTGATGAACGTCAGTCTGTCCACATTGTCACTGGACAGACGCGTGCGCTTATCTGTCAGCACACACCCAGCAGCACTGAATACACGTTCAGAGACAACGCTGGCAGCTGGACACGACAAAATCTCCAAGGCGTAACTGGAGAGCTCTGGCCATTTTTCTATGTTTGAAGCCCAAAAGGAGCAAGGCTCCAGTTGCACAGTCATGGCATCGATGTTCATTTGGAGATACTCCTGTATCATCCTCTCCAGCCGTTGAGTATGTGTCAGACTTGTTGTCTCTGGTGGCCTTGAAAAAGAGGGTCTAAAAAAATTATGAAAAGATTCCATAAAATTGCTGTTACCGGCACCAGATACGGTCCTACTGGTACGGGTAGACTGGTGAAGATGACGAGATCGTCCCATGTTTGTCAAGTTACAACTGGGAGATTCCCTCCCTGCACCTGCACGGTTGTTTGGTGGAAAAGCCGAGCTAAGATCGAGTAACAGCTTCTGCTGATACTCCTGCATACGTGCGTCCCTTTCTATGGCTGGAATTATGTCACAAAATTTGGACTTGTACCGGGGATCTAATAGTGTGGCAATCCAGTAGTCATCATCACTTCTAATTTTGACAATACGACTGTCATGTTGGAGGTAGTGCAACAAAAAGGCACTCATGTGTCTTGCGCAGCCATGCGGACCAAGTCCACGCTGTGTTTGTGGCATAGAGGTGCTACCCGTTCTTTCTTCCTCTGACATCTCCCCCCAACCTCTTTCAACTGAAATTTGACCAAGGTCTCCCTCATCCGCTGAGTCTTCCATGTCCATGGACAGTTCGTCCTCCATTTCTTCATGTTCTCCTGCACCTTGCTCAACATTTCGCCTGCTACTATGCGCCCTTGTCGATCCCTGTTCCCCATGGTCCCATGCCTGCTGCGTTGGTGATGATGAACGTCTGGACCTTGGTGATGTTGTTGTCCCTTGCACATATGAATCCTCCTGTAGTTCCTCCCCTTCATGTTGTCCCACCCCCTGACTCCGAATAGTGTTTAGCGTGTGCTCCAGCATGTAAATGACTGGAATCGTCATGCTGATAATGGCATTGTCAGAGCTAAACATATTCGTCGCCATGTCGAAACTGTGCAGAAGGGTGCATAGGTCCTTGATCTGAGACCACTCCATCAGGGTGATCTGCCCCACCTCTGCATCTCGTTGGCCCAGGCTATACGTCATGACGTATTGCACCAGGGCTCTGCGGTGCTGCCACAGTCGCTGTAACATGTGGAGAGTTGAATTCCAGCGTGTCGCCACATCGCATTTCAGGCGATGAACCGGCAGGCCGAAAGACTTCTGTAGCGATGCAAGTCGCTCAGCTGCGGCGCTTGAACGCCGGAAGTGAGCAGACAGTTTTCGTGCCCTGTTCAGAAGGCCATCTAGGCCGGGATAGTGTGTTAAAAATTGCTGCACGACAAGGTTCAACACGTGAGCCATACAAGGTACGTGTGTCACCTTGCCCAGGCGAAGGGCCGCACCCAGGTTTGCAGCATTGTCGCACACGGCCTTACCAGGCTGCAGGTTGAGTGGAGACAACCATTTATTAAACTCGGACCGCAGAGCTGACCACAACTCCTCAGCTGTGTGACTCTTATTACCAAGACATGTCAAGCTAAAGACCGCCTGATGCCGTTGCGCTCTGCTGCCAGCATAGTAATGAGGCGTGCGTGATTCCTTCTGCGCAGTGAGAACGCTGGTGGCCTGACCAGGCAGGCTTGGGGCGGAGGTGGAGGACCCAGATGAGGTGGAGGATGCAGAAGCTGTGGCGGAACTTGGACAGACAGAGGATTGACACACAAGTCGTGGGGACGGCAAGACTTGTGCAGCAGACCCTTCACCATCTATCACCATAGTTACCCAGTGCCCAGTCAGCGACATGTAACGTCCCTGTCCATGCTTACTGGTCCAAGTATCGGTGGTGAAATGCACCCGTTCACACACAGAGTTTCTCAAGGAAGCGGTGATGTTGTGTGCGACATGCTGGTGTAGCGCGGGCACACCTTTCTTAGAGAAGTAGTGGCGACTAGGCATCTGGTACTGGGGCACAGCAACAGACATAAGGTCTCTAAAATCCTGTGTGTCCACTAGGCGGAAAGGCAGCATTTCGGTAGCCAACAGCTTACAGAGGGATAGAGTCAACCTCTTAGCTTTGTCATGGGTCGGAGGAAGTGGCCTTTTATTTGACCACATCTGAGGGACAGAGATCTGGCTGCTGTGTGTAGACGGTGTTGAGTAGGGTGTCCCTGGAAAAATGCAGGTTTGTGAGGAAAGTGCAGGCGGAGACATGATGTTGCCTTCATCCAACGTTGGTGCTATCGATGTCTGAGAGAGCTGTACACACTCACTTGTTTCCCCTTCCAAACCAACTGACGACCTTACAAGCAAACTGCCTGTTGCGGTTACAGTGGTGGAAGTTTTGCGTGGAAAAACAGGTGTGACAGCTGTCCCCACAGTCCTAGAAGATGAAGAGCGCGCGGATGCACTGGAAGGGGCGGGCGGTGGATGGTTCGCTCCGCTAGCCAGCATTGCAGCACGGTGAGCTTCCCACCGGGACTTATGATATTTATTCATGTGACGATTCATGGAAGAAGTTGTCAAACTGCTGAGGTTTTGACCTCTATTAACAGAATCATGACAAATGTTACATATCACATGAGTTGGGCGATCTTTTTCGATGTGAAAAAAGGCCCAGGCTAGGCAAGGCTTAGAGGCCATGCGACCTGTTGATCCACCCCGAATAATGCTCATAGGCAGAGTGGTGGCTGAGGATGCAGTTGTAGACGTGCTACCAGTGCTCCGACTCTGTCCAGGAAGGCGCAAGGTAACTTCGTCGTCGGTTGCATCCTCCTCCACCGCCTCTGTTGACCTCCTCGAGTGCCTGACTGGGGGTTGACAGTAGGTGGGATCTAGAACGTCATCATCAATTGTTGTGTTCGCACTCCCCTCCCCCTCAGACCGACCCTCTTCTTGCCCTGACCGAATATTTAAGTTGTCATCCCAATCGGGTATCTGCGTCTCATCTTCATCAGTATGTTCCTCATTGTCTATAACCACAGGTGTTACAGTTTGTGACAAAGGGTCAACATTATGCTCAGAAACTTGGTCCTCACGGCCTGAATCTGAGTCACAAAGGTTCTGGGCATCACTGCAGACCATTACCTGTTCTGTACTCACTGTAGCTTGGGAGCAGACCTCTGATTCCCAGGCTATAGTGTGACTGAACAGCTCTGCAGACTCAGCCATCTCAGTTCCACCATACTGTGCAGGGCTGATGGAGACTTCAGAGCTGGGAGAAATCAAGTGTGATTGGGATGACAACTCAGAGGAATGGTGTTTTTTGGATGCGGTACTTGAAGTGGCTGAGAGGGCACTTGTTGGACCACTTGAGATCCATTCAAGCATTTTCCTTTTTTGCCCATCATCTACCTTTGTTCCTCTTGTTCGTGTCCGTAAAAAAGGGAGCACATCGGATTGTCCACAATAAGTAGTAGACATCTTACTTTTGCTAGTAGATGGTCTATCTTCAGCAGATGATAATGGAGCTTTGGCACCTTCCCCACTGACAAAACCTTTTTTGCCTTTTCCACCACGCCTCTTCCCCTTTCCACCAGCATCTGTCATTTTGCCACTCATGTTGATTGCGACAAGATTGTGGACTGAAAATGTGGTAGTAAAAATTGAGAGGTGGTGAAGATTGCAGTGGTGGTCTAGCTTTATTAACAGCAGAATAATAAAGAATAAATATCCCTGACAATGTAACTTAGTTATAATTAGTTGGAGTGTGCAACGCAGGCAGACGTGCTGCAAATGTCTTGGCACTAGTGGGACTATAGCAAAGTCCAATAGCCACGTATAGGATGCCACTAGGTACACTGAGTGTGTGCTAGTATAATGGCTTAGTTATAATTAGTTGGAGTGTGCAACGCAGGCAGACGTGCTGCAAATGTCTTGGCACTAGTGGGACTATAGCAAAGTCCAATATCCACGTATAGGATGCCACTAGGTTCACTGAGTGTGTGCTAGTATAATGGCTTAGTTATAATTAGTTGGAGTGTGCAACGCAGGCAGATGCGCTCTGCAAATGTCTTGGCACTAGTGGGACTATAGCAAAGTCCAATAGCCACGTATAGGATGCCACTAGGTACACTGAGTGTGTGCTAGTATAATGGCTTAGTTATAATTAGTTGGAGTGTGCAACGCAGGCAGACGTGCTGCAAATGTCTTGGCACTAGTGGGACTATAGCAAAGTCCAATAGCCACGTATAGGATGCCACTAGGTACACTGAGTGTGTGCTAGTATAATGGCTTAGTTATAATTAGTTGGAGTGTGCAACGCAGGCAGACGTGCTGCAAATGTCTTGGCACTAGTGGGACTATAGCAAAGTCCAATAGCCACGTATAGGATGCCACTAGGTACACTGAGTGTGTGCTAGTATAATGGCTTAGTTATAATTAGTTGGAGTGTGCAACGCAGGCAGACGTGCTGCAAATGTCTTGGCACTAGTGGGACTATAGCAAAGTCCAATAGCCACGTATAGGATGCCACTAGGTTCACTGAGTGTGTGCTAGTATAATGGCTTAGTTATAATTAGTTGGAGTGTGCAACGCAGGCAGATGCGCTCTGCAAATGTCTTGGCACTAGTAGGACTATAGCAAAGTCCAATAGCCACGTATAGGATGCCACTAGGTACACTGAGTGTTTGCTAGTAAAATTGCTTAGTTTAAAAAAGTTGTAGTGTGCAATGCAGGCAGACGTGCTCTGCAAATGTCTTTGCACTAGTGGGACTATAGCAAAGTCCAATAGCCACGTATAGGATGCCACTAGGTACACTGAGTGTGTGCTAGTATAATGGCTTAGTTATAATTAGTTGGAGTGTGCAACGCAGGCAGACGTGCTGCAAATGTCTTGGCACTAGTGGGACTATAGCAAAGTCCAATAGCCACGTATAGGATGCCACTAGGTACACTGAGTGTGTGCTAGTATAATGGCTTAGTTATAATTAGTTGGAGTGTGCAACGCAGGCAGACGTGCTGCAAATGTCTTGGCACTAGTGGGACTATAGCAAAGTCCAATAGCCACGTATAGGATGCCACTAGGTACACTGAGTGTGTGCTAGTATAATGGCTTAGTTATAATTAGTTGGAGTGTGCAACGCAGGCAGACGTGCTGCAAATGTCTTGGCACTAGTGGGACTATAGCAAAGTCCAATAGCCACGTATAGGATGCCACTAGGTACACTGAGTGTGTGCTAGTATAATGGCTTAGTTATAATTAGTTGGAGTGTGCAACGCAGGCAGACGTGCTGCAAATGTCTTGGCACTAGTGGGACTATAGCAAAGTCCAATAGCCACGTATAGGATGCCACTAGGTACACTGAGTGTGTGCTAGTATAATGGCTAAGTTATAATTAGTTGGAGTGTGCAACGCAGGCAGACGTGCTGCAAATGTCTTGGCACTAGTGGGACTATAGCAAAGTCCAATAGCCACGTATAGGATGCCACTAGGTACACTGAGTGTGTGCTAGTATAATGGCTTAGTTATAATTAGTTGGAGTGTGCAACGCAGGCAGACGTGCTGCAAATGTCTTGGCACTAGTGGGACTATAGCAAAGTCCAATAGCCACGTATAGGATGCCACTAGGTACACTGAGTGTGTGCTAGTATAATGGCTTAGTTATAATTAGTTGGAGTGTGCAACGCAGGCAGACGTGCTGCAAATGTCTTGGCACTAGTGGGACTATAGCAAAGTCCAATAGCCACGTATAGGATGCCACTAGGTACACTGAGTGTGTGCTAGTATAATGGCTTAGTTATAATTAGTTGGAGTGTGCAACGCAGGCAGACGTGCTGCAAATGTCTTGGCACTAGTGGGACTATAGCAAAGTCCAATAGCCACGTATAGGATGCCACTAGGTTCACTGAGTGTGTGCTAGTATAATGGCTTAGTTATAATTAGTTGGAGTGTGCAACGCAGGCAGATGCGCTCTGCAAATGTCTTGGCACTAGTAGGACTATAGCAAAGTCCAATAGCCACGTATAGGATGCCACTAAAAAACACTTAGTGTGTGCAAGTATAATGGCTTAGTTATAATTAGTTGGAGTGTGCAACGCAGGCAGACGTGCTGCAAATGTCTTGGCACTAGTGGGACTATAGCAAAGTCCAATAGCCACGTATAGGATGCCACTAGGTACACTGAGTGTGTGCTAGTATAATGGCTTAGTTATAATTAGTTGGAGTGTGCAACGCAGGCAGACGTGCTGCAAATGTCTTGGCACTAGTGGGACTATAGCAAAGTCCAATAGCCACGTATAGGATGCCACTAGGTACACTGAGTGTGTGCTAGTATAATGGCTTAGTTATAATTAGTTGGAGTGTGCAACGCAGGCAGACGTGCTGCAAATGTCTTGGCACTAGTGGGACTATAGCAAAGTCCAATAGCCACGTATAGGATGCCACTAGGTACACTGAGTGTGTGCTAGTATAATGGCTAAGTTATAATTAGTTGGAGTGTGCAACGCAGGCAGACGTGCTGCAAATGTCTTGGCACTAGTGGGACTATAGCAAAGTCCAATAGCCACGTATAGGATGCCACTAGGTACACTGAGTGTGTGCTAGTATAATGGCTTAGTTATAATTAGTTGGAGTGTGCAACGCAGGCAGACGTGCTGCAAATGTCTTGGCACTAGTGGGACTATAGCAAAGTCCAATAGCCACGTATAGGATGCCACTAGGTACACTGAGTGTGTGCTAGTATAATGGCTTAGTTATAATTAGTTGGAGTGTGCAACGCAGGCAGACGTGCTGCAAATGTCTTGGCACTAGTGGGACTATAGCAAAGTCCAATAGCCACGTATAGGATGCCACTAGGTACACTGAGTGTGTGCTAGTATAATGGCTTAGTTATAATTAGTTAGAGTGTGCAACGCAGGCAGACGTGCTGCAAATGTCTTGGCACTAGTGGGACTATAGCAAAGTCCAATAGCCACGTATAGGATGCCACTAGGTTCACTGAGTGTGTGCTAGTATAATGGCTTAGTTATAATTAGTTGGAGTGTGCAACGCAGGCAGATGCGCTCTGCAAATGTCTTGGCACTAGTAGGACTATAGCAAAGTCCAATAGCCACGTATAGGATGCCACTAAAAAACACTTAGTGTGTGCAAGTATAATGGCTTAGTTATAATTAGTTGGAGTGTGCAACGCAGGCAGATGCGCTCTGCAAATGTCTTGGCACTAGTGGGACTATAGCAAAGTCCAATAGCCACGTATAGGATGCCACTAGGTACACTGAGTGTTTGCTAGTAAAATTGCTTAGTTTAAAAAAGTTGTAGTGTGCAATGCAGGCAGACGTGCTCTGCAAATGTCTTTGCACTAGTGGGACTATAGCAAAGTCCAATAGCCACGTATAGGATGCCACTAGGTACACTGAGTGTTTGCTAGTAAAATTGCTTAGTTTAAAAAACTTGGAGTGTGCAATGCAGGCAGATGTGCTCTGCTAATGTCTTTGCACTAGTGGGACTATAGCAAAGTCCAATAGCCACGTATAGGATGCCACTAGGTACACTGAGTGTGTGCTAGTATAATGGCTTAGTTATAATTCGTTGGAGTGTGCAACGCAGGCAGATGCGCTCTGCAAATGTCTTGGCACTAGTGGGACTATAGCAAAGTCCAATAGCCACGTATAGGATGCCACTAGGTACACTGAGTGTTTGCTAGTAAAATTGCTTAGTTTAAAAAAGTTGTAGTGTGCAATGCAGGCAGACGTGCTCTGCAAATGTCTTTGCACTAGTGGGACTATAGCAAAGTCCAATAGCCACGTATAGGATGCCACTAGGTACACTGAATGTTTGCTAGTATAATGGCTTACTTAGAATGAGTTGGAGTGTGCAGAGGACAAGAGGGTACAGTGGCAGGATTGTGGTGCTCTGGGTAGAGGAATGGAAGCCTGCCTTTCTATTCCCTCCTAATGGTGAAATGCAGGGAGGAAATCCCTGACCTGGGCTACACAGACGCTGTTGCTGTTTGCAGGACCTGTCACTTATGGCTCTCTGACCCTGCCGCTTTGAGCCCTTAAAAGGACTGCTAGAATGTGCTCTCCCTAAGCTGTCTAACGCTGTGTATGCAGCGCATACAGGTGTATCGGCTATAGGACTCAGGAGGACGGAGCTGCGACACTGATGTCTGACACCAAAGACGCAGAAGGCAGATAATGGCGTTCGTGAAGAAAATGTCCGGTTTTATAATGCAGGGACATGTGACATGCAGATCCTATCACACATGCCGTTGCTTCTCTGGCTCAAAGTCCACTTAGGTGTGTGTGTGTCTGTGATTGGCTGACATGCTGGCCCGCCCCACAAGACGCGCGCGCTTAGGGAAGGAAGACAAGAAAAAAAAAAAAAAAAATGGCGATCGCCATTATAGAAACAGCAGTGATCTGAAGGCTCTGTTCACGCACACTATACACTGAAATGTGATAATAGTTTGATTCACAGAGTGACTTACACTATTACAGCAGTAACCAAGCTAGGATTTAGCTGTTTTTTGGCTGCTAGAACCGTTCTCGAACGTTTCTAGAACTATCGAGCTTTTGCAAAAAGCTCGAGTTCTAGTTCGATCTAGAACATGCCCCAAAATCACTCGAGCCGCGAACTGGAGAACCACGAACCACGAACCGCGCTCAACTCTAGTCCTCGCACACTAGTGGAGCGAACGCAGGTAGGAGCTTTGTGCGGCTTACGCTGCTGTCCGTCTCCTGGCACCACTAGAGGAACGGACCTAGGTAGGTGCCATTTCACACTCACTGCTTTTGTCTCTGTGATCTTTAACAGAGACCATTCCACACACCCTCCAAGTAAGGGAGGAATTGCTTTATTTTCTAATTATATTCCTCTGTGAGTATAACAGAGGTATTGCACTCTGCACTTGTGCTATCATTATTTACAGTGGCATACTTATATACCCCTTATCCTCTGCCATAGTCTGCAGCAGAGTCTTTGCACGGTGGACCCTGACTGTCTGACATTCCTTTAGGTTTTATTATCAGACAGCCCCCCGTAACACTCATATAGTATATAGCCTGTATTTAGGACAGCCTGTATACAGCATAGTGCAGAGCCAGATAGCAGTAGGCACCCTCATATAGTATATAGCCAGGCTATATACTTTATGAGGGTGCCTACTGCTATCTGGGTCTGCACTGTGCTGTATACAGGCTGTCCTATATACATATATACCAATCAGTCAATATTAGAATTGTAAATTCTGAAGTAAAATCTGTTTTTAGTGAAGATTTTCCCATTACTGAGCTAGGAGATGGAAGTTGGTGTTGAGGAGATTCTATGTATATAGAAGAGGGAGGAGGGGTTGGCGCTCTGGCTCTAGCTCCTCCCTCCTCCCATTATCATAGAATCTCATCAGTACCAGCTGCCATCTCCTATCTCAGTAATGGGAAAGTCTTCACTGAATACAGATTTTATCTGAGAATTGAGAATTTTGATAATGACTGATCAATTCTGGCAGAAAAAGAAGCAGATTTCTCTGATAAGATATATTACAGAGTTGCTTATTTTCATGTGTACTACTGATTTGTGAAAAAAAATTAAAACAATGTTTACGCTTTAACGTTCCACTTCCATTGGTGCACAACACTTTATTATTAATAAATGTAAGTCAACAGGGTCATATTTATAAAAAAAGTGAGAATATCATACATTCCTATGCACATGGCAGAGACACATAGGTTCCATCAGCTGCCAAGTGTAGAGATTGTTCCTACAAACAATACTTCTAGGGACGATACCTCCGTAGCTGTTACACATGATAGTGCTTCCCATGATTTTTTTGTCTATTGCTGTAGTACAGATCCTGACAAAATATCCTCCATATACTATTGTATAATATGGAAAGCATACATATTTCTATCACATATTTTGTATGATGCCCTATTTTTTTCTATCATAGCATTTGTCGTATTATTATATCGTAGTCGAGGTCACACCACTCGATAGTTGAGCAGTACATCTGTTGGACCAGGACATGAAAAATAATGTAATAATATCATTAGTTAGCTATGTTAATTATTTTTGGTTTAATAAATGATAATACTACAGATATGGAAAGTGCAAAGCACATGGTGTCCATGTTAGTGCTCCATGAGCCTTGTTTTTTCTATGATAGCACACAGTGGATTTTATTAAATTGTTATATTTATTAAAATGTATATCAAGTTCAGTAAATCTGCATATAATCATATGCCTTATGGATGAGGAATTCTCCTCTAAAAGCATTGTGTATAGGTTTGGATGCTTTACAGAGGCACTAGAAGGATATCTTGAAGCTCATGTACCCCAATGCAAGAGCTGTAACAAGACCCCCAACTCTGATTTGTTATTTATAATTGTTACACTGCGTTTTACACAAACCTCGCCGACTGTCATGGTGACGTCACTCTGTTCACATTGCAGATTCTGACACTCTGATGGTTTCTCTTGTGTCTGGCATCAACACAGGCAGACTCGGGCGTCAACCTGCTGTGTGCTGATTCATGGGCAGGCTAGCAAGAACTAATCTCTGCTAGTCTGCTTCTTAGGTTCCTTTGATCACATGTCTTCCACCAATGCCAGCTATAGTTTCTATGTTGGTCTGTGTGGTGTGTTGTCTCAGATTCTCTGGTGAAAAATGTGACATTTGCTTGTTGCAGTTGTGGAAGTTTACCCGTGTTGTTTTGCAGCTTCTTTCCTACTCTTGTAGGTCTTGTTTCCACCTGAAATGAGTGTGTGACAGAGTTTTGTTTTATTCCCTTGTCTGTGTATATCTGTGACTTTCCTTATACACTTATTTTGTCCCTCCATGGGGGAGGGGGAAATACAGGACTGGTCGGGTGCAGGGCCAGGAAGGAGACTCAGGCATCCCTGACAATACGGATAGCCAAGGGCCACCTAGCTTGACGGACAGCTTAGGGGCCCTGGTTCCCTGCTATCCCAGAGTCATTGGACAATAATACTGGGCTTATAAAATGGGGTAGAGGGAACTTTGGTCTCTCATAGGCTCCTATGAACAATTATGTATGCAATCTTTGAGGCTCCATAAGATATGTACCTATCAGACAATAGTAAACAGAATGCCTACACAATACGGATATTTGTCAATAGTCATTCAGTGTGCCTCAATACAGTATAAGTGCATGCAGCCATCTCTGGTAGTCTCATACTGATTAAATGTAATCTTAAGCCCGCTTTACACACTACAATATATCTTACGATGTGTCGGCGGGGTCACGTCGTAAGTGATGCACATCCGGCATCGTAAGGTACATTGTAGTGTGTAACAGCTACGTGCGATTGCGAATGAACGGTAAAACGTTCATTGCACGCACGTCGTTCATTCCTCATGAATTGAACGTCAGGTTGTTCATCGTACCCGGGGTAGCACACATCGCAGTGTGTGACACCCCGGGAACGATGAACAGATCTTACCTGCGTCCCACGGCTCCCGGCCAGCAATGCGGAAAGAAGGAGGTTGGCGGGATGTTTACGTCCCGCTCATCTCCGTCCCTCCACTTCTATTGGCCGACTGCTGCGTGACGTCGATGTGACGCCGAACGTCCCTCCCACTCCAGGAAGTGGACGTTCGCCGCCCACATCGAGGTCGTATGGACGGGTAAGTACGTGTGACGGGGGTTAATCGTTTGTGCGGCACATTCAACAAAATTGAACGTGCCGCACATACGATGGGGGCGGTTATGATCGCATACGATATCGTATGCAGAATCGTAACAAGTAAAGCAGACTTAAGTGTTCATGCGCTATAGTCATGTGGTTCAGATGGAAGTGGATTCACTGACATCTTCCTAGTGTATATACAGGACACAGCTAGTATTATCCATGGTGCTCAAAGCAGACCTATTGCACATCAAGGGGATTAATACTTTTCCATATGGGCTGTCCACGCTATTTGTAATGATTATTCAGTTGTTTTATGGCTTTCTCTCCCAATCTCTAGGACTAAGCTATGAGATGTGACATCTTAACTATCCAGATTCAACGCAAAATTTGTGCTGCATTCCCAGCATCTGCTTTTATACAGGATTCGATTGTTTCTCCTGAATGGCTAGGCTATAGCAGGTGATGTGATAGCTGTCAGACCAGTCATTTTGGACAATGGCACGTAAGTTGTTCGATTTTGTCGAATTTAGAGAATTCCTAACAAATTTACATGAATTTGATTTGCATCGATTTCCTAATCTGTATTAGGCTAGGTTCACATTTCCGTTGTTTTGCACAGTCACATGCGTTGCTTGACGCTTGTGACTGATGCGTTGTACAACGGATGACAATAATTGGAATTGGAAAGCGGATTCCGTTGTAAAATGAGAGCAAGAGAACGATCAGCTGATTGCTCTCATTAGCCGGCCGCCGGGAGATCAGCTGATCGCTCACAGCAGCCGTCCGCCGGGTGATCAGCTGATCGCTCACAGAAGGCGGCTGCTGGGCGATAAGCTGATCGTTCGGCCGCCGAGAGAGAGCATGCGCAGTGAAATCCTAAGGATTCCGCTGCTCAAAAAACATTACACTCGGTGTTCCTGCCGCCCAACGGTCAGTCGTTCCACGACTGATCAATCGGGTGGAGGATGCAACGCAAGGGCATCAGTCACCATCCGGCGCTCATAAAAGTCTATGGTAAACAAAGGAATCCGCCAAACAGATTGCGTTGTTTATCAGAGCGGCAGATTGTGAATAATGCAAAACAACGGACATGTGAACCTAGCCTTACAAAAATATATCACCCAGCCTTATAAAAGTGACTAAGATGTCTTGTTGCTTGCTATAGTTTACTGTCTGCTTGTGCTCACAAATAAACCTGTAAAAGTATACAAACCAAGTACAAGTATTTACAAATCGTCATTGAAAAACTGGGACCATTTTGACTTTGATAAATAACCTTCTAGGATTTTCATTGCCACAAATACATTTTCCTATAGCAGCTGTTCCTCAGATCCGCAGCTGTTGTCTGTCAAAGTTTTAAAGGAAATGTTTGTGTTGGGCACATGCCGTTTCTTTGTAGAATTAAAAACTAATTTCATTTAAAATAGTTTTATTTCTGTCGATAAAACTACAGAAAGATTTGTCAGTCTCATATGGCTAATACTAATTTAATCAAATTTAATAAAAAAGTGTCCGTGAAGAGTCTCAAATATGTCTGTACTTGATAAAGTATCGGAAATTACGTCATATGACATTTGTAGAGTACAGGGTTGTCCGCGATGCCTAAAGGCACAGAAAATGGCTTAAAGGACTTAAAGGATTAAATCTAACCCAGAAGTTGTTGAAGCATAGCTCAGTGATAAGTGTGTCCTGCAAGAGGCTCAGTCCTGAATATCTTCTAATGATAAATGTAGCTCATAGGTAACTGGGAGAATCATTGTGTTAACATTTTACCATCATGTCAACCACAAACAAGCTTGATGTTAGGGTGGATAGGCATCGATCAACCTAGACCTAGTGCTATATTCTAGATACAAAGTCTTTTATTGAGCAGCATATAATTTGTAGCTGTTTCCTACTATAAGGCTATGTGCCCACGTTGCGTGTTTTCATGCAGTTACACTGCGATCTGCACCGCAGCGTAACTGTATGCGTCCTGCGTCCCCTGCACAGTCTATGGAGATTGTGCAGGAGCCGTGCGCATGTGGCGTATTAGAACGCAGCGATTCGCTGCTGCCCGAATTGCTGCGTTCTAAGAAGTGACATGTCACTTCTTTCGTGCGGTTTGCATGCTGCCTATAGGGAGAGGCAGCATGCAGAGCGCACGTTCTCTGCCGGCACCATGCGCTTCAGAACGCAGCTTTTCAGCTGCGCTCTGAAGCGCACCTTTTAGCTGCGGTGCAGAGCGCACACGTGGGCACATAGCCTAAAAGTTGCTGAGTCTTGGAAAGTCCTTAACCAGGTTCCAAGACCTCACAGGCTTGTAGTAAAACCTGCTTGGGAAACCTTGTCTTAAAGACAAAATTTGGTTATATAGCAATGATACACGTAAAGGCAGTGATCTGAGGAGAATCCCGGCAGCATGCCATTATAGTAATTGTTGAGTTTACTGCTTTTTGGTTTCCAATTTTTGTGTTTATTGCTTGCAAATGGAATCTTAATAAATTACATTAACAGAATTTACTGACTGTATACTAATTTTTTTTTTTTTTCAAATTAAATTTGTCAAAAACTTCTATTCCTACCAACTAATTTATATGACTATAAAAGATAAGCCAGTCAATCCATTTAAGTCCCGAAAACGTTCAACTCCCTAGCCTCACACTGTATCCCCTGTCTACAGCCAACCTGGTTTGGTTGATTGACAGTCAATTGCTCTGGTACATGATATGGTCGAAAAAATTCATTCCAAATCTTAAAATGTTTAGTCCTTGATGAGAGTTATTTATCTAGTTTTAAGGGTAATTTAGATGAATTCTTCCGTTTATTTATCTTGAGATTATACTTTGCAGTTTTAGAGTTAGAGAAGTTTTATGTACAAAAATACAACTAAAAGTTAAGCAAATTTCAGAACTCCTTTTCCTGCACAGCTCTCCTCTCTTTTGTTTTTTTTCTTTTCTCTTTTTTCCCCTCATCCTTCTCCCTCCCTGGTTAAATTGTGAAACTTATATAGACTCGACTATAATTTGTTACTTATTCTGCATGTTGTCAACATAACTTATAAAAATTGTATTTCACTTTACGTTATAAAAATCAATAAAGTATACATGGTCAGCGATCTGTCAATCAGCTAGAGAAGATTTGTGCTAAGTAGTGATGGGCGAACCTCCCGATGTTCATGTTCAGGAAACTTGCCCGAACTTTTTGTAAAGTTCAAGTTTGGGTTCTGAGCTAACGCGAACTTACATTCGAATCCCGAACTTGGACTTTACAGTTATGGGATGGGGAAGGGGGTCTGATAAATAAAGAATATAGTTAATAATAAAGATTGTCACTATACTTTGCTCCCGCAACACGTCCTGCAGACTTTGCCTCCTAGCCGTTTCTGCTTCCGGGTCCGATACTTAAGTTCCGGGGGTATTCACTGCACTTCTCATCACTCGGCATTTTTCAGCTATTTTCGGCCATGTTTGTGGTGACGTCAGGGTTCACCCAAGTCCATGAGCCATGGACTCGATTGAACTTTGGCTGTCACTGTGCATGTCTTGCATCGGTATCACCCAGCACGGCGCACATTCTCTTTACAGGAGCGGGTCAGCTGCATGTAATTCCATGCAGCTGAGGCACTCATATCAAGAGAGTGTGCGCCGTGCTGGGTGATACCGATGTGAGACTTGCAGGAGTCATACGCAAGCCTCAGCTGTGCACTCGGGTGAAGGCTCTGACGGCTCTTAGCTTAGTCTGTGTGAGCAGACCTGTGCTTGTCTTCTCGCACAGATGTAGCATGTCTGCATGGGTTTATGATGGGAATTCTGGTTTCCTCCCACACTCTATAGACATACTGATTAAAGTTGAGCGCGGTTCGTGGTTCTCCAGTTCGCGGTTCGAGTGATTTTGGGGGGTGTTCTAGATCGAACTAGAACTCGAGCTTTTTGCTAAAAGTTCATTAGCTCGAGTTTCGTTCGAGAACGGTTCTATCAGCAAATAGCCAAGCTAATTACTAGCTGGCTTTTCGCTGTAATAGTGTAAGTCACTCTGTGACTCACACTATTATGAAATTTCAGCGTATAGTGTGCGGGGACTGCGCGTTCAGATCACTGCTGCTGGGATAATGGCGATCGCCATTTTTTTTTTCTTTTCTTCCTTCCCTAAGCGCGCGTGTAGTGGGGCGTGCCAGCATGTCAGCCAATCCCAGACACACACACAGCTAAGTGGACTTTTTGCTAGACAAGCAAGGGCATGTGTCATAGGATGTCCATGTCACATGTCCCTGCATTATAAAAACGGGCATCTGCCCATCTGGACGCCATTATCTGCCTTCTGCTTCTGGGTGACAGTCACTGCAGATGCAGCTCCTGACGCCGATCCTGCTGTGTACGCTCTACACACAGCGCTATACAGAATAGGGATAGAAGTTTCTTTCAGCCCTTTTAAGGGCTAATTACAGCTGGCTCAGAGCCATAGGTGACAGTCAGGTCCGTGGAAACAGTTTTTAACAGCTAGAGATAATAGCGTCTGTGTAGCTAAGCTCAGGGACTTCCTCGCTGCATTTCACCATTAGGAGGGATAGAAAGTGAGGCTTCCTTTCCTATACACTGACCCACAACCCAGCCACTGTACCCTCCTGCCCTTTTTAGCAAAGCCATTTTAATTGCAGAGTGCTGCCAGTTAGTGCCATCCAAAGAGTGGCTGCTGTCCTCTATTATTGTGGCATTTGTGCCAAGCAAGTCCCACCACCTCTGCATTCTCCCCTCCTGCACATTTTTGCAAAGCTATTTTAATTGAAAAGAGTGCTGCCAGTTAGTGGCATCCAAAAAGTGGCTGTTGGACTTCATTAGTGTCCCACTGGTGCCAAGCTATTTCCAGCACCTCTGCATTGCACCCTCAAGCTCATTTTTACTAAGACATTATAATAGCAAACACTGAGGAAACTTAGTGGCATCCAAAAAGTGGGTGTTGGACTTCATTAGTGTCCCACTGGTGCCAAGAAATTTCCAGCACCTCTGCATTACACCCTCCTGCTCATTTTTTAATTAGCTATAATAATAGCAAAAAATGCTGCAACTTAGTGGCATCCAAAAAGTGGCTGTTGTACTCCATTTGTGCCCCACTGGTGGCAAACTATTTCCAGAACCTCTGCATTACACCCTCCTGCTCATTTTTTAATTAGCTATAATAATAGCAAAAAATACTGCAACTTAGTGGCATCCCAAAAGTGGCTGTTGTACTCCATTTGTGCCCCACTGGTGGCAAGCTATTTCCAGCACCTCGGCATTACACCCTCCTGCTCATTTTTTAATTAGCTATAATAATAGCAAAAAATGCTGCAACTTAGTGACATCCAAAAAGTGGCTGTTGAACTCCATTTGTGCCCCACTGGTGCAAAGCAATTTCCAGCACCTCTGCATTACACCCTCCTGCTCATTTTGCTATGCTATCTTTATAACAAAGTCATGGAATTCCTTGCTGCATTTCATCATTAGGAGGGATAGAAAGTGAGGCTTCCTTTACTGTCCTGGTACCCACAGAACACGGCCACTGTACCCACCTGCCCACTTTTGCAACGTTATTTAATTTGCCCAAAGAGCTGACTCTTTTTCTGCCATCCTAAAATTGTTTGGAATACTAAGTTAGTGTTCCTTTGCTGCCAAGCAAGGTGTAACACATGGGCATTCTACACTCCTTTCCATTTCTGGAACGCAATTATTAACTGCAGGTAGTCCAACCAATCTTTGACGAAGGTGCAGGCGTGGATATAATGTTTGTTTCATCCAATGGTGGTTCTCTCAATGTCTGACAGCTCAACAATACCATCTGTTTTCACTTACAAAACAAGTGACGACCTGCCAATCACACTCCCGCTTACGGGTAACGGGGTGGAAGTTCAGTGTGAAAAAGCATGTGTGACTGCTGTCCCCACAGTCACAGAGGATGAAGAGTACCCAGATGCACTTGATGGGGCAGGCGGTAGTTGCACAGCCCCGCTAGGCTGCATTGTAGCACAGTGAAATTCCCATTGCGACTTATGCTTCATTTTAAGTCTTGTATTTGGCGGGCTCCCCAGTATGCAGCAAAACCACGCAACATGAAAAGCACTGCATGCAGTTGGGTTCATAAATGATTGTTTAACTTTCCCAAAACAAACAATAAGAACCATGCATAAAATTGAAATAATAGAACAATCTATTCAGTTGCTACTACTTGCTAATCCCTCTGCGTAGCAGCAGTAATTGTGTGTGTGTGTGTGTGTTTGTGTGTGTGTGTGTGCGAACACGACTTACTAGTGGCGCATCACAAGAGCTTCCCAGTTATGTACCTAAACATAGACAAAACACATTACCCCCCCTGAATACCCTTGTTAGCTGAAGCCTCACAGATAAGGCAGATGATAACAGTGTGAATGCAAACCACACAGCTCTGCAACACAGTCATGAAAATCTTGAAAAGCAACGTTCAATGCAAACATGTGTCGCTGTCCCTCTATGATTTAAACTGTACGTGACAATTTGACAGTGCAGAGGCAGCAAGTCTGATTATCTATATAGTCGGCCTACCCAGAACAGATATGTGTTTTGATAATAAAACAAAGTGTTGCGTGTACGCATTACTTTCTGGGCACAGCCTACCGTACCCGTGTACTGTGATGTCCATTTGCCGTAAATACAGACTTTACGCTCCTATCATGGTAAACAGTATAGACAGCACCGGAAGAATGTTGGTCTGTGGCACAGGATGCATCTCACTGGCGTTACGGTACTCCTTACCAAACTACAAAATGACTCCCCTCACAATTGAACGAAGTGTTTCCGCGGTTGCTAATTGCTGTAACAGACACCTTTATCTTTTCATTCTGTTCATAGACAGCATCTCCAAGTCCACACCCGAAGATCGTTTTGCTATTGCTATAGTGACCAAACAGACAAAAGCAGCTCCAAAAAAACAGCAGCCCCTTGTGTGTACTCTGCAACAATGCATGCAATGAACGGCAAATAAGCATGTTGCATTGACAGTGGCTAAAGCTGAGCAATACATCCTCACGCTATCAATTCATATCCATGTGACACTTCATGGTGGAAGTACTCAAAGTTGAGATTTTTTGCCTTCTACTTAGAGATTGTTACAGATTACATGACTTGGGTGATCCTTTGCTATGTCCAAAAAATTCCCAGGCTAGGCAAGGCTTACAGCCCATGCGAACTGCATAGCCAACATGACTTATGCTCATAGGCAGAGTTGTGGCCGAGGATTCAGTTGTTGACGTGCTTCCAGTACTTTGTCTTTGTCCATGAGGACACAACGTAAACTCGTCGTCAGTAGCATCCTCCTCCACCTCCTCTATTGACGTCATCGATTGGCTCACTTTGGTTTGACAGTAAGTGGTGTCTTCAACCTCATCATCACCCTGTGTTTTCATTCCCTTCATCCTCAGTCTTCCGTGACAACCTCTTCCTGCCCTGACCGAATAGCAAAGTTGACGTTACAATCAGGTATCTGAGTCTCCTCATCATGTTACCCATTGTCTCCACCAGGATGATGTATGGTTTGGAAATGAGGGTGTACATTATGCTTAGCACCTTCTTCATCGGGGCCTGGATCCAACTCACAAACCTTCTGGCCATCTGTGTAGATCATTTCCCCTGTTTCCTGGAACTCGCTGTCTCAACACGTCAGATTATCTGCTACACCCGCAAGCTTCAAACGGAACCTGAAAACTCATCTGTTCATAAATTACTATAACCATTACATGACACCACCACCGTTCAGAGCTTCTGCCCAACCTACACCCCACCTACTGTCTCCTCCCCAAAATACTTTACAATGTAATCCCGCAAGGGCTGAGTCCTCTGCCGTCTGTACCAGTCTGTCTATTGTTACTTGTATATGTATTCTGTATGTAACCCCCTTGTCATGTACAGCACCATGGAATCAATGGTGCTCTATAAATAAATATTAATAATAATAATAATAATACTAATAATAAGAACTTCTTTGTCTGTACTCACTGCAGCTTTTGAGCAGACCTCTGATTCCCAGGCTACAGTGTGACTGAACGGCTCTGCAGACTCAACAATCTCTGTTACCCCTTATTCAGCAGGCCTGGTGGAAACTTGAGAGCAGTTATGAAGCAAGTCTGATTGGGTTTACACCACTGTGGAATGTAGTATTTGTGATATTGAACTTGAGGTGGAGGAGAACCCGCTTTATTGCGCACTTGACATCCATTGAAGCAGCTGCTGTTTTGGTGCCTCCTCTACTTTTGTTAATAATGGTCGTGTCCGTGAAAAAATGATCATATCAGATTATATACGGGAAGAAGTACACCTGTCATTTTAGCTGTTATTTGTTGTTACGAATTGGTGCCGCCGTAAACGCAAGCAACCTGCTGTGGTTCCAGTTGCGCCCAGGTGTCAGCTGCCATTTAGGGCGGTGCCTCGGGTTGTCCAGCTGGCTGCTTTCTCCACCACGTCTAAGTGTGGAGAGGCGGCCAGTGCGCATGCGTGTGCCGATTAACCCCAGCCGCAGCCTAACTCCAGTGTTTCGCCTACTGAGTATGCTCAGCCTGACTGTGTCATTCCTGAGGCTAAGTCTTCATTTTGGGCTACAGCGCATGCTTGTTTGGACTGTGCGTGAGTCATTCTGCGACCTGCGGTTCCACACATTTACACAGGGCCCTGGGGCTTGCCTCACTCTCGGAAGGCCACTACAACTAACTGCATCCAACATCAGCCCCAGGTGTCCCCTTACACTGCAGTGGCGGTCCCCACTGACCGCAATACCGAGAGTGGCTTCACGAAAATACATATAAAGAAGCAACCTACCTGTGACCAGACTGTTCCTCCACGTGGAGTCCCTGAAGGTAATGCACCGACACAACACCTGTGGGGCTTCATACTTACTGCGAAAAGCCTCTTTGCACAGGTACTTGCACTCCGTGCCGGGTCTAAGTCCTGTGTTGTGCCTAGACAGCATGCTGAAGTGGATAGTCTTTTTTTCAGAAACTGTATTTCATGCTACTGAGCATGCTCAGGCACTTACTGCATCAGAGGCTAGGTCCGGTAATGAACTCTTTGGACCTGCCCCTGATGTGGGGGCCCATATAAACCACAGGGCATCAGGTGTCCTGACGATGTGGCCAGGCCACTCCCAACTGGCTTGCAGAGGCCCGCCCCTATTACTTGTCACCACATTGTTGTTGGTCAGACGATGACTGGTGAGGTGTTTGGGTCGTGGCAGCCATGAGGTCATCATTGAAGTGGCGGTTCCAAATAGGACGCTAGTTATGCCACTAATGACGTGTCACTCTGCTTTTGTCTCCAGGAGGTGCATTGTGGTCCACCCTGGTTTGGGGCGGACCCAGGTTATAAAAGGGGCTGGAGCCAACAAGAAGGTGCCCAGTCTTCTATTATGCTCCGAAAGAGCACACCTCCATGTGTTGAACCCATTTTGGCTTTAGGCCAGAGGTAGGCATGGATAGGGCGTCGATGCAGGCCGCCACCACAGTTGGTAACACAGAACGTTTAAGACCAGCTCCTGTCCTACCAGTCCTGCTAGTGCAGCCCAGTGGCATAAACAGGCCTGCTGCTGCTGATGCGCCTGCTGTCCACAGGTGTGTCCCCTACGCACACGGACAGCGTACCCAATGGCCCCTGTGTTGTTAACAGGGAGTTCCGGGGCTGGGTGGTCGTGTGGACCCTGTGACGCTAACAGGGCTCCCACTCTCCAGATCCGAGTGGCGTCTAACTCGGTTCAGGCTACTATTTGTTTCAGAGCCAACCAGCTCTGTATCCTCCACCTAACCTTCCAGTTGCCAACCTCTCCTTTTCCATCTGGGAGCACGGTGGACACCGAATGGCGATTGGGATATATACCTTTCTCTTTCTTTTCTTCTTAATTTTTTTTATATAGCGGTAACATAGTATATACCACCTTATCCAAATCTTCCAATCCCACCATAACAGATGTTGTTTCTTCAGCAAATGTTACTGTTGCTTAACCACCAAACCCACAGACACAAACTTTTTTCCCCTTTCCAACACACCTGTTCCCCTTTCCACCAGCATCTGTCCTTTTTCAACTCATTTTGTATATGACCAAAAGTGCAACTCTGCAGGGACACCATACTCAACGCCGTCTCAGCACAGCAGCCAGCCCTCGGTCCCTCAGATGTGGACAAGTAAAAGACTATTTCCTCCTATCCATGACAAAGCATTGAGATTCACTCTGTGCACCACTGGTGTTTAGTGGAAAAGCAGATCTAAGATTGCGTACCACCTTCTGCTGATACTCCTGCATACGTGCGTCCCTTTCTATGGCAGGAATTATTTCAAAAAATGTTGTGTTGTACCGAGTATCTAACAGTGTGGCAACCCAGTAGTCAGCATTACTTCGAATTCGTACAATCCGAGGGTCATGTTGTAGGTAGTGCAGCAAGAAGGCGATCATGTGTCTTGTGCATCCAGGAGGACCAAGTCCTTGGTGTGTTGGTGGCGGAGAGGTGAGAATCGTGCCTCCTTCCTCTGCCCTCTCCCCCCAACCTCACACAACCGAAATGTGAGCAAGCTCTCACTCATCTGCTGAGTCTTCCATGCCCATCGCCAGTTCGTCCTCCATTTCTTCCTGGGCTCCTGCACCTTCTTCAACAGTTTGCTGATATTATGCGCCCTTGATAATCCCTCTCCCCCACCGTACCATGACTGCCGCCATGGTGCCGCTGACCATCTGAACCTTGTAGATCTTGTTATCCCTTCCGCATATGACTCCTCCTGTACTTCTTCCCCTTCCTTTTGTCCCAACATCTGACTCCGAATAATGCTTACAGTGTGCTCCATCACATAGATGACCAGAATTGTCACGCTGAGAATGGCATCGCCAGTGGTTAACATCTTCGTCGACATTTGTAAACTGTGTAGAACGGTGCATAGGTCCTTGATCTGACACCACTCCAGCAGCGTGATCTGCCCCACCTCTGGATCAAGTTAGCCCAGGGTATACGTCATAACGTATTTCAGCAGGGCTCTGCGGTGCTGCCACAGACGCTGCAACATGTGCAGATTTGAATTCCTGCATGTCGGAACATCACATTTCAGGCATTTAAGCGCCAGACCTTAAGACTTCAGGAGTAGTGATGAGCGAGTACTAAAAAGCTCGGGTGCTCGAAGCTCGGGCCGAGCCTCCCAAGATACTCGTGTACTCGGGCCGAGCAACGAGCCCAATGTTATCCTATGGGAGACCCGAGTATTTTTGTGAAATGACCCCCCGGCAGCATGGAGAAACCCTAAAAATGGCACAAAAGTCTCAGAAGAGTGCTCAAATGACATGGCAACAGCATGGGGAAGACCCCTTGAAGCATTTATCACTGAAAAGTCACAGCTGTGAACAATTTTGTCCGCGTTTTACGCCATTTTTACGGACTCACCAGAAAACCTTCCAAAATGACCCCAAAATGATTTTTCATGGCGGAAATGTTAAGGGCACATACCCAATAGTGAGATAGAGCTGGTGTATGTTACTTTTTGAGATTAATACATGAAAGATTTTACGTGAAAACATTGTGTGGCACTCCGATGTCCCTGAGAAGAGACGTACATGAAGGCCTCTTGAGTCTAATGTGCCCATTTTGAGGAAGTGAGTCTTTGTAGTATTTTCCTTTGCCAGGGCAGTCCAAAATTGTGAGGTTCACCAATGCCCCTGCATACAGACGTGCATGAGGGCCTCAAAACATTAAGTGTCCATTGTCAGGAAGTGGGTGTATTATAGTATAGCCCTTAGGCAGGGCAGCCAAAAATTGGGAGGCTCCACATTGTCCCTGGATAGAGACGTGCATGATGGCCTTTAAACCTGAAGTGCCCATTATAAGGAAGTGGGTCTATTTCAGTATAGCCCTTTGCCAGGGCAGCCAAAAATTGGGAGGCTCCACATTGTCCCTGGATAGAGACGTGCATGATGGCCTTTAAACCTGAAGTGCCCATTGTAAGGAAGTGGGTCTATTTCAGTATAGCCCTTTGCCAGGGCAGCCAAAAATTGGGAGGCTCCACATTGTCCCTGGATAGAGACGTGCATGATGGCCTTTAAACCTGAAGTGCCCATTGTAAGGAAGTGGGTCTATTTCAGTATAGCCCTTTGCCAGGGCAGCCAAAAATTGGGAGGCTCCACATTGTCCCTGGATAGAGACGTGCATGATGGCCTTTAAACCTGAAGTGCCCATTGTAAGGAAGTGGGTCTATTTCAGTATAGCCCTTTGCCAGGGCAGCCAAAAATTGGGAGGCTCCACATTGTCCCTGGATAGAGACGTGCATGATGGCCTTTAAACCTGAAGTGCCCATTGTAAGGAAGTGGGTCTATTTCAGTATAGCCCTTTGCCAGGGCAGCCAAAAATTGGGAGGCTCCACATTGTCCCTGGATAGAGACGTGCATGATGGCCTGTAAACCTGAAGTGCCCATTGTAAGGAAGTGGGTCTATTTCAGTATAGCCCTTTGCCAGGGCAGCCAAAAATTGGGAGGCTCCACATTGTCCCTGGATAGAGACGTGCATGATGGCCTGTAAACCTGAAGTGCCCATTGTAAGGAAGTGGGTGTATTATAGTATAGCCCTTAGGCAGGGCAGCCAAAAATTGGGAGGCTCCACGTTGTCCCTGGGTAGAGACGTGCATGAGGGCCTCAAAACATTAAGTGTCCATTTTAAGGAAGTGGGTGTATTATAGTATAGCCCTTAGGCAGGGCAGCCAAAAATTGGGAGGCTCTACGTTGTCCCTGGGTAGAGACGTGCATGAGGGCCTCAAAACATTAAGTGTCCATTTTAAGGAAGTGGGTGTATTATAGTATAGCCCTTAGGCAGGGCAGCCAAAAATTGGGAGGCTCCACGTTGTCCCTGGGTAGAGACGTGCATGAGGGCCTCAAAACATTGTTCCCATTGCAAAGGAGCGGGTCTCCTGTCGTTGTAATGTCCATTCTGCAAAGAATGGGCGAAAAAATTTACCACTGGGGGTATACCTGAAACAAAGGCCTAAGTATTGCAATTTGTAACGGTCATCATCATGGTGGCGCATGAGGAGAAGGAGGAGCAGTCCAGCGATTATCCAAAGTCCAGAAGTGTGTACCCATGGGTGAGTGGAGGTACATGGCAAACTTTAAATTCCGCTCTCATTTGCTGGTGGTGTGGTGAAGTCTGGCCCAATCCAACCCTTGTTCATCTTGATCAGAGTCAGCCTGTCAGCATTTTCAGTTGACAGGCGGGTGCGTTTATCTGTAATGATTCCACCTGCGGCACTAAAAACACGCTCTGACAAAACGCTAGCAGCAGGGCAGGCCAGGACTTCCAAGGCGTAGAGAGCCAATTCATGCCACGTGTCCAGCTTGGATGCCCAATAATTGTAAGGCACAGAGGAATGTCGGAGTACAGTTGTTCGATCTGCAAGGTACTCCTTCAGCATCTGGGCAAACTTAGGATTTCTTGTGGCACTACCCCGCACCTCAGGGGCTGTGGTACGTGAGGGGCTGAGAAAACTGTCCCACATCTTAAAGACTGTTCCCCTACCTCTGGCGGATTGGACTTGTGCCTCTCTCGGCTGTACGCCTCGGTTGTCCACTGATTCATGACCTATGCCGCTAGCGTTTTGTGAGGGGAATGCTTTGCCTACTTCCGTGAGTATGGCCTTCCGAAACTGCTGCATTTTGGTTGACCTCTCCTCCACGGGAATAAGAGACAAAAAGTTCTCCTTGTAGCGTGGGTCTAACAGTGTTACCAACCAGTAATGATTGTCGGCCAAGATGTTCTTAACGCGAGGGTCACGAGACAGGCAGCTTACCATAAAGTCAGCCATGTGCGCCAGACTCTTAACAGCCAGGACTTCAGTAGCCTGACCAACAAGATGACTGAACATGCTGTCCTCCTCCTCCTCCTCCTCCTTCTCATCTACCCTGTCCTCTGGCCAGCCACGCTGAACCGAGGATATGACTGGTGTGCATGTCATATCCTCAATTTGGCCGGAGAGTTGCTCCATGTCTTCATCCTCCTCCTCGTCATAGTCCTCCACTGCACGTTGTGATGAGACGAGGCTGGGCTGTGTGTTATCACCCACACCCACTACTGTTTCTTGCTGCAACTCATCGCGCTCCGCCTGCAATGCATCATGTTTGTTTTTCAGCAGAGACCGTTTTAGAAGGCAGAGTAGCGGTATGGTGACGCTAATAATGGCGTCATCACCACTCACCATCTTGGTGGAGTCCTCAAAGTTTTGGAGGATGGTACATAGGTCTGACATCCATCTCCACTCCTCAGGTGTTATGTGTGGAGTTTGACCCATTTCCCGACGGCTTAGGTGATGCAGGTACTCAACAACTGCCCTCTTCTGCTCACATATCCTGACCAACATGTGCAGAGTTGAATTCCAACGCGTGGGGACATCACACACCAGTCTGTGAGCCGGAAGATGCAAACGGCGCTGAAAGCCGGCAAGGCCGGCTGAAGCAGTAGGTGACTTTCGAAAATGTGCAGACAGGCGGCGAACTTTTACCAGCAGATCAGACAGCTCTGGGTATGACTTTATAAACCGCTGAACCACGAGGTTGAGCACATGGGCCACGCATGGAACATGTGTCAGCTGGCCTCGCCTCAAAGCCGCCACCAGGTTCCGGCCATTGTCACACACGACCTTTCCTGGCTTTAGGTTCAGAGGTGTGAGCCAGTGATCTGCCTGCTGTTTCAGAGCTGTCCACAGCTCTTCTGCATTGTGGGGTTTGTCACCTATGCAGATTAGCTTCAGCACAGCCTGTTGCCGCTTCGCCGAGGCAGTGCTGCAGTGCTTCCAGCTTGTGACTGGTGTGGAGGGCACAGTGGATGAGGATGCGCAGGAGGAGGAGGCTGAAGAGCATGACATTCCGGAGCTGTAGAGTGTGGGTGAAACACTGACTGAGGTAGGGCCTGCAAACCTTGGTGTGGGAAGGACGTGTTCCGTCCCTCGCTCAGACTGGGTCCCAGCTTCCACAATATTAACCCAGTGTGCCGTCAACGAGATGTAGCGGCCTTGCCCACAAGCACTTGTCCACGTGTCTGTGGTTAGGTGGACCTTGGGTGAAACAGCGTTGTTCAGGGCACGTGTGATGTTTTGTGACACGTGGTTATGCAACTCGGGGACGGCACACTGGGAGAAATAGTGGCGGCTGGGGACCGAGTAACGTGGGACAGCTGCCGCCATCAGGTCACGGAATGCTTCTGTCTCCACCAGCCTAAAAGGCAACATTTCCAGCGCAAGCAGTCGCGAAATGTTAGCATTTAGAACTGTGGCATGTGGGGTGTTGGCAGTATATTTGCGCCTGCGTTCAAAGGTTTGCTGAATGGATAACTGAACGCTGCGCTGGGACAAGGACGTGCTTGATGATGGTGTTCTTTCTGCGTAGGCAACTGCAGGTGCAGGAGTGGAGGAGGCTTGTTCGCAGGCAGCATGGACAGAGGATTGGCTCGCATGCACAACCAGCGAAGACGTAGCAGTGACATCAGCAAGCACTGCTCCTCGACTCTGTTGTACTTCCCACAAAGTCGGGTGCTTGGCTGACATGTGCCTGATCATGCTGGTGGTGGTCAGGCTGCTAGTTTTGGTACCCCTGCTGATGCTGGCACGGCAGGTGTTGCAAATGGCCTTTTTTGAATCATCTGGATCCAACTTAAAAAACTGCCAGACTCGGGAAGACCTAACATTTGTACAGGCAGCTTGTGTCGTCGTGTTGTTCCGGGGAACGGTTGCCTGACTTCTGCCTGGGGCCACCACCCTGCTTCTTACTGCCTGTTGTGATGCTACGCCTCCCTCCCCCTGTGCACTGCTGTCCTCGCTCTGCATATCCTCCTGCCAGGTTGGGTCAGTTACTGGATCATCAACCACGTCGTCTTCCTCTTCCGCACCCTGCTCCTCCTCCTGACTTGCTGACAATTGTGTCTCATCATCGTCCACCACTTGTTGAGACACGTTGCCAACTTCGTGAGAACGTGGCTGCTCAAATATTTGGCCATCTGTACAGACGATCTCCTCATGACCCACTTCAATATGAGCTGGCGAGAGGCCAGAATGTGTGAATGGAAACGTGAACAGCTCTTCCGAGTGTCCAAGTGTGGGATCATTAATGTCCGAGGAGGACGTGTACTCAGCCTGGTGGTAGGAAGGAGGATCAGGTTCAGAAATGTGCGGTGCAGTATCACGGCTACTGACACTTGACCGTGTGGAAGACAGAGTGTTTGTGGTGGTGCCAATCTGACTGGAAGCATTATCTGCTATCCAACTAACAACCTGTTGACACTGGTCTTGGTTCAAGAGCGGTGTACTGCTGCGGTCCCCAAGAATTTGGGACAGGACGTGCGAGCGACTAGATGTGGCCCTTTGTTGTGGCGAAATTAAAGCTTGCCCACGACCTCGGCCTCTGCCTGCACCACCATCACGTCCACTTCCTTGTTCCTTGCCAATGCCCTTGCGCATTTTGCAATGCTGTGCACTGCTGACGTGTATATTCACTACTTGTGCGTTATATCAAAGTGTGTGGAAATTGCACACAAGTGCACCTGTACGCTGCCACCAACAGGCACACACGTGCGGTTTTAAAAACCAAGCACGGACGCAATAATAACCTAACAGGTTTTTTTGGGGAGCGACAATTACAGACAAGTCAGACACTATCTGGACTGTTTTACACTGTGTACACCAGCCCCAGATATGATGAAGGCTGGTATACGGTCACCACTACCCTGCCTGCCTGCCTGCCTGTATACTGGTACAATAGTCCTGACAAGGACTCTTTTGGTCACTAGCCTGTATTCAGACCTGGCTATACCCTGCCTGTATATAGCAACAATAGTCCTGAGAAGGACTCTGCTACTGTACTCCGACCTGGCTATACCCTGCCTGCCTGTATACAACTAGAATAGTCCTGAGAAGGACTTTTGGTCACACTGTTTGCAGCCCTGCAACTGAAAAAGCTATAAAGGGCCGCAAAGCTTTCCCTGAATCAGCGACACTCTCCCTACACTGACTGTCTGAATAGCTGTGAGCAGAGCACAGCGCGCCGGCCGATATAAAGGCTCGGTCACGCTGTGCAGGCCGGCCAATCACTGCAATTCCACAACTAACAGGGCTGTGGCATTGCAGTGGTCTGCCAGCCAATCCCTGCATGAGGGCTGGCTCTCAAAAGAGCGCCAACATGCAGGGATGAAGACCACGAGTACAGCACGAGTATCGCGAGATTACTCGGTCCCCGCCGAGCAGCCCGAGTACAGCGATACTCATGCGAGTACCGAGTAGTGACAAGCATGCTCGCTCATCACTATTCAGGAGCGATGAAAGTTGTTGAGCTGCTGGGTGCGAACGATGGAAGTGAGCACATAGCGAGCGTGCCCGCTGTACAAGGCCATGTTGGCCGGGATGGTGTTTTAAAAATTGCTGGAGAATCAGATTCAACACATGAGCCATACAAGGCACGTGTGTCACATTGCCCTGACGAAGACCCGCAGCCAGGTTTGCATCATTGCCGCACACAGCTGTTAAGTCACCACCGGAGTCCACTACGTCAATTTGTACTCCTGTCGCCAGGTGACAACGTGTTCCTTTCGTGCATAGTGCTGATGATGGGAGGGGAGTCAACGCCAGCTGCGCAGGTGGACGCAGGTTATGGTCACCCACTGGGCTGCGTTACCTTGACAGATGCAGAATCACAGTTTCCCTCGTTTCCACTAATTGGGCCACACACCCCACTTGACTGGCATCAGTTGACCCCCCTTTTCAAGATGAAAAAGATGCTTTGCATGAAGCACTCTCAAAAATACGCGTGCCTTTTCGCCTCCCCTGCCTGACCCAGGGGAAGAAGAGTCCTCTGAGAGCCATGACTTGTTCATCTTGGTTCTTTTTTCAAAAGCGAGGGGACTCCAACCACAGTCTCCCTCGTTTCCACTAATTGGGCCACACACACCCCACTTGACTGGCATCAGTTGACCCCCCTTTTCAAGATGAAAAAGATGCTTTGCATGAAGCACTCTCAAAAATACGTGTTCCTTTCGCCTCCCATGGTTGACCCAGGGGAAGAAAAGTCCTCTGAGAGCCATGACTTGTTCATCTTGGTTCTTTTTTCAAAAGCGAGGGGACTCCAACCACAGTTTCCCTCGTTTCCACTAATTGGGCCACACACACCTCACTTGACTGGCATCAGTTAACCCCAATTTTCAGATGAAAAAGATGCTTTGCATGAAGCACTCTCAAAAATACGCGTGCCTTTTCGCCTCCCCTGCCTGACCCAGGGGAAGAAGAGTCCTCTGAGAGCCATGACTTGTTCATCTTGGTTCTTTTTTCAAAAGCGAGGGGACTCCAACCACAGTCTCCCTCGTTTCCACTAATTGGGCCACACACACCCCACTTGACTGGCATCAGTTGACCCCCCTTTTCAAGATGAAAAAGATGCTTTGCATGAAGCACTCTCAAAAATACGTGTTCCTTTCGCCTCCCATGGTTGACCCAGGGGAAGAAAAGTCCTCTGAGAGCCATGACTTGTTCATCTTGGTTCTTTTTTCAAAAGCGAGGGGACTCCAACCACAGTTTCCCTCGTTTCCACTAATTGGGCCACACACACCTCACTTGACTGGCATCAGTTAACCCCAATTTTCAGATGAAAAAGATGCTTTGCATGAAGCACTCTCAAAAATACGCGTGCCTTTCGCCTCCCCTGGCTGAGCCAGGGGAAGAAAAGTCCTCTGAGAGCCATGAGTTCCTCATCTTGGTGAACGTTAGTATGTCCACATTGTCAGTGGACAGATGCGTGTGCTTATCTGTCAACACACCCCCAGCAGCACTGAGGACACGTTCCGAGAGAACGCTGGCTGCTGGACACGACAAGATCCCCAAGGCGTACGTGGTGAGCTCAGGCAATTTATCCAGCTTGAAAGCCTAAAATAAGCAGGGCTCAAGTTGCACAGTAATGGCATCGATGTTCCCTTGCATATACTCATATATCTGTGTCTCCTCCTCTTTTTCCTTGTCCAGCTCTTTTGTTTTCGCATGAGTATATGTCCTTGTCACTTTCCCATGTGTTTGTGTTGTGAATTGTTTGTCACCTTTTGGACACCTTTGAATGTGTTTTCTAGGTGTTTTTATGTGTTTGTGATTGCCTCCCATTGTTTCCTATGGGTTCGAGTGGTTCGCCGAACCGGTTCACCGAACTGAACTCGAACCAGACCTCGGTTCGGCGAACTGAGCTCGAGCCGAACCGAGGTCATCTCTAATACTGATATAAAATTTAGATTATGAGCCCACAATGGGACCAGTGACAATGTCTTTAAAACAATGTGGAATTTTATGGCTCTATATAAGGAGTAAATAAATAGTAGCATGGTTGAAAAAAAGACATAAATCCATGAAGTTCAAAAGAGAAATGGTAGAGTATATAAGTGAATGAAAAGGGTGTAGGCAGGGGTGGAGATATCATTAATGTAACAGGGGCCCCGAAGTAAGGAGACCCATTTGCAACTCAAAAGAAGGTGGAATTGTACAATATGATATGTTATTGGACAAGCAAAGGCTTCTATACTGTTCTTTGACAGTGGCCCTTCTGTCTGTATCTTCCAGTGGGTGCAGGTAAACATTTTAGAAGTTTGTTTCCTCCAAGAAAGGCCTGATTTAAAATAAAGATTTTATGAACACAGAGGTAGCTCTGACTAACCAGATTGTTTTATTGGCAAACAGTAAACTTTCATAAAGGAATTCATAGGCTTTCTTAAGAGAGCTATATAATTGCGTACAGTATGTAGTTTGCATTGTGAAATTTGACGAAAAATTCTTTAAAATTCTTGTACCTTATTTCATATAAATTGCGTATTTCTAGACTGTTCTATCACTTTATCAGCTGGGTTTTTCCTGTACTGTACAGCGAATTTGTTGAGAGCTTAAGTTGGTCTCATTAAATGAAATGGGGCTATCTTGCCATTCTCTGTAGGGCAGGTGATTAGGTGCATTGCTGTGCGCAGAAAATCAGTGACGGAAGCAGAACTGAATCAACGCTGCAGCCCCTTCATTCTCATGATCATTACAGTTCAGATCTTCACAAATGATGCTTATGATTAAGGACTTATCTACATTCCAACTGTCCGAAACGCGTCAAGCCATGATGTTTTCATGGAACCGATGATGTTTTTCTTGGATTTTTAATCGTTGAATAAAGTTTCTACACTTTTATATATTTTTCGTTGGATTTACATTTTTCCTATCCTGGAATTGGTGCCCGTCCTTTCTCCTTGCTCTTGTCTTTTTACAGTCATAATATCTATTTAACTTTAAAGCGCACCAATCACTGGATTTTCCTATATAAGCTAAAGCCAGTGCTATACTGGCACTATCATGCTGATTATAAACATACCTTTAGGTGTTATCTCAGATGTTTAGGTTTTGAAACATAAGCAAGTAAAGCTGGTAAAATAAGCACCTTTTTGAGTGGCAGCAGCTGCCAATCAGCTGATAGCTGGGGTTCGTTTTGATAGTGATTCCTGACTCGGCTTGTCCATCCTCTCTCTGTCATTTATGCTAATTCTATAGAATTGTTTACTAAGTGACCAGAAGGACTTTGCTTACGCCATACCCATGTGACCAGAAGGGGCGGGGCCTCAGCCAACAGAAAAATAATGTTCCTTTCTGGTATCAGCTATGTTGGCTGAGGCACCGCCAATTCTGGTCACATGAGTATGAAGTCAACACAGGTCCTTCTAGTCACTTAGAATAATTATTCGATAATACAATTAGCATAAATACTTTAACTTTAATCGCTTGTGTTTTAAAACGTATACATCCTAGCTGACCACTAAAGGTATGTATAAAATCAGCATGATAGTACCAGTATAGCACTGGCCTTATGTTATACAGGAAAATCCTGGTGATTGGTGCGCTTTGAAGGAAACCTGTCAGAAACATTTATACTCCCACTTAAACCATTTATAAAACTATGCAGCACTTTAAGAGCCAAGTATTTGAATATTGCTGCTCAACCTGTATGAAATATTAAACAAATTTCAAAAACTATTTTGCCAATGAGTTTACGTTTAATGAGATACGATCCAGAATACATTTTAGGTGCTTCCCTAAACCACTTATCTGATATATACAGCATAACCTCAACTTCCAGTCAATCAAGAGCCAACAGATGGTTAGACATTCACTAATTAGACACAATTGGAAGCAATTACATCAATATACAATCATGTATCTTTAGGAAGCCCAAGTGAACTAATCAACGTTCTCTCTTGTGATAACAAGATGATCAGTGATGGTATTCAGCATCTTCATGCACATTGTATATTCTTCATTTGTTTGCATGCATTTTCCAGATCATGGACCGTAGCTATGAGACAATATAGCAAGATATGGGCAAATTTACTAATTCTGTGTAATAAAAGGCATACATTTAGACTGCAATAAACAATTTTCAATTTTAAAATGCACCAAACTTATCACAGTGGCTCAGACTGAGTAATGTATTTGGTGATTTTAGTTTAAC